>NC_141066.1:7921933-8244433 GCF_041138505.1 Cibotium barometz | reverse complement strand
TTTTGGCATGTGTGCAGGAGTATCGGGTAGCTAAATTTTCACCCTCTTATTTAGCAGCGCTGGAAGAAAGTGTCTGGTAGTTGCTGTGAGAAAAGAAGAAGAGCCGATAAATTCGAGGGTGCAATGGTTTTGCGGATTTCGTTGGGCCCACCAACCCACCATCTTCTTCGTCTCTTTGATCCCGGGTACATAAAGGAGCAACCATCCTCTCTTGATCGGAAGTTGATCCTTATCTCTCTGTCCCTGTGTCTCTCTCCTCTCTTCTCGTGCGGCTAAAATATATATGTCTACAAAAGCCATAGCTTGAGTGCCTCGCCTTTTCTTGTTGTAAGCAGAAATAATGCCGGGCCTCTACGTCCTGCGCTCGTCTTCTTCTATATCCAAGCATAGCCACCGTCGCCACCCTTCTGCAACCCAAGCTCCTGCAGGTGCGCCGGCTCCACCCCCGCCCGCCCGGCCGTTACCTGCATTTCATACCTCTGCAAGCAGTCTCATGGCAGTCCAGTCAACCTCTGCGCAGCCTATCCGTCCAAAACAGGTGACAGATCCATGCTCAGAAATTGTCCGGGCTCGCTTTTATAGAACCTCCACCTTGAACTACAGCAGCAGCGGGAGCCATCATGATCCAAGCTCTGTGTGCCTGGCCGCCATGGTTCACGAGTTTCTAGAGGAAGACGTGCTTGTGGGAAGCTGCGGGCGCGCCCGCTGCAACTGCGTGGATGGGGTTTGCAGCGATGAAGCGTGCATTCTCAAGGAGCATGAAGACCCTCCATTCCCAGGGGAGCAGCTCTGCGAGATTCTCGAGGTAGCATGAATAACCGGAAATTGAATCTGTTTAACTGAGACTAACTAGGGGCTAAGTGTATTAAGCACGGACTGGTCGGCTGTAACTGCTTACCAGGCGTGTTAACTTCGAATCACTTTAGTTTTAGTCTTGTCTCAATTATGGGGACTCAATGTGTTTTGCAGGGAGTGACTTCTTGCACCAGCACACCTGAATTGCTTCTGCTTGCGGATGTTGCAAACGCCATCGAGGCAGAGATGGAGGAGTTGACGGCCAGTGATGACGGGAAAGATGACGGCGTTAACGCCATCCGAGGCCGCTTGCACCGCCCCGTTATGAAGCGTTTACGGCAAGAAGGGTACAACGCTGCGATCTGCAAGTCGAGATGGAATCATGGAGACGGATTACCATCAGGTAATCAACGGATAAGCACGTAGCCCTTGGTTTAGCTTAATTTGTCGTACGCGTTAAATAGAAACCGATAAACACGATATTTAAATTTATCGTACGATTTTCACATTTCCGTCTTGGCTTCTATTTCCAAAATATAAAAAAGGTGGAAAAAAGTACATGGAGACCTTAATATTATTCTCGAGCTTTTTATATATGTATATGTATATGTATATGTATATGTATATATACATATATATATGTACATATATATATATACATATATGTATATATATACATATATATGTACATAGCTTTGTTCGTCATCTAATTTAATTCTATATATTTTGGCAGGTGATTATGAATACATCGACGTGATCGTCGAAGGCAAGAATGGAAAACACGATCGCTTCATAGTGGACATCGATTTCCAAGCGCAATTCGAAATTGCGAGGGCTTCAAACTATTATTCTCAGCTCTTGAATGTGGTACCCAAGCTTTATGTGGGGAGAGCGGAGAGATTAAAGCAAATATTAAAAATAATGTCCAATGCAGCCAAGCGATCCTTGAAAGATCAAGGCCTACACTTGCCACCTTGGCGTAAACAGAGATACATGCAGGCTAAGTGGTTCTCTTCATACAGGAGAACAACAAACGCAGAATCCCAGAACTCAAAAAGCTCGGATGACTTGCTAGGGCTAGGGTTAAGGGGCCCTAGATTATTCACCTTGGAGTTCACCAAAGAGATGGATATATCCTATTACAAGGCCCAAGCCAGAGGTAATAATAATTTGCATAAACTTAATGGAAGGGAGGTTAACAACAATAGAGCAGCAGTAACGAGAGGGTTTGCAAGGGATTTGAATGATGCCTTTGTGGAGAGCAGAGACATTTGCACTGTAATGTGGACGGATTGGCAGCTGCCAGCCCTGGATGAGCAACCAAAGCACGGCAGAGGAACTAAGGTTTCTGGTCTCTCAAGTGCCTTGAAAGAAGCCTCTTTGTTGCAAAAAAAGGCTTCTACCCAACCTATGGTTAGTGTGGTTTCCTAGTGTTTTCTCTTCATCAAATCGGCCTTATGCACTGCTAAAAAACTTAGTCAGGGCTTTCTGTTTTGTTGCTGCACATATCCACAATGATTATAGTGAGCTGACTGTAATGTCACAGCGTAGAGCCTTTAAGGCTCCCTTCTCCATGTAGATAAAGGCAGAGACGACCGTATGTTGTTGTTGGGACATAATATACATACTGCAACGAGCACTTTTGTACGTTTTTTTAAATTTTTTAATGAAACAATGTGCCGCTGTTGGTTTTTATCACTTGCGATCTTTAACGAATGTGAGGGAGATAAACCAGTGTAGTGTTCTTTTTTTTTGTTTGTTTGAACAAAAATATATTAATATATTAATATCTACAAATTGACAGTAGTCCTTTACAAAAAAGCTTTTGCATATTTCCTCTAGTCCCAATCACATTCTCATTGTCAACTTTCAAAAATAACAAGGAGTCATCGTCAAAGAATTAGATAACCAACAGTTTTCCATTTTTAAGTTTCATGAGCCTTGATATTAATCCTTTTCCACCAGCGTCTTCTAAGGCAGTATACTAACAAAGGATGAGAAGTCACAATAAACATCAAAGGGACTAGAGGATAGCTTTGTCTCACAGATCTTTTTCTCTCAAATCTCTCAACTAGTCTCTCATTTAATAACAACCTAGAGTGTTACATTATATGGTAGTGATGTGTGAACACACTTAGGATCGTCAGGGTACTTTTTCTTTTGAACTAGAAGGTTTTTTTCTCTGTGCATATGTACACCCTCTTATCTATTCATTTTGGGATGCGTACTTATCTACTCACAGATCTTTTTCTCTCAAATCTCTCAACTAGTCTCCCATTTAATAATAACCTAGAGTGTGCTCCAACTGTAAGTGTAACATTATATGGTAGTGATGTGTGTGAACATACTTAGGATCCTCATGGTACTTTTTCTCTCACTAGAAGGTTTTTTTCTCTGTGTATATGTACATTCTCTTATCTACTCATTTTGGGATGTGTACTTATCTTTTGTATTTGTCACACATTTGTTTATTTTTATCTATTGAGTTTGTGTGCTCTCAAGCTTTTCTATTTTGTGTGTGTGCATTGTTGCAACCCTAACCCTAATTCTAACAATTGGTATTAGAGCTAGCTTCTTTGAAACTTGATCTATTAGTCTGTCTCCCTCTTCACGACTCTGTTTTTTTGTTTCCGATTGAGATACCCTCTTAGGAGAAGAAGATATATATTGTAGTGTGCTGTATATAAAGTATACAAATCGTGGCACGATTTTGGCATCACAAGGTTTCTATAGACGTTTTGGAGAGGCGTCATTTTGGATTGTTTATGCTCGATTTTGGGTGTTTGGGTTGTGTAGTGGCAAAGATTTTGTGTGCAGCATCTACAGTGTCTTCAACAACATCGAGCTAGAGAAAGAACTTCTACACTACCTTGCGTTCAAAGTACAACATAGTGGAAGAATACTTACAGCAAGGCAAGAGAGGGGATTAAGAAATGGAGGCATATGTCTCAGATCTTAGCATACTCTTGGTCTAGACGATGGAGCACAACTTCCACATGCAAGCCTCTACCAACTGTATGCTTAAACAACATATTATCACCCTCACTAGGCTCAATGTGCAAGTAATGGAAAAAGTGGATTGGGTCACTAGGGAGGCTAAACTTAAGAAAAAAGAGTTATCAGATGCTAGCCACATCCTCACCACACAAATCCAAGTGCTCCTTGAGTAGCTAGTCCTTAAAAAAGAAGTGCTAAATAAAAGATCCCACAATACGTAGCTGTAGATTCAAGTGGAGAGCCTCACCGAACAACACAAGCTAGAGGTTATAGAGTTGCAACAACAAGCACACTAAAATGCTAGATTTACAAGAGGCTTATCAATGAGGAGGATATCGCCATGCGCTATGAAAAAGACTAGAAGAGAAGAAGAAGGAATCTAAAATGAACCTACTCTTGATGAATCCTTTTTTATTTTAACCTAATCTAGTCTTTGAGGTTTCCTGAGAGTCTCGATCCTTGGCAAATATTTTCTAATTTGTCAAAATCATCATGATTGGCCTCCAATTGGAGAAAGTATCTCATTTTATTCCCTTTTGTGAATAAGTTTGATCACTCCTTCATTGATAGAGAAGGGTAAAGCCTAAAGGATCCCTCCCATCAGAGGAGCGTCAGGACATCCTTGGAAGTTTTGTCAACTTTCTTGTCACTTTATTTTTAGAGGGTCCTATTTGTCATCTAGGACCGTCACAATAATACCTCCACTAACTTGTGGAGAACCATTTATGTTATCCCGAGAGGGTATTTATGTTTTTCTTAAGAATATCTTATGTAACCTTAATTTCCTATAAGCATACGAGGTATGGGAAAATGGACATATGCCACATCCAGTCTTTGATAATCCTTGGTTTATAGTTTTTGGTATTGAAAGAAATCATCGAGATTGTCTTCATTTCTTAAGGCTTTTGGGGGGAGGCTTTCGTGAACCTTGAGAGTTGGGGGGAGGCTTTCGTGAACCTTGAGAGTTCTTCTCTATCAAGGCATGCAGCCCTCACTTGGGATTGTCTTCATTTCTTAAGGCTTTTGGGGGGAGGCTTTCGTGAACCTTGAGAGTTCTTCTCTATCAAGGCATGCAGCCCTCACTTGGGATTGCCTTCTTTTAGTTGTCTTGTCTACCAGCTCTGCTGCTAGCTTTGGAGTTCCTAGTTTAGATGTACTAATTTTGAGGGCTTTTTTTTTAAAAAAAAAATCTCTAGGGAAGGTTTCCTCTTCTGCCTAGGTCATGTTATAGTCAAGGTTGGCTGGCATTCTGGACTCTTCCAACTCCTTTCATAACCTTCTTTTGTTCCTTGGAATTGTGTTCTTAGGACACATTCGTTGTCCTCCATGCTTTGGATCTCTTCTCCTCGCTGAGTGAGTTTTGTGAGGTCAACTAGGAGGGGTGTGAACCTGTTGGCATTTCTAGGCTTATTGATGGGTTTTGGGTATAAGTTCTATATTCAACTATGTTCCTTCTCCCCACTTGTTGGAAATCTTTGATTTTAATGTGTTTTTTTTTCTCTAAAGAATTGTTGTCTTCATCCTGGGAGGCGGCTAGAGGATATATAATTGGGCATCTTTTAATGTAGTGGTCACCACAATGTAAACACGCACTGGGAGGCTTTTAAAGGTAATAGGTTGTTGTTGTACTCCCCTAATTTAATTTCTAGATATTTTGGTAAATCCTTCATAATATATTTCTCCATTAGAGCTTGAGGGAGCCATTTAGGGTTCGGGTTTGTGAGTGGCCTAGTCCCTAATAGCCATCTAGGGCTCAGGTTTGTGAGTGGTCTAGTCCCTAATAGTCTTCATATTAGTTCTACTATTAGTTTGAGTAGAGGGTAAAGATGAAGAGGGAGATTAGGAAATTCAACACAGACTGGTTTGGGTCCTTGAGTGTGATGAGAGTCTAGTGTGGCCACCTAAAAAGAGATAGAGGAGAGTTCCTCAACATCCATTATCATTCTCCCATAACACTTAGGGCCATAGTTTCTTGTTTAAAAACAAAGAAAAAATAGTTGTTTGGGAGGTATTGTGTCTGCTCGACCACAATACTCCTACTTGGTGATAGTCGTGTAGATCAAACTCCCTACAATGTGCTTGTTCACCTCTTTTGGGAGGTATTATGTCTGTTCGACCACAATACTCCTTGCACAATGCAGACATGAGAATTTGAGAGAGACTACAATGATCTTAGTTGCCGAAACAAAAAGATTAAAAAATATCTTTGCTAAAAAATAACTGAGTAGTATGAACCTTTAAAAAAACCATAAAATTTTGAGAAAATATCAAATATTCTAATAAAATTAATGATGTCTCTAAAAAACCATAAAATTTTGAGAAAATATCAAATATTCTAATAAAATTAATGATGTCTCTAAAAAACCTAGTTGGGGACCCTCTTCTCTCGAGAGTTGAGAATAGAGTCCCCAAAATTAATGATGTCCCTAGAAAACTTAGCTAGAGGATCCTATTCTTGAAAGTCGAGACATGGTGCATTTTGTCACCCACCTAGGTAGTAAAAATGGAAGCTTGGTTGGAAAAAACATTAGAGGCTATTCATTGGATTTATCTTTTAAGGCCTTTTAAGCCTTTCCTTAGAGGAGGGCTTGGAACTTGAAGTTAGAAGATCAAGATTATTTTTTCATCCCTTCATGATATGGTTCCCCCTCTCACAAATGACTATGTGCATAAGAGTTTAGAAGATGCCAGGTTTGTAGTATATTTTCTACCCAAAATTTTGGCTTTGATTTTGGCATTGCCTTTATTTTCATAATCCCAGATTTTGTCTATGTTTTCGTGCTAAATCTCAATTACTTTTGAGCATGAGCTTTATTTTTGGTTGGAAAAAATGCTTGTTGAACCTTATAGAGGACCTCACCACCTAGTTACACACCTAGGTATATGGTCTTTGAGCCGCCTCACCCCCTTGTGCATGAGAGTGTTGAGGACCTTACATGGTCTTCTAGCCTAAACCCCTTTTAAATTCAAACACATCAAATGCATTATTGCTTGATCTTTTTAATCCATGGGATCTTGTAGATATAATATGACCTTTGATTGGTATATGTTCTCAAACAAATTAAATGCACGTGTTTCTCTTTGGATCTTGTAGATAGTATAATGTTTACACTAATCTTCATAAGCCCTCATGACAAGATATTCTAGGTGGAAGCATTATGATTAAACAATGTTAAATCATTCCATCCCAAGCATAATTTCCATAAACATCTTCAAACATGTTTATATTGTACATGTTAATTTTTTCTCAAACATGTAAGGTTATCTTATAGAAACATTGACTTTCAAATTCAATTTTTAATTGCTATTAAGTGCTAGATTTTCCAATGAAAATTCACATGAGATCATTCTTTTCTTTCAAGTCCCACGTGTTGGGATTCATTAATATCTGCATCCATATATGGATGCAGATATTAATATATGGATGCAGATATTAATATATGGATGCATAGTATAACTTAACGCTCAACTCCGAGGGACCACTTTATACACATGTTACATGTAGCACCTTAGTGCATGGAGTGAGGTTTTTTTAATAGGAGACTTATATGTAGTATTGATGCAAGAGGGGACTAAACAAGTACTTGTTTAACGTCATTTATTTATATAAAGAGGGTTTAAATTTAAAATCCAAATATGTACACTTATAAAGGAGGGGTGAAAATTTATGTTATTTTTTTAAAATGGGGGTATTTGAAATATTGCTTGCCTGAATATGCTATATGAGTTTTTATAGAGTGCCCCTCCCCCCCAATGCGCACTCTTGATTGATGCCCAAAAATGTTGAGATGTCAAGCTCAACATGAGCTGACACTCACAAGGCACCTATTTGACCATTTGACATTTACACTCCATTTACATCACTGGAGGGTTTGGTAGTTGGCACCGACATATCTTCGTCAGAGATTCTACAGCTGGACTACACCGACTAGTCCACACCTACCCACTCCACTTAGCGTGTTCACATTATGGACCGCTTGTATATACTCTATTATGTGTGTTAGTCACTTTATCTTCTTTGTAGAACTCTTTTGTTGTGTGAAGAAGAAGAAGAATTTTTAGGCTCTCACCTTGTGTGTTCTCTTCTAGGGTTTGTGTGAGTGTGTGCTTTGCAAGAGCTTAAGCTCTCTTCTCTTCTGCATCTTTTCATGGTATCAGACCCTAGTTCATGCTAAGGACTGAATGGCAAACAAGAGAAGCACAGGAAGAAGTGGTATGAGGGTAAGACCTTACTCTTTCCCTTTCTGTTGGCTATCTACTACACCCTTGTCAGGAGCTCTTTAGGAGGCACTGGCAAACGAACTCCAATTTAAGAGCTTTTTTCACAAGATCAGAGACAGGGAAATTATCCTTTTCTTGGACAAAAGTTGTTGGGCCGAAATCACCTTTTAGGCACATATGGACCTCCCTTTTTTAGTTTGCCAGGCATTCACAGGCATTGCGGGTAATACATCATGGAAATTGTGTTAAAATGCAAGCAAAGTGATGAGCTATGGTGGATCAAATGCAAGAATCAACATCATTAGCAAAGTGATTAGATGATGATTCAGATAAGATTAGTGAGCAATTGATAGCTTAATGTAGGCATGGATACTCAAAAACCAGCAAATACTCATTAGGCTAATTCCTCAATTTATAGTGTTTACATCCACAAGATGCCAAGCATCTAATCCCACTGATCTCTCCTTGATTCTCTCCACCTCTTCACTTTTCCCAGAATATCTCCACACATCCTAGAACTTCTCATGCTACCCTTTATTCTCTCCTAGTAGATTCCACTCACCTTTTCACTGCTTCCCACTCATTTACAGACTCTCTTTTACAGCCTCTTGCTAAGGGCTTGTTCCCGCACATACCCATTCACTTGTATATTTCAACACCTCCCCTCAAGTGAATAATCCTAGCACACCTGGACCCTATACCAAGTTTCCCTCTTACTTGGTAGCCCACGACCAGTGCCTCAAGTCCCTAACTCATAGTCCTTGACACACTCTCTCTCTATGTGTCCAAGGCTACTAAAAGTGCCCGTGACCTTGACTAAAGTGCTCACACATACATCTATCGCATGGCCTACATCATCAGTGGGCTCAAAAGTGGTTTTACTCTGTTGGGGTAGGTTACATTGGGTTTTGGGGTTTCTCTCTCTTTCTCTCTCAGAAAAGATGATCTGACTCCACTCCTTTAGGAGTCTCCATGAAGTTTGCTGATGTCGTTCCTTCTTCTCTGGGTTTGCTATAGCAGTCTCTTGCCATGTGTCCTAGCTTCCCACAGTTGTGGCAAGTGAAGGTCATTCCTCCTCCCCTGCCTCTTCCTCGTCCTCGTCCTCGTCCTCGTGAGAATCCCCCTCAGGTAAAGAATGCTTTTTCCTCTCTCCAGTTGTTGGGTCCACCACTTTCTTCTCTTTGACCTTGGTCTCTTGCTCTAGTTGAGCTCTTTCTATCTCATGCAGCTTCAATTCAGGTACATTCTTCTCTTTGACCTTGGTCTCTTGCTCTAGTAGAGCTCCTTCTATCTCATGCAGCTTCAATTCAGGTACATTCTTTAAGGTTGCCACAATGTTTTCATATTCTCCTTTGTCCACACTCTTCAGAAGCACTGCTAGTGCCTCATCATCCTCTACCTTCTTACCAATGGCTGCCAATTGTTGCTTAATGCTTTTGTATTTGTTCAAGTGTGTGATTAAAGGTTCACTTTCCTTCATATCAAGTTTGTAGAATTGCATTAGTAGATTTATCTTTGAATTTTTAGCTTGAGTGCCAAATAATTTATTGAGTTCATCCCATGCATCTTTTGCCCATTGTATCCTTGTGATGTGGTGAATGATTTCATCATTTAAACTAAGTGCAATGAGTCTAATGCTTTATCATTCTTGCTCTTCCACTCATTTTCCCCAATCACCTCTGGGCATTCATCTCTTCCCTCAACTAACCCCCACAGATTTTTCCTCATGAGCAAATACATGGTCTTTGTTTGCCATGTATAAAACTACTCCCCATTAAATTTAGCTATTTCTTGTGTCGTTGCTCATGATGACGTGAAGGGGGTCTTACCTCTTGATCCAATTCAAGATTCAAGGGCAATATCTATCCTTTTACAACTCATGTCTGGTGTTAAATGATAATTACAATAGATTTATCAGCGTAATTTCACCAAAAATTACATAAAGCCAAGGGTAACAAATCTGTATTGAATGGTTAGAGTATCAAACCATCTCCGAATTGTAATCTGAAGTTATAGGGATCTGTATCAAACACCCAATGGTAAATGTGAACCCTTAATTGCACCAAAATACAATGATTAGTGTTGATTAATCACTAATTAGTAAAATAATCCCCTGTTTTGTGTGCAACTATTGATTATGTATTAGCGGTAGGTGTATCATTGGAGCTATATGGGTACACAGATGTAGATTGGGCAAGTAGCATCTCAGATAGGATATCTACCAGTGGATTTATGTTTTCATTGGGGAGTGTTGCTGCGACATGGAGCATCAAGAAGCAACCCCCACAGTTGCCTTGTTGAGTACAAAGGAGTTGCAGTGACAGCGTGTGAGGTAGCTTGGTTACGCAAGCTACTTGCTAATTTGGGGTTGCATGTGGAGAGAAAGGTTGTCATATATTGTGACAATATTAGTAGTATATAGTTGGCCAGGATCCCAGTTTTCCATGTGCGGATGAAACACATTGAGGGAGAGAGGCGACTTCGACTTGGCCTACGTCAGCACACAGGATTAGGTCGCTGACATCTTCATGAAGGCCTTGGGAGCTAAGAAGCTCGATAGATTTTGAGATATTCTTGGAGTTCATGAGCTTGAGTTGAGCTTGAGGGGGAGTGTTGAGATGTCAAGATCAACATGAGCTGACACTTACGAGGCGCCTGCATGACCGTTTAACATTTACGTCATTGGTAGGTTTGGTAGTAGTAGCTGGCACTAACATATCTTCGCCAGAGATTCTACAGTTGGACTACACTGACTAGTCCACACCTACCCACTCCACTTAGCATGTTCGCATTATGGACCGCTTGTATATGCTCTATTATGTGTGTTAGTCACTTTATCTTCTTTGTAGACCTCTTTTGTTGTGTGAAGAAGAAGAAGAATTTTTAGCCTCTCACCTTGTGTGTTCTCTTCTAGGGTTTGTGTGAGTGTGTATGTGCTTGCAAGAGCTCAATCTCTCTTCTCCCTTGCATCTTTTCAAAAAAGAATTGATTATTGAAAGAAACGGTACTTATTGTAAAGTCATTAATCCCTACTTCTAATAGTTATTATCCAAATGCTCTGATCTGGTCAACAAGTGACGATCTTTTCCTGAGATATCCACATACATTACGAATAAAACAAATTGGGCTATAAAATTTTAGTGCTTTATTGGTGGTGAATAAAATGAATCGGGCTATATGAATTTTGTGCTTTATTTATTTTTAATAAATCTTCATGGCATATGCTAAAAAAAAATTAGACTATAAAATTTTAGTATTTTATTTTTTATCTAATAATGATACACGTTATCTTGTATATATACGAGTATCTTCAATATTAATTCCTTAGCCTTGTTTTATAATATAATCCTCCAAGGAAGTGTTTTGTGATTTAAAAAATGTTCTCATATGATATTGAAGTGATATAAACCACTTTTATAATGAACCCTTATCTTTTGATGGGAGAAATTCATTTTTTCCTATATATACCCAAGCCAAGATACACACAATCTTAATCCAAGTGAACCCTATACCATGAAATAGTTGACAAAAATGAAACATTATTAAAGATCTAAGGTCATGTCTTATTAGAGCAAGGCATATGTACACATCACTCATGGATAAACAGTTATTTCTAAATGCACATGTTCACACTTCACTATACCTTTACACAATTGAATAGTATCTCTTTCTCTCTCTCTTATGGGGAAAAGTTATCTTGGCTATATGTTATGATAGTGGAAATATCTTTTATGGTATGTGCGCTCTATCTACTGATAATTATAGTATTGTTACAATATCATGTCTTCAAATAGTGGATTCTTTGTTGCACAACTTTCAACAACCAAGTCAATGATTAACATTTATTGCTTATTGTTGTATTTTTACAATATCATGATTACAATATCATGTCTTAAAATAGTGGATTCTTTGTTATGTAACTTTCAACAACCAAGTCAATGATTAACATTTATTCCTTATCTATTAAATTTGCTTTCAATTTATATACAGTCTTAACAAGTAAGTAAATAAAACAATTAAATTAAAACCATTCATCAAAAAAAGTAATGGGACTTATATTTATAGTAGCTAATTATTTAATAATTATCTTTAACTTAATTTATAAAAATCAACAATGAAGTGCATTATCCAAGGCCACAATCAAGTTTTAATATTTTGAACAAGTGGCTTTTATTTTGACTATTTATTAAATGACAAAAGATATGAAATTAAGTAAATAATGTTTTTTTTATTAGAAAGAAAGAAGCGCAAGTGTTAAGTGTTAAGTAGTATCTAGGCGGCCTAACACCTTTAATGATAATATATAAATGAGTTATATTACTAAAGTTTTCTAGAATTGTTAAGTAGTATCTAGGTGGCCTAACACCTCTAATCATAATATATAAATGAGTTATGTCACTAAAGTTTTTCTAGAATTGAAATAAAATTTATATTAATTGTGCCAACTTGAATCAAATGACTTTTCACTCATAATTTTTTATTTTAAATTAGTTCCACAAATAGATATTTTTTCTATATTCAATAATTTAACAAACATCACAAGAAAATGGAAAAAGGTTGAAAAATTTAGGCGCTTAACTATTTTGATTAACAACGATTTCTATCTTTCCACTAAGGTTGAGTGATTGAAAAGACTAAGTGCTTAACATTATCATTTTATCATATTAGAAAATTCTTTGCATTTTTGTTATTATTTTGAATGTCCTCTTTCTCTCTCTCTCTCTCTCTCTCTCTCACTCTCTCATGCTTTATATATTAAAATTATCATTTAAGAAAAAGGTGGATTGTCCAAGATGATTATCAAACTTTAAAATTTAAAACAAATGAAAAGTTTTTTATTCCACATGGTGTTCCTAAGAAGATGATGTGAAAAGATTAGTATAATAATTTTAATGAGTTATCGACTACCTATTAAATTATATAAGATATTAATCTTGTATTAATATCTTTACTTGTATTAATAATTTTAATGAGCTATTGGCTACCTATTAAATTATACAAGATACTAATCTTTATGAATAGTAATTTAATCAACAAAATTTTCTTTGTAAGAATGTAAAGTTAAAACCATGACTTGTCTTTTTATTGAAAGCATAAAGCTTAAGTGTGTTAATTAGTAGTATAGGCCTCTATGAATTTAATCATATATCAAGATATTCTATGCTACTAAATTATATAATATAAGCCAACATTGGTTTGCTTTGGCTAGTCAATGGTCGACGGGAATAAGTAGCTCGCAAATGAAGGGTATGATGAGTGCCACACCTTGCATCCTTTCCTTAGCACTGCACGCACTTAGAGTTGGCTCTACTAGATGAAAAAGTTTAGATGTGTGGATGACTCCGTTGGTCCTCGCTAGGGAACTCACGGATTGCCTACACAATCACTATGGCTTAGGGAAAGGGAGTGTGGATACTCTCAAGGAAGTATACCCACCAAGGCTTGGTCAGCCTCATTGTCTAGACATGTAAGACCTATGCTTCACACCATCTATCGTGCTCTCCTAGCATCGCAGTATCCCCACACACCACTCATACCACACCCATAGAACACTCACACCATACACCACTCATACCACACCCATAGAACACTCATACCACACCATACACCACTCATACCACACCCATAGAACACTCACACCATACACAGATATAGAAAATACCACAGGAGAGTAATATTGTATAGCAAAAATGCAGAGAGAATAATACACTTGAGGAGAGCGTGATCCCCTTTTCTCCTCCCCCCTCTTCTTACAATCCCGACTCCTTCTTGGGTGTCCTCCTCCTCGAAGTTATAACCCTTGATCATGTTGTGTAGAGGGAAGATATTCTGCTTCTTTAGATGTCACACTCATTGGGAAAAGGTAGATGGTGCTCAAAGAGGATCTCGCCCTGCCTTGGGAAAGGGAGGGGGTGTTCCTCCATGAGTATACTTAGCCAAAGGTCTCCATGCACATCCCTTGGGAAAGGTGGATAGTACTCAATGAAGATCTCTCTGTTGTGATGGAGGGGTGTACCACTCATGAGTACCTTCGGAGTTGGCCATGCACGTTGTAAGTGTATATGGTATTCGGAGGACCCGATGGGTAGGAGATGTCGGACGGCACCGCGGTGACGGCGGTTGGAGCCTGGTCACGGAGGTCAGAGGTGATAGTGGGAGGAGTTGCTCTTGGTGGGGACCTGGCTACCTATCCGTAGGTCGCCCACTACTACTCAATTCACCGTCTTGGTGAATGTCATAAAAAAAAGGTGGTTGTTTGGCAAGCTAGAACATCCGGCAGGCAGGCTCCGAGGCATACCTCATGCAAATATCTTCCTAGGCAAAACTTCTAGAGAGTGATACGCAAACAAGAAAAATGATTCAACCAATCTCCTGGGAAACTTCATCCACCAGCAAGCTATCTTTGTCTGTGTTACCACTGCCGTTGCTTGCATTTAACAAGCTATCTTTGTCTATATTACAACTATCATCACCTGCATCTAGCAAGCTATCTCTATCTGTATTACAACTCTCGTCACTGGGAAAAGCATCTGGCACGAAGGTCACTCATACACCAATAGAAGCACTAAATCAACTAAACAACAATCAAGACACTACGTTTGGCATGAAGTCCACGCATACAAAGAGGAGATACTACAAAATGAAATGTGGCCATGGCTAGTACATGCCTGTAGATAAATAGAAAAAAGAAAAATACTGAAGCAACCATCCTAAGTGGTGTGGGAGGAGGCCTCAGCCCTAAGCCCTATAGAGCTAGTGGTGGATGTGGGGTGTGGGAGGCGAAAAGAATGACGCCGCTCGATGAGGTGCTAGAACTCTACAAGGGCATCCTTCTCTAGAACTTTGCAAGGGTTTCCTTCGCGGATGAAGCCTGCTGATAGAGAGCAGCTAGCTCAATCTCATGCTGGTGATGACGGAGCTCTATCAAAGTGTGTGTATGCATGTACCACAAGGCGGCGAGCTTTGCCTCATGCTCCATACGGAGCGCCTGCATCTCGGACTCATGTTGGTGTTGGGTCTCTACCCAAAGGGTGTGCTCCTGCTCCTGAATGGCTTCCATGGCATTCTTATCAAGGATGGGAGATAAATAAAGCTCAAACAACTCCTCGTGAAGCTCATGGAGCTCTTTATCCTATTGCATGATGGTCTCCTACAACTTCTGGTGGGCCTCCTCTGTATCATCTAAACGGGGCTCTAGACTCCTAAGCGGCCCTCTTTGCTAGATAAATAGACCGACATAGGTGCCAGCGCGGTTGGTGTCACTGAAGGCACCCAATATGAGCTGGTGGATGATATCGATGGTAGTGATCCGTCGGGAGGCCTCCATCAACTTCTCAGCCATGATATAGCACTCAGAAGGAAGCCATGCTAGGTTGGATGGAGTGGTCGAAACTGTGGGGGGGAGGCTCATAAAGAGAAAATGGTGGAGGTGACGCTTGCTCGAACAGTCGGTGCTACTGAGAGACAGGGTAGCAAAGGGGATGACGAGGGTGGTAGAGGCCAGAGTTAATAACTCACATCTATGGGAGAGCAAGGCAAAGTCGAAGACGAGGTGGTGACACGTGGAGTACTTTGAAAAAATTGGTGAGGTGAGACGAATTGAGGGGTGGATGGTTGTGGAAGGAATCTCCGCCAGAAGAGATTCTAGTATAGTTGTGGGAAGGTGAGGGAGATGATGGGGGTGACCAGGGTAACCATGGTGAAGGTGGGGAGGTGAGTAAGGAAATGTGGTGTGATGTCAATTGGTACATGGGAAGAGGGGATCCCAGGAAGGAGAATCGGAGGTGAAGATGCCATGGAGGTAGTTGATGGTGAAGCTGGATGATGAGGGTGGTTGTGGCATGGACGTCGATGCAGGGGGTGGTTGAGGAATGGCCATCTCGCTGGAGAGGTAAGGGAAGACAAAACCAATGGCAATGGAGAGGCTACTCTGGTGATGGAGGTTGTGCCCCTAAGGAAGGGGGTGCAACGGTGGGTGGGTGATAGATGGTTGAGGGTGAGGGTACATGTGGCATGGTTGTCAATGGGAGGGGCGTTGATGACGAGGGCAAAGATGGTAGCTCCCTTAGGACTCAGGCACAAGTGCGAGGTCGAGGTGGAACCAGGGTCCAGAGAGGGATGACGCTTAGGATGGGCCACTCAGTGTGTGTAAAAATGCCGTGGAATGTGTGTGAAGAGTGGACCTGCAAAACATAATGCTGGTGTGCATGTAGAAGTGAGACGAACAACTGCTGAGATGAGCCGCTAGAGATGAGTGTAGCCCAATAAAAGGGATGGGTGGTGTGCAACGAGAGGAATGGATCCAACAAGGGAATTCGGAGTACTCCTAGCTGGGAATGAGGGGTGAGTCGAGTGAGGAGATAGTAAATGAAAGTGGGGGGTGAAGCGAGTTTCCACCAATTGTTTAAGTAGCATAGCTAAAGAAACCTGAAACTTCAATGTTTTTTCCACTAGCATCTCTTGCAAGAACATTGTCTTTAGGGATGATTTTAGATTGTCCCAAAATGATAGCCAAGTGTCTATTGTCATGATATGACTAGCTCGAGGGCTAATCAATGCACGTTTGCGCTTAATATCATTTCCTGTAGGGAAATCTAACCATACCATGATAGAATCTTCAAGAGGAACTATGGATGTTTCAGTTTCAGTTTTTGTTTTAGCTTCAGATCCCATGTCGGTTTCATATTCCCATTCACTTTCATCCTCTTTTTGGCTTTTAGCTTTTTCAAGAATGCCCAATGTGTATAATGGCACACTCGGTCCTTTGACAATTTTAACTGAGGTCTATTTGGAAACCTGTGAATCCATACAGTCTTGTTCTATGTAGCACTTGATATCTTGGTATAACTCATGTTGAGCCTCTAAAGGTGCAAGGTTAGAAGCTATGCTAGTTTCACCACCACAAGAAAAGAGCACTCCTCCAAATGAGGATTTGAGAGAATGCTTTAATTTTATAAGGAATTCATCGAATTCCTCACGTGCTTTTTTAACTGCATCATTCATGCAATTTGCCTCTAATGACTCTTCTGTAGAGAGTACATCTTCCTCTTGAAAGGGGAAGCAATAATCCTCTGGTTTTTGAATTTTGGTTGTTTTTTTAAGTTTGACATTATGAGGTTCCATTACAACCGGTGATCTTGTATGACATTCAACAATGCTAAGCATGCTCTCTCTTGAGAGCTTGCTCTTTGCCTTCTGCATATATCATGTGATCATGATTTTTAGTTTGGGGTGGTTGAGTGGGTTCTAGTTTCTTGATTGGTCTATGAGATGCACATGGTGACGAGTAAGAACTTGTTTCATCCTCACTAAGTGACATACTAGAACTTGTATCATTTTATGACTTTCCTTGGATCGTCAGGTTTTCATTATGTTTGCCCACGTGACGAGAACAAAATTTCTTTCTTGTTTTTTTTTTTTGTGTTCTCTTCTTACCGCAATGGGTTTTTTTGGTTTGAATGGCAGCCTTTGAGGTGGATGCTTTTGCATCATGTGCAGCTTTTGGCTCTTTTGGGGTTAGGTCCTTCATAGAGTCCTTTCCCTTGTGCTTTATTTCAACTTTGGTGTCGACAGTTTGGTGTCCCTTTTTTTGGATTTAGAAGGTTTTGCTTCTTTTTTTGGTTTCTACTTCAAAACATGCTCTTCTACCCATTTTGAAGTGTTTTCTTTTGAATTGTTTTTTACTGTTTCTCATGTCTTGTCTTGTAATAAGCACATTCAAGGGTACCGTGGACAATTGTCCGTTTTACACATTGAAGATGTTAAGAGTTGTATTCTGTGAGACAGGTTGTAGGGAAGAAACTTGCCTTGGGCAATCTTGGAATATGTGATCGATGCCATATCGTTCACATATGGGTTGCAAATATGGGTTGCAAGGTGTCAATGACTATGGGCATGGAAGTATTCCAAGCTGTGCATTGTGCCACCTTGTGCAGCAGTCCACGACAATAGAAACACTGAAGTGTAAATACATACATATATACATATGTACGTACGTACGTACATACATATATACACACATACACACATACATACATACATACATATATACACTACACATATATTTGGTCAAGAGTCCAATGTGGTGCTATCACAAAACCTCATTGGTTGATGTATTTGTACGATTATTGAGATGATACTCTAAGAGATTTGTAAGGAGGTAGCGATGTGGCTTCATATTGATCTTCAATATCTAGAAAGTGGTATACACTTTCATGTATATAAGTGCACCCCCTAATGATTTATATTTTCATAAATGTCCAAAAAAGTGTGGAACTTGAGAGTGAGGACTAAGGTAAATGTCTCATCAAGACTGGGAGTAATTGAATATATTTTGAATTGTGTATAGAATATCCCACAGTTATATGTATACATATCTAAAATACATATTCAAATGTACATTCAAGTTGAGTTGGGTTGGGTTGAGTCCCTTCACACTAGGCATTCTTAAAGGTACCAAAACCCTAAACTTTGCGCCTCTTAGAACTAGGCTCAGTAGAGTCAGTAGGAGGTTTAAGCGAAGGAATTACAACAAAATTTCCTTCGAGCTCGAGCTGGATAGCATGAAGATCAATCTTCCTAGTGGCAAGGCCTAGTCCAACTAGTGAATGAATCTTCCCTCCACGCTGAGCTTCGAACAAGTATAAGAGCTTGCAGGGTGTGAGCTTGCAGGGTGTGAGGTGAAAAAAAGAAAGAAAAGCCTGCCTCTATAGCCCTTCCACCTCGCAAACTTGGAATAACAACACGAACGGGGGCACCACCAGCCACCGGCTGGAACAATTCTCGCACTCACCACCCAACCCACGCCAGACAGACAGCATAAACAGGGGCACCATAAACCAAGACAAACACCCAGCTTTATATTCCCAGATCAAAACATTTTACAAGCTTCTCCCGACACAGAAGCCTTACTCACACAACCATAAACAAAACACTCAGGCTCAGACCTGTCAGCCGAGGATACACCACATCCCCATCACCACGAAATCCACTTGCCTACCTGCTGTACCAACCACACCAGAATGAACCCGGCCACTCTCACTCCAGAAGGCGCCCACACCAGCTAACCCTCGAGTCCCCTGCGACATCATCCGGCTGCGCTTGTGTCGTCAGCAGCTCGACCATCGTCTCTCTCTCACTCTCTGTCTCTGTGCTGATCCTCTGCCAGCTCGCAACAAACCCAGGCAGCTTATCTGTCCTGCTACCGGCCCACCACCAAGCAGCAACACTGTCCCCTCTGTCCGCTTCACTCGGCACTCACTCTGTCCACTTCCCTGTCTTCTAGGCGGCCCACACTTCACACGCCCACTAGGCTCTCTCCTGCGCTGTTTTCTCTGCACCCCTTCAGCCTGACTGTGCCTTGCGCCAACCACAACCCGTCAACCCACACATCATGCTCTCCACGCACTCTTCCACGTCTGCAGCTACGCACTATCTATAGGCTCACCAGCCTTCACGACCCAGGCATGTCCTCCACATCCACACTCCCTTCACACGGGAGGCTCCACCCGTCTCTGCTACAACTCACCAGACGACGGCCCTACTGCGCTTGTCTTGCAGCTGCGCCAACTGTCCATAGGCTCACCAGCCTGTCCACGCACACGTCCTCTGCACCTTCAGTCTGGGTTGCGCCTGAGAGCCTTCACGCCTCGTTCACCTCTTCACACCACGTGCGTTCCAGCAGCCGCCACCCAGTCACCAAGGGGGGCCTTCTTACTTTGTTCACCTCTGGCTGCGCCCGCTACCTGCTAACCTCCTTGTCCCTGCAGTATCATCCGGCTGCGCTTAGCCACACGTCCACTTGCAGCTCCAACTCGCTGCCTGTACACGCCCGGAAGCCCCCACTCAATACAACACGGTCGACGCCTTTTCTTCATCTGTAGGCTGCTGACTCGCCAGCTTTCCCCATGCTTCTGGAGAATTGCACGCTGGCAACGTAATAAAGCTCCATGTGGCCATTAATTTTGCAAGCCACGTTAATATTATCTTTATTTAATTTCCAAGGCCTACAAAATGGCCATATTCTCCTTTTCACACCAAACTAAAGGCCAGCTCATCAATTGCTCGCCGATGCTCCACACCTTTCTCTCAAGGCAACATTGGCCCCTCTCGTCTTTTAATTGCCCTTCATGCCATACCTCTTCAAATGCCACTTTTGCCCGCTCTTTTCTTTGGAGACGCATACACATCGAGAGCTGCCAAATGCTGAATATCAACTCAAGCTGACCATGTTCCAGACCGGCCTCAAAACAAAACCATCCACAAAATCACTCTGCCAATGCATTCACAGGCAAAACCTTCACACACGTCACTCATCCATATGTACACTGACCAAAAAGACGTCTCAAAAAAACGCTTGACACAGGGCTATTCACAAGCACCACCTACTCTAAGCTTGGTTTCACAAGCATGGACTTGAATGCAGCATCCTTTGTTAAAGCCTTGATCTTCATAAGAGAGACTTGTCCATCAGGGGAGCATACTTTGTGAAAGACAATAACGTCTTGGAAGATTTTGCCAGTGTACTTCTTCAAAGCTGCATCCTGGACTCTTCCTTTGCTATCCCTTGTTCCACCAGCTCTAGATGCAAACTCATCGACATAGACAATTTCTTGAAGAAAATATTTGCATGCAAAAATAAAATATCAAGAATTATTCCAAAATACAATTTCATGAAAAAAAAAATTTCAAATGAGATGAAATTGTATGTGCGGGGCCTCAGGGGCCTGGGGACCCCACACATGTAATCTGGGTGCATTAGGGTCCTCTAGGCATGCCAGTCGAAGGCTAGCAAGAATGGCCCTGAATTTGGAGGACCCTAATGCACCCCAGATTACATGTGTGGGGTCCCTAGGCCCCTGAGGCCCCGCACAGACAATTTCAGATTCAGGGCCATCCTCGCCAGCCTTCGGCTGACGTGCCTGGAGGACCCTAATGCACCCCAGATTACATGTGTGGGGTCCCCAGGCCCTTGAGGCCCCGCACACCAAAATTTTTAGGAAGATTAAAAAATAATAATTACGCACCTTCTCAGCCTTATCATTATATTTCCCATCCGACCCGGCATGCATTGGGAGCTCCCGACATGTCAATAATCACCTCACATTAGAGGGATCTTGTACATATGTTCACTCACCATTATATATAGACTCACTCACCTATTTCATGCTATGTTGTTTTGCTTTGATCTTAATGTAGGGTAGGTAGTAGGATTCCACCCTAGTTTCAAGGACCAGACTTAGGAAAAATGTCAATGTAAAAGAGTGGTTCATCGTTCTCCTTTCTAGCTTCTTGTAGTTCCTCTTCTGTTTGTTAGGTTCAACCCAGGTGGTATAGGGAAAGTTGACGTTACAAGCTCAGTTATTTGCTCAATTCCAAACTCAGGGTAGGTCTTCGTCCCCCTCGTCCTCATCTTCCTCCTCTCATTCCTCATTCACATTAGATTGTCCTCGTCTATCTCCTTGAGCAATCACTATCACAGCAGTGAGGTCAGGTGTGAGATCCCCCCTTCGAGGGCGTCGACAGCGGCGGAAGCAGCGTCGGCCTCCCGCAGCGCGGGGCGGGGATCCACACTCGGGGCCTCGCCCGTGGATGTTCGGACAAGAGACTAGCCGGGCAGTTCCTCCAAAATCGAGCCTGTAAAAACTCCCCTGGCCCAAAAGGCATGGGTGATTCCGCCATGGGAAAATCTTCTAATGGGGGAATTAATCTAACGAGTCAAAGTCTTAACTAGTTAAACTGATTTAACCGATCTTGAAGTCACATGGTCAGATCAAGAAGAGACTTGCACTTGGTCCATGGAATCACCGCTTTTTTCCTCCTTTAACGAGGCACAGCCCACCACTGATCCCCTCCCACAGAACAAGGTCTTCTCACGACTTAATCTAACTAACATAACTAATCGCATCTTAATTGTTTCACATATTGGTGGGATTCCTTTATAAAGATTTGGTTGTGTTTTACCCGGGTACCGAGGAAAAGAGTTCCCAGGCCCCCTAGCCGGCGATTCATGCAAAAATTAAGGTAGGTATACCACATACACACCCAATATGAAATTGCCATTTATAACAGATTCGGCTGGCTTTAAAACAATCCTTCAATAGAAATCATAATATTACTGATCATCATCCTCCAAAATTCTGAGTCCATTGTATTACAAAATGTGTCCTCTCCACTCTCCGTTTTGAAGACCAGCTGGCCAACCAACGAGATCCAGTATCAAAATTTGACTCACAAAAATCTTTCCTTTTAGTCCATCCGAATCTTCCTCGACGCACGCATGGGTATCCTAGCAACCCCGCGAGCCCATGCATCACCTGGTCAGAACCCTCTAGGATCCTCCTTAGGTGTCCTAGCACTTCATTCAGGAATCGCTTCGTCGATCCTCGCCCATCGTATCAGAAGCGCACCATTTTAACCATACCGAGGCTGGTCAAGACCTCGGCAAGCTTTGCCCGCGACGTCCCTTGACAACTCCCCACCAGTTGTTGCAACGAACCACCTCTTAGTAAAACACATGCCAAATGCTTTCTCCAGTATTCTGGCATAAAACAGTCCTTTAAATGAAAACAGAGGTTCTATGCAAGTAAAATTCCCAAAAACCTTTTTTTTCTTAATTTTCCAATTTCATAATGAGAATCCTTGATCTCTCATCAGGGTAATCTACCCATCATTTGAGACTGATTGTCCAACTATCTATTCTTGGTGATTTCGGTCAAAGGAAAACTAGTTTAATTCAACGGTGGTCTATTCTTTGTATTTAGGAATTGGAATTGGTCACGAAGTTTTTGTTTGATTCAGATCGAGAGATGGACAAGTAGGTTCACTCTCCGTCCCTCTTGTAGTCTAATCATTCGGTTTAGTTCTAACAAGGATTTTCTTCAAATAAACATCTACTTTTGGGTAAATACCAATTTAGTGATTTAGCCACATAAAATATCTAAAGATATTCTTTCTACCATTTAATTTCTCAATCTTAATTCCCTAGGTAGAGTTATGGTGAAATTCATCTTTTGACACCTAAAATTAATTGAAATCTTTCTTTTCTTAAATATCATAAAAATTTTCTTTTAACTAACTACCAATATCTATTTTTTGAATAAGCTTGAAATATCTCTTTTTCTCATTTACTGACTGCAATCCAAATTTCATGGGAATTCCTCTTTTATCATAACTTAAATCTATCTAAAATTCCTCTTTAAATTAAATAAAAATATTCAATATTCCAAATATACCAAGAATCTTCTTTTTCCATTTAAATGATTGAATTTCAAATATGATGGGAATTCCTCTTTCACCATTGAAATCTATTCATGCATAAAATAATTTTAAATCTATTCATGCATAAAATAATTTTAACTAAAATTTCTCTTAAAAATTACATAAAAATATCCATTAATCCTAATATGACAAGAATTCCACTTTTTCCATTTAAATGATTGAATTCCAAATATGATGGGAATTCCTCTTTTATCATTTAAAATTTTTCTATGCATAAAAATAAATTTAACTAAAATTTCTCTTTAATTTTAAATAAAATATCCATTATTTTAGTATTCCAAATTTTCTCTTTCTCCATTGGAATACATGGATCTCCATTATCATGGGAATTTCTCTTTTATCATAAAAATGAAATTACGGAAAAATTTCTCTTTTTCTCTAATTAATTATTTATGCATAAACATTAAAAATTAATTTTCCATGGGTATGATGAGAATTATTCATTTAACATAGGATGACTTTACCTAGAATATGGTAGGAAGTCCTCTTTTCACATTATTCATAAAAATGATTTATGTGTTAATTTTTAAAAATTTTGCCATAGCTCCATTGCTATTACTGATAATTTTTAATATTTTCTAAAAGAATAAGACTTAGTAATAGGATTATGATAGAGTAACTATCATTTGGACCAATATCCAATTTATGGACTTAATTCCTAAGTTTACCATAATTTATGTAACACTATACTCCTCCTCGGCCAATGATGTATCTTCAACCTACAAAAGTCAACAATTTTCAACCTTCCATTTATGGAATAAGGCATGCAAAGTCTACCTTCCCTTTTTTGTAATAAAGAAATAAAATATTAAAGCTTGGCATTATCTCAAATTTTCTTTTGTGGAGAAACCCACCACTTCTAGAAACATCCCTGAGGCACAAGAGAGAATAGAGATCCATACATAGGAGCCGTTACCCTTCATCTCTATCCATCATCCTTAGGTTATCACTCCAGTCATCCTCTCCATCCTCAAGCCTTGTAATCCTTATGCTTGTATCCCTACTTTTCATATCAATAAGATTGTATTGAAAGCTTTTCCTATCATCAAGTGCATATCCTCTCTCTCTCTCTCTCTCTCTCTCTCTCTCTCTCTCTCTCGCTCTCTCTCTCTCTCTCTCCCTCACTTCAATAGAATATATTTGTATTCCATGCTTAAAGTTTCTCTTTGGGTAGAGTCTTAATGTGCCCTGTGCATGTGAAGTAAGGAGGAGCAAGGAAAGGTGTGGTCTTGCCCCTACTCTTATCTCCACTAGGCTTGGCGTGTCACTAAGAGGGTTGAGGAGGAGCTCCCCGAAGAGTGCGGTCCAGGGCGTGTTATGGTGTGAGGTTCGAGAGAGTTTTCCTTTGGAGCCTTTTCTACCTCTACCACAAGGAGAAGAGAGGACAGTGAATGTGTTAGAGCTTGGAGACTTGCTTGAAGGAGAAGAAATGATAGAAAAGATGGATGCCATGCTAATCAAAAGGGCAAGAGTTCAAGAAGAGGCCAAAGATGAAGAATTAGACACCAAGAGGAAGGGAAGCAAGGGCCCTGAAGGAACAAGCAAGAAAGTTTAGAGAGACCAAGAAGGAAGGTTAATATTGAGGACTTTGTACTAGGTAAAGTTTTCGAGCCCTATAATCTTATCTCTGATGTGAGCACTCAACATCCAAACATCACATGGCCACAACTCTTACAAATAGCACCTAATCTGAGAAGGCAATGGTCAAAGATAGTTAGCACGAGAAGAAAATAGACAATCAGTCAAGTTAATTAAAGCTAATTCTGATGAAGATGTTGTTTCTCTAGTGGATGCTTGGATTAAGGGATATAAGATTCCTAAGATGTATGTGGATGGGGGTTCCCAAATGTGTGTCATGATAGAGAAAACCATGCATAGATTAGGGATAGAAGTCAATGCTCCATCTCCCTATAAAGCTAAACTAGCCAATAGTGTATGCATCAAGTGCCTAGGAGTCATCAAGGGTGTAAAGGTAATTGTTTTTGTGATGTTGAGGTAGAGGTAGAGGTAGACATGTATGTGATCCCATCAAAGGGGGAGGGCTATCCCATTATTTTAGGTAGGCCTTTGCTGTTGGGGCAGACCAAAAATGCGAGACAGGTCTACTAGTTCTCAAGCCAGAGGGAGATAATGGTGCCAATAGGAGAAATATCACCAGTGACATGAAAAAAGAAAGGAAAGTGGACCTAAGGTATGAAACTAGCTTGGATGAAGAAAGCTCATATGATTTCTTAGAAACAGAGTCAGGATCAGGTACCAATGAGGAGGATTCCTCTATGGAGGTGATGGGACTCATCTTTCAAGGGAAGGAGGCCACCACAACAACAAAGGGATACCAAGAAAAGGATGGTGATTCTCTACAGGTTGAGGACAAGCAAATAAAGAAGATGCTAGCAAAGGATTTGACACCAGAGGAGGAAGCGGCTTACATCACCATGCTAAAGAAGTACACCAACCTCTTCATCACTGACTACACCCAGGTAAAAGGAGTGGAAATCATAAAACATCATATAGAACTAAAGCCTAATGCTAAGCCTGTGGCTCAAAAATTAAGAAGGTTAGGAGTGGTCCAGAGGGAGGCTTTACTAATGGAGGTAAAGAGGCTCTTGAAAGCAGGTTTTATTTACCTAGTGAAAAACTCAGATTGGGTCTCCCCTGTAGTTGTTACCCCTAAGGAGAATGGAAAATGGAGGATCTGTGTAGATTACAAGCCCTTAAATGCTACCACAAAGAGGGACCACTTTCCCCTCCCATTCCAAGATGAAATCTTCACTGGTACTTCATAAATTCTTAACATTTCTTATTTCTCGGTTGATCTACTTTAGCCAATTCGCTCTGATACCAGCTCAAAGATCCCTGCCCCCTCCGCGCAACGAATTCGGGGGTGCTAGCAGCGGAAGTAGCACTTCTTACGCAGGGTAGAGCCTCTCACTCACAGGGCCTCGCCCACGGATATCCGGACAAGAGACTAATCCCTTGGTTTATTCCAAAACCGAACCCGGAAAAACTTCCCTCCCTAGAAAGCACGGGCGATTCCTCCAGGATATATTTATTCTAACGTAGTCAAGAGCCTTAACTAACCAAATTGATCCGATCGAACCAGTAAGTCACATGGTCAAATCAAGGAAGAGACTTGCACTTGGATCATAGAGACCAACACTTTTTTCCTCGTCAAGAGGCACAGCCATTGATTCTTTTCCATAGAATAAGAACTATCCAGGATTTACTTCATCTATCATAACACAACAAAATAGCCTAACCCCATCCAGTCCCATGGGTTAGCCAACTGCCCAACCATTGTAGTGATAGGATCCATTTAGGAATTTGGTTATGTTTTGCTCCGGATACAAGGGAAAAGAGTTCCTAGGCCCCCTAGCCGGTGTTTCAAGCAAACTTCAAGATAGTCACACCACTTACACACCCAATATGACATTGCCTGTTTCATAGATTTAGCTATCTTTAAAACAATCTTTTAATGAAACCATAGTATCATTGATCATAATCCTCCAAAATATCCGGTTGAATTCTAATTTCCAATCATTCCTTCATCGGTATACCCATGGCATCATTGGCAAACAGAACGCTCATCACCACCTATTCACTCAGGGGCCTTTTCAATAGTTCCTAGCTCATAGTACTTGGAAATATATTCACTTATAAAAATCCAGATGGACTCTGCATTGAAGATTCGCAAGATCAACCAACAGATCCACATAAAAGAGCCATGGACTCATCCGTTGAGGACCAGCAAGGCCAATCAACCAGATCCATGCTCGAGTTTAGAAAACAACTCTATCTCTTTATTCCATTTTCTTCCTCGATGCACGTGTGGGTATCTTCGGTGACCTAGAGCCCGAGCACTATATGGTCAGCACCCTCTAGGCTCCTTCGTAGGTCACCTAGCGATTCACTCATAGGCCGCTTTCTTGGTCCCTCATCCACCATAGCGGAAGGTCACCATTTAAATCAAATCGAGGCTGGTCAAGACCTCGATCGCGACCTTGCTACGCGAGACATCCTCTGTTGACTCTCCGTCGTCAGCTGTTGCAAATTTATCACTTAGGTCTCCACGACCTCATTCACGAGATGGTCAAAATGCTTCCCCAGCATTTTTGACATAAAACAGTCATTTAAAAACAGGTCATAAATACAGTTTCTAATGAACTCTCATCTTTCCACATTGTTCCACATCGTTTCTCGTTAATCCACATTCTTCTACATCAATTCACATTGCTTAATCCATATCTAATCATATGTATTCCTATCGTCCTTCATCCATTCTCATCTAGTCACCTCATATTACATCTCATCCATTCACATCTACCCATATCCATATCACATCACATCACATCCATTCACATTGTATCTCATCCATTCACATCTATCCCGATTCACATCACATCCATTTCACATCACATCTCATCCATTCACATCTATCTCGATTTACATCACATCACATCTCATTCATTCACATCTATCCCGATTCACATCACATCACATCACATCCATTTCACATCACATCACATCCATTTACATTCACATTCACATCACATCACATCACATCCATTTACATCACATCACATCCCATCCACATCTCTTCACATCCACATCCATTTACATTACATTCACATCTTATCACATCCTATCACATTGCATTCACATTGTAATCACATTTAGTAGCTTTTTCTACTTCGATACCAATGATGGGACTTTTTCTAAATTTCTGCCAATTGCTTGGCCTAGTTAAAGGTTCTTTTTCTCGACGGATATTTTCATATTCTTTCTCAAATTTCTCAAGTGAAATATATTCAATATTCTTCTTTTGAGTAAAATATTCATGGGATTTACAAGAATAAATTCTACCCATATTTTTCAATAAAGTTAATAATGCTCAAAATTTCACTTTTAATAAATACTCATAATTTGAATTATGCTAAAAATTTCTCTTTTTCCATTTAATTTCTTGGATCTCAAATATCATGGGAATTCATCTTTTTGTATTTAATTGATTGAATTCCATATGTCATGGGAATTCCTCTTTTATCAAAAATAAATTTATCTAATTTTTTTTTCTTTAATAAAAATATCCATTATTTCAAATATGTCAAAAATTTCACTTTTACCATTTAAATGATTGAATTTCAAATGTCATGGAAATTTAAATTTTCTCATGCATAAAATAAATTTATCTAAAATTCCTCTTTAAATTCAAATAAAAATATCCATTAATTCAAATATGCCAAGAATTCCACTTCTACTATTTAAATGATTGAATTCAAAATGTCATGGGAATTTCTTTTTTATCATTTAAACTTTCTCATACATAAAATAAATTTATCTAAAATTTCTCTTTAAATTCAAATAAAAATATCCATTAATTCAAATATGCCAAGAATTCCGCTTTTACCATTTAAATGATTGAATTCCAAATGTCATGGGAATTTCTCTTTTATCATTTAAATTTTCTCATACATAAAATAAATTTATCTAAAATTTCTCTTTTCTTTAATTATTATTTATGCATAAACACTAAAACTTAGTTTCCCATGAATTTGATGAAAATCATTCTTTTAGCATAGGATGTCCAATCCTAGAATATGGTAGGAAGTCATCTTTTAGTATTATGCATAAAAATGAGTTATGTATTAATTTCTAAAAAAATTACCATAGCTTTGCTACTATTACTGATAATTTTTAATATTTCTAGAAAGAATAGGACTTTGTAATACAATTATGATAGAATACTATCCTTAGACTTAAATCCAATTTATGGAATTAAATCGTAAGTTTACCATAATTTTATTAGCATAAAAGCATAAAAAAGCCATTTTCTTAACCTCTAGCTTAACAAGCTTAGAGATTGATTTTGAATTAAGAATTTATCAATGAGAAGCATTCATTTGCTAAAGAATTAGTCATAGGAATGACTATTCTTTTGGGGAGAGAGAGATATATATAAAAAGCATCCTAATTAAGTATAAAAACTAACTTTTTTGTGATTAATCATTAGAATTCTTATAGAAAGCTTGATTTGCATTGAAAATAATTAATTTAAAAGTTCTCAAGCTTGAGAGGGGTTGAGAAGTGAAATCTTTTGAGAATATTAATGAAAACCATGAAATTACTTCTTATCTCTCTAGATTTGGCTTGCTTCTTTATCTTAGAAGGAAGCCCCCAACCAATCAATTGGTTTAGTATGTTGAGAAGAAAGCTCCAAGGATTGTTGAAAAGAGAGAGAAGCTCCAATCTCTCCAAAAGTAGAGGGTTTTTAAGGGATAGTAGAAAATATCATTATTTTAATGTAATACTGGCATGGTATAGTTCACAGATTTTTTTACAAAAGACTAAGGATCTATTTATAGATGAGGGAGGCCACTAACCAAGTCCAACTGGGCTCTAGAATTTTTTAGGTTTGGTTTGACTCAATTTGGACAAGATTTGGACCAGTTTAGCTCCCTTTTTGATTTGGTTTGATCCAAAAGAGAGGAGAGATAAAAATATTACAATTTTTTTGAATTAAAAACTCATTCACATGTGTGAATCAGGCGCCTGCCTCAAGAGTCGCCCTCTCCTTACCAAGGTGTCAAAAATGCATCATTATTCTAAAATATCTCATTTTTTTAGTAATATCTCATAATTTTAAACTAATAAACCTTGTACTCATTCAACTGTTCATCTTATGTGAGAATTTGCTCATTTTTGGGTATTTTCTTTTATTCTTTGGATTTATCTCATCCCAACACTTGGGTTAATCTAATTGGCCCATTGGAATCTTAATTGGATCATAATCCAAAAATTTCTGAAAATGTAGACCCTTAGGCTAAGGTCCTTTACACACATTTTCAATTAATTCCAAATGCACATTGGAAAGTTCTTTTTGAATTTCTGTTTCAAGGGAATCCATTTTAGACACTAAGAGGATTTTTATCTCCAAAGATATCTTAATTTAAGATGATCTCTCTCTAGACTTTCTCTCTCTCTCTCTCTCTCTCTCTCTCTCTCTCTCTCTCTCTCTCTCTCTCTCTCTCTCTCTCTCTCTCTCTATGCCAAAACAGGGTAAAACAAGATCTTTCTTCTATTTCAAAGAGGGGAATAATTACAAGAATAGAAGGGGAGGTTCGTACACCTTTACACCTCAAAAGCTGGAGGGAGGAATCTTACAGCCTCGTGGACCTCAAGGTGGCAGAATGCACAGTTTGGAATACTTCCATGGCCATAGTCACTGACACCTTGCAACCAATGTGTGAACGATGTGGCATTGATCACATGTTCCAAGATTTCCCAAGACGAGTTGTCTCACAAAATACAACTCTTAACATCTTAAGTGTACAAAATGGGCAACTGGGCCACGGTGCCCTTGAATGTGCTTATAGGTTTACAAGCCAAGGCACGAGAAACAGTCAAAAGGAACACAAAAGACAATACCTCAACATGGGTAGAAGAACATGCTTTAAAATAGAACCCAAAAGAAGGAGCAAAATCTTCTCAAACCAAGAAAAACAAAGGACAACAAACTGTCGAAACCAAGGTCGAATTAAAAGACAACGAAAAGGAGCCTGTAAAGGACATAAACCGAGAAGGGGACATAAAAACAAAAGAGCCAAAAGCTATACAAGATGCAGAAGCATCCACCTTGAAGACCACCACACAAACCTCGACACCCATATGTGCGACGTGGAATACAAAAACTTAAAAGAAAATTCAATCTCGTCGCATGGGAAAACATAATGAAAAACCGACAAACCAAAGAAAGTGAGAAAATGAAACAAGTTCTAGTACACCACTGAGGATGAAACAAGTTTGTACTCTTTGCTCAGTGCACCACATAGACCGATCAAGAAACTCAAACCCACCCAACCACCCCAAATGGATAATAATGGTCACATGACATATGTGGAATGCAAAAAGCAAGCTCAGGACGTTATGCTTAGCTTGGTTGAATGTCTTACAGGGTCACCAGTTGTGATTGAGCCTCATAATGCCAATCAAAAATAGTAACCAAAATACAAAGCCTAGATGATGACTGCTTCCCCTTTTCAAGAGGAAGACATACTCTCTACACAAGAGTCATTTGAAACAGATTGTACGAACTATACACTTGAGAAAGCACGTGGGGAATCTGATAATTCCCTTACAAGATTAAAACAGTCTCTCAAAACCTGATTCGGAGGAATGCTCTTCTCTCATGATAAAGCCAGCATCACATCAGCACTTGCACCTTTAAGGGCTCAACCTGAGTTATACAAAGACATTATCGAACTCCATAAAATAGAACTGTGAGGATTCGCAAGTTTCCAAATAGCCCTCATTAAGAATTATCAGAGGGCCAAGTGTGCGAGTGTACGCATTGGGTACTCTTGAAAAAGCTAAGACCCAAATAGAGGATGAACGTGAATGGGAGTATGAAATAGAAACAAGATCTAAAGCCAAAACAATAAGCGAAACACCCATGGTTCCTTTGGAAGATTCTATCATGGTATGGATGGATTTCCCTACAGGCAATGATGTTAAGCGCAAACACGCATTGATTAGCCCTCGAGCTAGTCATAACATCGTGTGACAATAGGCACGTAGGTGTCATTGGGATAACCTAAACTCATCCCTACAAGCAATAGTCTTGAAAAAGGAGCCAATGGACAAAACATTGAACGTCCAGGTTACTTTAGATACACTACTCAAACAATCAATGGGGCGATATGAAATTTACATTCCATGTTACCCTAGATTCCCTTGAGTATGATGTCATCTTTGGCAGAACTTGGGTAGGTGAATCGTTGTATTCACTAGCTGAATCCATGCAAACATTCACCTTGAACACTCCTACAAGCAAGCAATGTAAAATTGCTATTAGGGGAGGAAGAAACTTTGCAGGAGCTAAAACTTCCAACATATCTTATTGAAAAGATCCCTAGGATTCTGGTTGGATTGGAATTTGCCAATAAAATTGTAATAGCTCAAGCACAACTTTATCCAACACGACACCACAATCTCATGACCCTCGAGCTATGGGATTTGTTAGGTCAACCAACACCACTCACGGCACATCCTGAAAGAATAAACTTTACACAAGACTTGAACATTCCATGTTTGGGGTACTTTGAACATATAATGTATATTGAAACTAACCCCCTCACTTGCAAGTTTTTTGTGGTTGAGTATGTATTAGAAGCAGATTTGATCTTGGGGCATAAATGGACTATTGCTGCCCAAGCACCACTGTGCTTTGCTAGCGATAGAGTCATCATGATGGTCAAAGATAAAAAGTTAGCAATACCATACTGCAACAAGGAAGAGGATCCAACTTTAATGGATTTCTATGATGCGGAACGCAAAAGGATACAAGCCTCTTCCACACAAGCCCCTTTACACAATGACCTACCATCTACATCAACAAGCATCTACTCCCTCAACCCCATCCTCACCTATGAAGTTCGATGCCAAAACCTTGTAATAATCAGCAACAACTATTCCTGAAGAAGTTCCTAGAGCCAAACCATCTATCTCTAATAAGGAATTCAAACAAAAGACCTCGGAGCCTATGCATCTTCATCGACAAACCTCACTAAAGGAGACAACCACATGCTCAAAGGCCTCGTCATCTCGACAGCCACTCAGCAAGAGACTCTAACCTCATCATCATCAACAATGCCCACCATACCATGAGTCTCAAACTTGCAGCCTCAGCGCCAACCAAATTCAAGGAGGGCCCCAAACCTTCCACACCAACCCAAAAGAAAACTCCACCAAGACTACCACAATCACAATATCTTAATAGTATCAAAATGTGGGTGGAGAAGTAGCTACTTGTAGCTCAAGGCTACTATGAAGGTGCCAATAAAATTTGGGTACCTTGACAGTCAAAACCTCTTCTTCAACGCAGCACATGGAGGCCAAGGAAGAAGAAGAGTACTCCACAACACCATCCACAAAAGCCTATGTGAGTTCCTCAAAGAACTCCACCAATGCAATAAGTGTGGGTATGAAAGACACTACTACTACAGGCACAAGGGTACTACCAAAGAAATACCATAACTTGGGTACCCAAGTGCATAACAAAGTTCCCTAAGCTTGCACAAAGAAGGAAGCCTCAGCACCAAGCACATCGGCCACCAGTTTATAATGTTCATCAAAAATCGGTGCATGTGCCTGTGCTTCAACAACAAGGATACTATGATGGTAATTCCATCATATGGTTACCAAAATTGAACAATGTGAAGAAAACCTCACCACTGACTTCAACCCCAAACAACTTCACCTAAAGTTCGAGAAGAATGGAGACCCAAGCAACAACAAGAAAATCACTCAATAACTCTCATGCATTCAGCACCAACACAAGAGCTTGTGTGTTCAAGCAAATAATCAGCAGTCTTCCCTACTGTCTCAACAACATCTAAGCAAAAAATTCAAGAATCAATACCTACATTTGAAGAAACGGAGACTTATGAACGCATCAAGGACAAAATAACAATGCTCTTGTCACCCTTCCTCTAGATGTGAGAAATAAGTGCATAGGATGCTGTTGCTCTCGCAAGTCATGACCTAGTTGAGCCATAGATTTTAGGTCAAACCCTACAATCTCACGAGTTCAGGTTTCTCAAGAAATACAGTATCACGGCTTACATACCTGCACTTTCACGATTTAAGCCTCATCATGGATTAAGCCATATCATGCATTAACACTTTTCCAATGATCTTCAATAGCCATTATATATTTGTTAAGCTTATTGCTTAGTATTCTTTTGGCTAAATTAATGTAGCAGCTACTCCATGAGTACATATCTGTACTCATGCACTAGAGAACATTTGCACCAAAGCCTCACCACCATCGATAACTTCCAGGTACATCCCTGGATGGGGGAGCCATGGTGGGCGAAAGCCTGGTCAATGGTAAAACCCATCGCCTGGAATTTTCCTTCTAATTACAAACCTCTCCAAACGATGCCACCATCTTCACAAATAAATGATCTTCAATCCTTAGTGAAGATATCTATATTAGCCTTGCAAGTCAATGTAATTCTTTCAATCCTCACCAACAAGTGGCTACTTCAACACAGAGCAGTTCAGTAAGAGTCTATATGACTCAATTCTTTTACTTCATGTAAATCTGCTTCATAAGAGCACTTAAATATACATAAAAACATAAAAAGCACATGGGCAGAAGAAGACATGAACAGGTCCTTCTCAACAACATTTGACAAGAATCCTACCACACAAAGGAACATCATCAAATGCAAAATTCTTCAAATGATGAATGTCGCTTCAATGAATCAAATGAGGAACTGAGAATCACCATCTCGTTATGATGATTAAGTCTACGTTCCTCCGGATCCTTCTCTCTCTTCTCTCCCATTATTAACATTTCTTAGTGTCCCCAATAAAAATCAAATGTAACCTTGCCGATGATTGCCAAAAACAAAGTGAGCAAAAAAAAGGCTCACACAAATATAAAAATGCAATCATTCACACAAAACCCACCACCCCGTTAAGAATTCCCAATACACCACTAACCTCTTCATTCATTAACTAGCTTTTCTTATTGCTTCTAGAGGAACAAAGACCATTGAACGTCACTCAGCATCAACTCCATCGACAAAGCTTGTTCATTCTCTCCACACAAAGGTCTTCAACGTGATCACGAGGATGTGATCGCCATCAAGAAGGGGGGGATGTTAATCCAATTCTAGGATTAACAAGAGCTACCACCATTATCTTACATCAAGGAGTCACAGTAGATATACCAAAGGGTCATACATTCAAGATATGAAGCAATAGTGTCTAAAGCTATAGCTTGGATAGGCGCCCGTAATGGTGTGACGGAGTATTTATGGTGATTCCCACTTCAAGAGCATGTGGCAACAACAAGTTAGGATGAAGTCCTAAGTGATGTACTTCATGGATATATTATGAGAGTAGCCATTGTAATAGCATTAGGCCTCTTGAGCCTGAATTGTCCGATTGGCCATAGTTTAAGTGAGTGTGAACACTTATGGCCATGTATATAAGTGAATTTCTCTCATAATACAAGATACTCTCCCATTGTGCAATTGAGTCTTGCTTTTGCTAATCTCTTCCCCTAATGTATGCTAGTGAGTGTGTGTGAGTGAAGTGAGGTGAGAGGAGGGATGAGGACACACGTAGTGCAACGTGGCGGTGTGACAACGCTCGAAGATGCGGTAGAATTGCTTCTCAAGGAGTTGTAGAGCTTGGAGACCTCAAGGGTTACGAGCTCTGCCATTAGAAAGATCTTCATGGAGGACAATTATGGCTCACCAGGTAATCACGTTTTGGATGTGTTTCAAGGAGAGCTAGGGTGAGCCATAACATTCCATTGGCCTTACCTGCACCACCTGTGCAAATCACTGAAGCTATAGGAAAGCCCAACTCTTCCTATTTACCTAGGGGGATGTTTCAAATACAGGACACTTCACCTCTACCACCACTTATTCTACCACCATAGGCTAAAATCAGCCAAGTATTTATTGAAGAGCCATCAAAAGATATGGATATGGTGCATGAAGTAGAACTTAGTGGAGAGTACTATATGAGGAAGTTGTGGAGATCGCACCAGAATTCTATGTCCTATAGAATAACATGCCAGTACCTATGTTTCAAACCACAATACAGTGGAAGAAGTGTAAGGAAATAAACTCAAATATGAGGAGAGGACCACTACAATGTTTTGGCATGGTGGGCCGCATATTGAATTGCTGAGTTTCCAAACAAGAATGTGGTGCATACGCACCAACCCCAACAATTGATTGCTCCGCCTAATGACATGCTAGTACTTACTTGTACTAAATGCGGCATTGATCATTTGATCAAGGATTATCCATACTGTGCAAGTGGTTCGACTTCCACTTCTAATAACCAGGCCACCGTCCGGACCATTAGTGTGTGCAGCCTAGAAATATCACACCACTCAATCTCCTGACATGAGCCCAAGCCCAATTGGGGGACAAGGGGAAGAATTGAGAAGATGCGACCACTTCCAGAATTGGTCGGAGAAGAAGAGTAAAAAAATTGGATAAGGGTGACACCAGGGTCACAATCCAAGATGGATCCAAATAAGATACGATCAACACACCCAATCGTGAGAAGAAGGGGATCAAGTGGTCAACCCAAAAGAGCGTGACCTAGAGATGCAAGGGAAAAGACCATCAACCCCTAAAGGAGTCGAGGAATACCCAAATGCCAAAGAGGAGATAAGGAAGCTCGAAGACGCCAGGGCCTTAGTAGAAGAATGTTAACGGCTTCATGAAGTCAAACTAAGGGCTAATCGGGTCAGGGATACAATATATCTAATTAACAAACCAACAAGGGAAAGAGAATTGGACATACCTACTCCAATTCCAAAAGAGACGGAAGAGAGATCTCAAGAAAACACAATATCAATAATGTTTGAGGAAGATGCGCAGGGTGAGTCCATCCATTCATTCCCTAGGGATGGATATGAGACACACACATGGAAGGAACCCTCAATTGCCAGAGAACCCAGAGACATAGGTAGCCTCGTGGTTGTATTGTCCACTTCTGTGCAAATGCCATTGGGAAAACTGCTACGCAGTTCACCAACATTATGGACATACATAAAGGAATGGGTAGAAGGTGGACTAAGGCCGACCAACACTATAGAGGATGTCTTGTCACCTCTGGCAGAAAGAACCTTAAAACACACAAGAGAAAGAACAACCAGAGTTGTCAAAATACCAGTTAATCAATTGGGGTGTTATTACAAAATGCTACAATCCCAATTCTTCATAATGGGTACCAAGGCACTGGCTATCCTGGATGGTGGGGTAGGGGTTAGCATCATCACAAAATGGTGTTGGGAAAACTGCGAGGAAACCCGATCTAAAAAGATTAGATCTAATCGTTAAAATGGTAGACAGAACCTCTTCAAGGCCCATTGGGCTTTTGGAGAATGTGAGACTCAAACTCTTTACATTTCGCCTACCATCATACATTTATAGTAATGGACTTTCTGCGCTAACCAGACACATATGACATAATATTAGGGAGACCCTTCGTGGTGGATGCATGTGCTAGCTACCATAGATGTGATGCAAACCAGAGGAACCCAATATGTAGAATCTGGAATTGTTCCCACTACCTTTGTCTGTATGGTCAATTGGCAAACCATTGATGACGAATCAGAATAGGAGGCCTCTAGCATAGAAGAGACTAGAACACAAGGCCGTACTAGCACATGCCCTATTACAAAGAAAACCCATGGATGCCCAATGGTGGCTAAGATACCTTGAAAGCCAGTAAGGTATACAATGAGTTTTCTAAGGATTGGGGTGAGGAATTGAGTAAGATATCACTTGAAAAGAAACATAAGGAGAAAGTAATCCTTCAAGAACCAAAAACGCATAAGCTTACGAAAGCTAGGCATCAAAAACGAAACAAAGCTTTGGTGGAAGCTAAGCAAGAGGCCAAGAAAGTCATGGCTAAAACAAAAGGTGAGAATGAGGATAAACCAGACTTGCTTTCAGTACCAGACCACTTCAAAACCTACATTGTTGATGAATGGAAAGTGGTCAACGACTGATGGTGGCAAAAAGGATTAAGGAAGATGGGCTGTCCACATAATACAATGGCCAAGCTGAACTCAAGGAAGTTGATATTGCGGGACTAGGGGAGGAAGCCAAACCTGTTTATATCACTAAGGACTTGACTTCAGCTGAAGAAAATGAGCTCGTTACTCTCCTTAAGGAGTTTAAGGATTGTTTTGCCTGGAACTACAAGGAGATGAAGGGTGTACCACACCTGAGGTGGTGCAACATACAATCACAATCATGGAAGGATCAAGGCCAACCAGGCAAAAACCATACCAGATGAATCCTAAATATGCAACATACAATCCCAATCATGGAAGGATCAAGGCCAACCAGGCCAACCAGGCAGAAACCATACCAGATGAATCCTAAATATGCAACAATTGTAAAGGAGAAAATCGATAAGCTCATTGCTGTAGATTTTATCTATGATATAGAACATATAATTTAGTTATCACCAATCATAACAGTGCCAAAAAAGAATGGGAAACTAAGGGTATGTAGTTATGACTATTTCTAGCTCTTTACCTCATGATTGGAGTAAGTTTACACTTCCCATCTCCTTTTGTTCGGCTCTAGTCCTTCGAGTATCGAGCACTCGTTTCCTTAAGCTCAATTCTCATAATTGTCCTTCCACCTCGATCCTTTTCAGATCTAACTCTACTTCCTCTAAGTTTGGGAAGAATACTTGACCTGTCTTGGCCGCACTTTCCATGTCTCTTCTCATTCGGGGGGCGCCAATGTTTGACAGCCTTGAATTTGAAGTTTGGATAGGCACTTCTTGCCTTGGACCAAGTCCAGCGCTAGTTGATGGACCCATGCTCGCAAATTGCGCTTCTTCGTCATTGCTAGTCTGGAGACCGAAAATCCCCAGGCTATATCAATGATACCGCTGGATCTAGTTGGGGAGGATGGTTTCTCCTCTTCCGCAAACCCAAAGTATCGTAACTCTTCTTCCATGGATTCTTCTCACTCTACTAGTTTCAAATGGTGGTCAGACTCCTTAAGACACTCAATTGAGTGCTTGAACCCACACTCTTTTGATAGGAAGATCCTGGGTGATTTGATGAACTATCGTCAGGAGTGAGGTAGTCTCTGATGAGCTTTCTAGGCCTCAAGTGCATGTGAATATGATTTGATAAGCTATTTTGCTGCCCCAATTAAATTTTGGTTAGATTTTGTCGACTTGTTTCTGAGGCCGTGAGATTCCAAAGAACAGTTCACACGGCGTGAAGTGTCAGAAAACAGTTCACGTCGTGAGTGATTTTTTGCTGTTTCACGTGTTAAAATTTTTTGCTTTTGGACTCAGAATTCCACGTTACGTTGTTATGATTTTTAATGTTCTCAAGACTTCCTTAGCCTTAGTCTGACTATACCAAGTTTGTGAGTTTGATTTGATTAAGGCATGAAATTGCAGAAAAAGTTCACGCTTGAAGAGACAAGGTTTCACGTTATGAAAAAAAATTGGTTCACGTCTCGTGAACTAAAAGCGGTTCACACCGTGAAGGGTTCTAAAATGGTTCACATCGTGAAATGAAAATGTTTCACACCGCGAAGTGCTCTGAAATAGTTCACATCGTGAATGATTTTCTGCATGTTCAGGATTCTTAATTTTGTGAGACCTCATGGTGTTAGAGATGTTAGGATAAGGATACCTATTTTTGGCAAGGTAATCTTGTGAATTGTGGTGTTAATCAATGACGTTGATGTCGGGAGCGGTTCACGGAATGAAGTTGCAAAAAACGGTTCACGTCGTGAATGATTTTCCTACAGTTTCACAAGGGAACTTCCTACATTGACTAAGGTGATTTTGGGTGCAAAATACTTATTCAGCTATTTCCAAAATGATTGTGCCACACCTAAGGAGTGTAATACAAGTTTAAGGAATAGTCAATGGCTCCTTATTTTTTTTTATTTTTTGTGAATTTTTGAAAAGAAAGAAAAATATAACAACTTGATCGTTCACGTTGATGATTCCGGTGATGCAAACATCAAAATTAACTAGAAAAAACAGTGAAGCTCTCTTCCAAGACCACTCCACCACACAAATACACAATAAACACAACCAATTTCTCACGAATTTTCACTTCCACACAAATCTTATCCACTTATTTCCTACACAATGCACTACCAGAATGCAAAGGCAATCATGAATCTTATGCAATGGGAGCTAAAACTCCAAGAGGAAGGATGAAACAAAGGTGTTTCCCTGGTAATGGTGCCAAAAATGTTATGGGCTACCACACCTCCAAGAGGGAACTCAATGCATTCACCTAAGGGAAGAGAAATAGAACACAACTGTTATAGGTCACTTACCAATGCTTTGAACTTGAGTCCCTTGAGGCCTCCAAGCTCACTTGTTAAGATTTCCAGACCTCCAAGCTCCACCTCCATGTTGTCACCGTAGAGTCGCTCGCACCATCGTGTAAGGCAATCACTCTCTCTCACTCTCCAACACAAGCATGAAACATACAAGCATAGAAGAGGCACAAGTGCTAGAATGCTCTCTCTCAATATCTCTCAAGAGACAAAGAAGAGCTCTCAATAGCACAAAGGGGGGTTGTGTCTATTTATTATGAGAAAATGCCTTATATACAATTGGCCCTTATTTACACTTGGGCACCCAAAACTTACTTAACTAAGGTCTTGGGTGGCCAATATCTCATAATGTAGAACTATTATAGTGCCTTTGCATGACACTTATTAAAGTCCTCAATTGGAGGAGCATACTTATTAATCCAAAATGGGATTAACACATACACGAACTCGTTAGTTCCAATGATAATTCTATCCTTGGAAGTTAATCATGAGAAGTCTGTCTCATGCTCTGAAATCTCAATGCAGGCAGCCTTGAGGAAGTCCCTTAGAGCAAAATCACAGTTAAATATCTTTGATATTTCCTCGAAGCAACCGTGTAGCTCTAGTTTGTGTAGAAAATCGTATAGCATCACTGCTGCTGGTGTGTATGATAGAGATGTGCTTAAATCCACTTGGTAAAAGAGTCAATATTTAGTAATATAAAATTGTTATTCATGCAAGCATCATCAAATTACGATTACGTTTTGACAATCGTATTTGGGTACCCTATTCACATTGTGGTGATTTTGAGGAGTTCAAAATAAAATAATCTCAAATCAAATTAATGACATCTTTAGAAATGTTTTCTTTTTATCAAGAATCGATAATAGTGTGTTAAAAGTTCCTTAATGGTGTAAATAACATTTATACCATGACTTTCATACAAATCACCACAATGCGACATGGCAATGTTTGTTCACAAAGAAAAAGACTGTTTGCGTTATGGTGATTCTATCTTAATACACAGAAATAACTCGAGAAATGGCCTAAAATAACGTGTTCAAAGTGTCTTAATGGTGCAAATCATTTAACTCACTACAACATGATAGGGCTGTGTTTGTTCACAAATAAATAACCTATTTGCATTGTGGCAATTCTATCTTAATACACATAAATAACTCAAGAAATGGCCTGAAATAAAATATGAGAAGTAAAATACAATTACAATCTTTTACTGGTATTTCATAAAATTTTGACATTTCTCGCTTCTCAATTGATCCACTTTAGCCAATTCGCTTTGATACCAGCTTAAAGATCCCTGCCCCTTCTGTGCAACGAATTCAGGGGTGCTAGTAGGCGGAAGTAGCACTTCTTGTGCGCAGGGCAGAACCTCTCACTCGGGGCCTTGCCCATGGATATTCGGACAAGAGACTAAACCCTCAGTTCTTCCAAAAACGAACCCGAAAAAACTTCCCTCGCCTAGAAAGCACGGGCAATTCCTCCAAGAAAATTTATTCTAACGTAGTCAAGGTCTTAACTAACCAAACTGATCCGACCCGTAAGTCTCATGGTTAGATCAAGGAAGAGACTTGCACTTGGATCATAGAGACCAACGCTTTTTTTCTCATCAAGAGGCACAACCGTTGATTCTTTTCCATAGAATAAGGACTATCTAGGATTTACTTCAACTATCGTAACTTAACAAAATTGAGTCTCATTTTAGGGATCCATCAGTCCAGCCTAACCCCATCCAATCCCATGGGTTAGCCAACCGCCCAACCATTGTAGTGATAGGATCCATTTAGGAATTTGGTTATGTTTTGCCCCGGGCATCAGGGAAAAGAGTTCCCAGGCCCCCCAGCCGGCGCTTCAAGCAAACTTCAAGATAGTCACACCACTTACACACCTAATATAAAATTGCCTGTTTCACAGATTCTCTTTTTTAAATAATCTTTTAATGAAACCATAGTATCACTGATCATAATCCTCCAAAATATCTAGCTTGAATCTAATTTCCAATCATCATCGGTGTACCTATGGCATCATTGGCAACCAGAACGCTCACCGCCTGTTCACTCAGGGGCCTTTTCAATAGTTCCTAGCTCATAGTACCTAGAAATATAATCACATAAGAAAATCCACATGGATTCTCCATTGCAGATCAGCAAGATCAACCAACAAATCCATATAAAAGAGCCATGGATTCATCCGTTGAGGACTAGCAAGGCCAATCAACCAGATCCATGCTTGAGTTCAGAAAATAACTCCTTGTTCCATTTTCTTTCCGATGCATGCGTGGGTATCTTCGGTGACCCAAAGCCTGAGCACCGTATGGTCAGCACCCTCTAGGCTCCTTCGCACAGATCACCTAGCGCTTCACTCATAGGCCGCTTCTTGGTCCCTCATCCACCGTATCGGAAGCTTACCATTTAAATCGAATCGAGGCTGGTCAAGACCTTGGCCGACCTTGCTACGCGAGACTTCCTCCATTGACTCTCCGTCAGCAGCTATTGTAACTTTATCATTTAGGTCTCCATGACCTCATTCACAAGATGGTCAAAATGCTTCCCCAACATTCTTGACATAAAACGGTTATTTAAAAACAGGTTTCATAAATACAGTTTCTAAAACGACTCTCATCTTTCCACATTGTTCCGCATCATTTCTCATTATTCCACATTCTTCTACATCAATTCACATTGCTTATTCCACATCTAGTCATATGTATTCCCATCGTCTTCATCCATTGTCATCCAATCACATCATATTACATCTCATCACATCTATCCACATCTATCCTCATCACATCACGTCACAACATATCCACATCACATCTCATCCATTCATATCACATCACATCCATCTATATTCATTTAGATCCACATCACATCCACATATCATCACATCATGTTCACATCTATTTACATCACTTCACATCCATTCACATCTACCCAAGTCCACATCACATCACATCACATCACATCACATCACATCTTATCTATCCACATCATATCTCATCCATGCATATCTAACCAGATCCACATCACATCACATCCATTCACATCTCATTACATCATATTCACATCTCACCACATCCACTCACATCTCATCATATCCATTCACATCCATCACACCCATTCACATCACACATTCATTCACATCTCGTCACATCCATCCTCATCTTATCACATCTCGTTCACATCACATCACATTTATTCCATCCACATTACATCACATCCATTCACATCTCATTACATCACATTCACATCTCACCATATATCACAACATCCACTCACATCTCATCATACCCATTCACATCCATCACACCCATTCACATCCCACATTCATTCACATCTCGTCACATCCATTCTCATCTTATCACAGCTCGTTCACATCCATCCACATCACATCACATTCATTGCATCCACATTACATTCACATCCATTCACATCCATTCACATCTCATTACATCACATTCACATCTCACCACATCCACTCACATCTCATCATATCCATTCACATCCATCACACCCATTCACATCCCACATTCATTCACATCTTATCACATCACATTCACATCTTATCACATCACATTTACATCTCCTCTTATCACATTCACATCTCATCTAATCACATCGCATCCATTTACATCCCATCACATTAATTTACATTCATTCAGATCCACATCACATCTTATCACATCCACTTTTAGTACCGTTTTCTACTTTCAATACTGATAGGACTTTTCTAAATTTCTGCCAATTGCTTGGCCTAGTTAAAGGTACTTTTTCTCGATCCCATTGAATCTACGTATCAGAGTGTTGTTATAGAAGGTTTAAAAATGGAAAATAAACCTTATCAGAATTGAATAGTAAAAACTTAGAAAGAGCATTTACGTATTGTATTTTCATTTCTTAAGCTTCATTAATGAGAATTAATTCTAAACTTCCGTATACTCATTGGATCCTTGATCCTCCCAGGGATTCTAGATTCTCTTTTTTGATGAATAAGAATTATCCAAGTTTTCTCGATGGATATTTTTATATTCTTTCTCAAATTTCTCAATATTCTTCTTTTTGAGAAAGATTCATGGGATTTACAAAAATCAATTCTACCCATATTTCTCAATAAAAATAATAATACTCAAAATTTCACTTTTGATAAATACTCATAATTTGATATATGGCAAAAATTCCTCTTTTACCATTTAATTACTTGGACCTCAAATATTATGGTAATTTCTCTTTTTGCATAAAAATAAATTTACCAAAAATTTTTCTTTTCTTTTAATTAAATATTTATTTCCCATGAATATGATGAAAATCATTCTTTTTGCATAGGACTTCCAATCCTAGAATATGGTAGGAAGTCCTCTTTTAGCATTATGCATAAAAATAAGATATGTATTATTTTCTGAAAATTTTACCATAGCTTCGCTGCTATTACTGATAATTCTCAAATTTTCCTAAAAGAGTAAAAGCTTGTAATGAAAATATGATAGTAGTTCTTCTTTTATGCTTAAAATCAAACTATGAATTTAAATCATAATTTTAACCATAATTATAAACATAACTATGATTATTCTGCTAGCTTAAGCTAATTTCAACATTCCTCTTTTCCCAATTTGTTAGGATAATCCATTTCTCATTTAGAATGAATTAAAGTATTTTTTAACTACTCATAAACAATCTAAAAGAATTTACCATTATTTTAATAGCACAAAATCATGAAAATATCATTTTCTTAATCTCTAGCTCATCAAGCCTAGATTTTAGCTTTGAATTAAGAGACTACCATTGAGAAGCATCCTTTTCCAAGGGATTTAGCCATAAAGATGGCTATTCTTTTAGAGAGAGAGATTTACTTAAAGAAAGCATTACAAATAAGCATAAAGATTAACTTTCTCTTAATTAAACATTAAGATTTTTAGGAAAATCTTGATTTGAATTAATACTATAAATTTTTTAATGTATTTTCATATGCATTTAACTATTTTCCAACGTTACATTGGCCTCTTGCTGATGATTGGTGGGCTTCTATTTTCTATCTCTTCTAAAAGGCCCTCTAAATGACCTTTGAAATGTTTGAATGGTCATGATCTTGCACCAGTATGGCTTGAGCCTATAGCCATTTACTCTCTTGGAATGCCATTGATCATCCAAATCAATTAAATGATAGGTACCATTCTCATATACATGCACTATCTTGAAGATGCCCTCCCATTTGATTTGAAACTTAGTAATGGAAGGCATTATCTAGCCTATTGTTGTACTTGAGAACTAGATCTCCTTCCTTAATGATGCCTTTATCTTTGATAGTTTGATTGAAATGTTTAGCCCTCTGGTTTCTTAGCTAAATGTAATGATCTAGGACTTCCTCTCTCTAGCCAACTACAATTCTTGGACATCCAACAACCTCTCTACATACTCATCCTAGGCACTTTCTTGATGCTTCAAAAGGAACTGCAAACTAGGTATCTCTACCTCAATAGGTATCATGGCTTCTTTCCCAAATACAAGATGATAATATGAGAAATTAGTGGGGCTGATTTGATTGCTGTCCTATAAGCCCACAAAGCTGAAGATACATGCAGATCCCATTGCTTGGGATGCTCCTCTAAACATTTGGTCAACATAGTGCACAGTTCTCCATTAAACCTCTCCACTAGTAGTCCATTGCACCGAGGGAAATATGGAATGGAATACCCGTGCGTAATGTGTAATCTTTGCATGATTCAGCTCTTGTACTACCTCTCCCCTTAATCCTATCCCCTGATCAGTCAGAAGCTCCAAAGGCATGCCAAACGTGGAACATATGTCCTCAAACACAAAATGGCTACCTCTTTAGTAGTTATGTTTCTCACACACCTGGCTTTAGCCCATCTTCTCAGATAATCTACTCCAGTTAGTATGTAAGTCTTACCCCTAGTAGTAGTTGGCAAAGGACCAATGGCATCTAGTCCCCACTTTTCAGAAGCCCCATAGGACACAATGATTTTCCTCAGCTCATACTACAAAACTCTTTTGCCTTGCTTCTAATAGGCCTCACAACTGTTGCATGAATGATATACATCCCTCCTTAAGCTAGGCCAAACATATCTAGTTGTTAAAATTTTCCTAAGTGTTAGCTTTAAGGCAAAATGTCACCCACACACATCTTCATGGTAGGAGGCCAAAATGGCAAAAATTTCTTCCCTCCTAGGAACTCTCCTCAAAATCAAGTCTTTTCCCTTCATGTACAACTGATCATTCATATATGATGTACTGCAAGGATTTCCTTATGAATCCATACTTCTGTCTCTTGGATATACCTCAAAGTGCATGGCCTGCATGTAAAAAATCTTCTATCTCTTAAAAGTTTTCTCTTCCAACATAATTGGGATGGGCAATAGTAATGGCATGCACATCCAAGTCCTTGCCCAACTCCCCTTTTGCTAGTGTATCTGTAGCCTGATTCAACTCCCTCTTTATATGCTGAATTTGCGCTTCTTGGAATCTGTGTAGCATCCTTTTTATCTGGAAATTCCACTCCTTTAGTTTGGGGTTTTTGGCCTTCCAAACAGCTTGAAGCTACCTAATAACCAATAGGCTATCCCCTTTGATGAGATGAGCTTATTGATCTCGTTCTTTGAAAAGATGCAAGGGAGAAGATAGCTTGAGCTTGAGCTCTTGCAAGCACACACACTCACACAAACCCTAGAAGAGAACACACAAGGTGAGAGGCTGAAAATTCTTCTTCTTCTTCACACAACAAAAAAGGTCTACAAAGAAGATAAAGTGACTATAACACACATAATAGAGTATATACAAGATGTCCATAATGTGAACACGCTAAGTGGAGTGGGTAGATGTGGACTAGTTGGTGTTCTTGTCCCCTTGCATAAGATTCAAATTCACGTTCTCCATCTATTGAGTTAGATGGGTGATTCCCTGCATGAGTTGGTCTGTGACTACTGGAATCACTAGAGCAACTCTCCCTTCTTCTGCTCTTTTCTCCCTAGGCATGACTGGTCTTCCTTTAGCTCTGACCTCTCTTTGCTTCGGAGCCATCATATGCAACTTTCATTCTTTCTCCCTGGCAATCCTCAAAGCTTCTTCAAAAGTCCCTGGCCTCTTTAGTTCCAGCTTCTCCCTCAAGTATTCATGGAGAGATTGGATGAACATATCCTTCTTTAGAAGAACTAGTGGGTGCTTTGCTCTTAGGGAGGTGTCCCACCTTGCCCACAAATCTTCAAAGTGATCTTTAAACCTATCAAAAACATAAGATAAATTATGCTTTAAGTTTTGAATTTCTTGCCATAAGGCATCAAGGGGTTCACTTTGCTTGTACTGCTGCACCAAAACCACCTTAATATCCTCATATGTCTGCCCTTGGGTTGGCTGGGCTCTCCATGCTTGTAACCATCTTTTAGCATCAACTTTCAGTAACATAGTGAGCAAAGTCAGCTTATCATCATCCCTCTACTTACCAAAGGTGAAGGCTGTAAGTTCCATCCCTCTGCTAAGGATTCTTTTAGATCTTCACTAGCATGGCCATGAAACACTGGATATGTCATCATAGCAGCCATCTCAATCCTCGAGAGTTTTTTCAAGCTTGTAAATAATCTGAATGGTTCTTTCAAAGCCCTCCTTATTAGTGGTGGCACCAAAACAATGATGTGTTGAGGGAGTCTGCCTCTATATCTCGTCAACATACCATTGTAGGGAAGACACTATATGCTAGCACTACAACACTAGCAAAACACATATCTTAGACACACTCTATCCCAAAACACGTGATGGTCCTAGGTGATAGCATCTATATCACCACCAATAGCCACACAAGAAGAATATATACTAGAATCAGATGGGGGAAACATCAAATTCACATCTCCAAGGCACTGTACAATTAAGCTAATATCCTCTGACCTTCAGCTGACTCCTCCAATTGTCCTCTTAGGTCAGACCTGACCTCCCACAACTCTGGTCTTCACTCTTAACTCTTCAATTGACCTCCTCCAATTGTCGTCTTAGGTCAGACTTGACCTCCCACAACTCTGGTCTTCACTTCTAACTCTTCAACTAACCTCCTCCAATTTTCCTCTTAGGTCAGACACCTGACCTCCCAAAACTCTTCTCTTCACTCCTAACTCTTCAGCTGACCTCCTCTAATAACCAGCTAACCAAAAAAGCTCTCATCTGACACCCAACTGATCAGTTGATGTCTGTAACCTAAATCAAATGTCTGTTGGCTGACCCTAGTTAGTAGACACATGTCCTCCAAGTTCCCAAAATTCCCTCCAGCATCATCAACCTTCAAATACCTTGCCTCAAAACCTCTTTGAACCTGTCAGCACTCCCCTGTTGACTTTTTGCTGACTTAAATTAGACCTAACTAATTCAATTGACTCAAATCTGAATCAGATCTCTCCACTCTAGTCTGAGACTTCCACACCCTCAAATACCTCAGATCCCATAAAGATTCAACATAATAGACTCAAAACGGAGAGCAAATGATTGTCTACTGACTTTGAAACACTTTCAGTCCAATCAATCTGATTGACTACTGATAGTCTTCTGACTCTCTTAGACTAAACCCAAAATTCCCTTCAACCCAAAAGGATCATATCTACCCTTCAACACCTCCACTTGATCTCCCTAGATGCACAACTAACTTTATTTGACACCCTTTTGACCTAAATCAGTCCTCAGCTTGACACTTGGACCACCATTTAGTTCACCGTGATTGTAGACTTAGGGACTTTAGCAAGAGGGTTGCCATCTCATTGATGAGGTGATAGATCATAATGATAGCTTTTCCTTTGTCAGTTTCAATGATAACCTTAGTTGTTATGTGATCAAGGGTTGTGAAGTTGGCAATAGAGGGGCTATTGGTGATGAGGTTCCCTTAGTGTAAGGATTTTATTTTGTTGGTGATGTCGATCAAGGATTTAACTTGTAGTAGAATTTGCATCCTTGGAATCCTTGACCATTGATGCCACTGTTGGTTGTTTCTAGGAGTGGATTTTGTTGATGAGGTTTGGTGTGTTAGATCTTTCTGCTTCGTTTTTGGTGACACTTGTAGAAGTGGTTCTTTAGACATAGTGGTTGTATTTTGGGTGAATTTCCTTCAAAATATGTGGGCTTTACTCCGAGTTTTGAAGAAACATAATGGTCATCCTCATGGAGATCTGCATTATGAGGACTGTGAATCTAAAGATTTGGGACTGGTTCCTTCTTTGGGGATATGGCCGATTTAGAGAGTCCAACACAAAGGATATTTGATGGAGAGGGTGGATCGTCAACAGAAGTGACTCCTGATGTAGAAGCTAGTTGCTTTTTTGGGACATCATAAAGAGCATTGATTGGTATTTCATCCTTGTTACAGAACGGCACCACCACTTATTTGTTAGAAATATTCATGGCACATGTTTGGCTGACGAAGTTTGGTATAGCTTGCATCAAGATAGCACAATCTCTTCCTAGGATAAAATCTTCTTCTAGCACATAGTATAACACACAAATCTTACATTTCAAGGGATTAGATTCCACATGAATGGTGCATTCAAAAGATCCTAGCCAATGCGCATGACAACTTGCAAACCTGTTCTTGGTTTATGCCCATTCCCCCCTTACACATCTCTTACACACCTCTTACACATCTCTTACACATGCATTAAATACATGATAACTAAGCTCTAATTAACACTAATGAGTTGTGTAAAAATTAGCTCACTAATTAAATATTAACACTTATGCTAATATTTTTTTCTCTTTGTGGCTCAATTTTTGGACTCTAGTTAATCCTTAATCATGAATTAATTCACACAATGTTGCATATCATTAGATTACTAATGAAAATGCTAAACTATTTACATAGTTTATTGTGTCACTAATCTAATAATCAAAGTTAACTCATGCCCTTTTCTTCTTAGTGTAGTGCGGCAAAAGAGAGCAAGAAATCACCAAATGATGTAATTGGGTGTTTTGATGCATCTAAACGCTCTCAAAACACTAATTTCGACACCCTATATGATCAAAATGGATAGAAAAACACATTTTTTTAAAATGGACATTGAGATTCATTAATCACACCCTTAATGGAAAAACACCAGTCCATTAAGAGTAATTAGTGAATTTCAGGAGTTTTTTCATGTTTTTTTTAATTTTATTGATGATAAAGCTTATGGCAATAGTTACTAACAATCTAAATTAAATGCAGTTAACCATAATAAAAAAATAAAATTTAAGAAAAAATTAAGCAAAAAAGCTCCATGTTTTTCACCAAAAGAAGGCTAAAAAGCACAAGCCAATGCATTCCTCCATCTAATAAGGAAGAAAAAATTAGTACATAACAACAAACACAAGCCTAACCATCTAATGCATTCCTCCATGCAATGAGGATGCCATTGACACTAGTTTAGCATGCTTCCAAACACAAAAAAGAGGGTAAAAGAAAGTAAAAATCACACTATTTCCACACAATTCTTCATCAAATCCCACTCTCATTCGTGGCATGCCACTATTCAATAGTGTGAGCAATGGGTAAACTGTAGATTAGAGAAAAAAAAAGATAAAGCCAAGGGAATTCTCCTCGACAGAGAGGTGCCAAAAATGTTAAGGCTAAGAGATAGCAAAGAGGGAACCACTCACCTCAACGTCGAACTTGTAACCCTTGAGGTCTCCAAGCTCAACACTGCCATGGATAGCTTACCTATCGCCTTCTCCTGTGAGCATTGTCACACTGTCATGTTGCACTATGGGCTACTCCCTCCTCTCATCTGAAATCACTCACACACACTCGCTAGCATGTATTAGAGAGAAGATTAAAGAGACGTTTAGCAAGGGGGAAAGATCCATTGCACAATGGGAGAGTGTTCTTACATTATGAGACAAATTGCCTTATATATATGGCCATAAGTTTTCACACACACTTAAATTACGGCCGGCGGGCAAGCACCCAAATCTCCTAGATGGCCTATTGCTTATAAATTGCTTCATCTCATAATAATACATTGATGCATTACAATACTAAGAAGCACATCCTGGATCACTACCACATCCTGGATCACTACCACATGCTCTTGGAGTGTGAAACATCGTTAATTATCTGCCATGTCGGACCTTTATGGGTGCTCGTCCAAGTTTGAGATTTGGACACCATTTCTTGATGGCTTGTTAGTGTTTGTATTCTAAAGTGGGATCCAAACAAGCAAGAGATTTTCATGGAGAAATCACATAAAAAAGGCGACACACCAAAATTGGTGATTCAGGATGTAATTAGAATAATTATACTATATAAGAGAGAAATTCTCTACAAGTGCTTAAGTATGTCTCAAATAAGGGCATGAATATGTGTCTCAAATAGTAACCATATTAAGCACTAGACTAGTTACAAACCATTAGGACCTCAATGGAAGGCTTCTTGGGCCCTTTTATTTGGCAGTTTAAGGAGTCAAACCTTTTCTCTTAAGAAGAAACGTTTTCTAATTAGAAGCTTCAAAACGACTACTTTATTCGAATTTGAATTTTGGGAGGAAAATGGAATTTAAAATCTAGCGGATAAAACCATATCATGTAACATATCTATGGAAAGCTCTTGATGCATAGATCACAGATCTATAATCTCCGCTCAAATTGGAGATGGTATGTAGAAGTTATGGAGGTCCGAAAATTGTAAAATTGCCTCCCTCTCTTTTTGGGAGAAAAAGTGCACCCTTTGACCACTCTTACACCTCTCTTACAAACCCAACATTTCAGTCCACATGGCAACCCCCCATTTGGCTATTCCTTAATCACCTTGATTAGGCTTGGGCAAATTAAAGGGCCCAAGAAGACCCCATTCACTTCCTAATACGGTTGTGATAGTTCAAGTGCTAGATGCCTAAGAATCTAGAAGACTAGTTACGAATGTACGATAGCTGAAGTGTTAGCCACCTAAGAATCTAGAATACTTATGTACTTCTAAAAACCTAGCTTTACTCATCTGGAATGAATAAGGACACCCAAAATTATATATTAGAGTGCCAAAAATGTTGTCACTAAAGCTAGATGTCTAAAGGTAGATTAAGAGTTTAAATACAAGAACCATACTATTGAAGATATGGTACTTACTCTATAAGGACAAAGTATGTGTCCTTAAAAATAACAAGATTAGGTGCTAAATTATTTATGGATGTCATGATAGTTTGACTAGTGATGGGCACCCAAGAATCTAAAAGACATGTACTTTTAAAAAGGTAGTTTTATAGGCTTGCAATTAATCAAGACATTCAAAACTATGTAATAAAGTGTGAAAATACACCAAGTCGATAAAAGCTACAATAATAGCTAAATATCTAAAATTAAGTGATTGTTACATCTTTTAGAGATTCCATCTCCTAAGTGGGAGAGTATTGTCTATGGATTTAATAGCGGGATTCCCTTAGAAAAAGAAGAGGCACGACTCTATATTGTAAGTAATTATAGACCAATTGATCAAAATTATGTTATTAGAGCATATGTAAATAAATGTTAAACTAACTAGGAATACACTTTGCCCATACTAGAGTTTGCATATAATTTTGCCAAACTTTCTAGTATGGCTTTTAGTCCATTCATAATAATGTATGTGTTTTCAATCGAGAGCACAAGGGACATTGCTTAGGTAGTTAGGGATTTTATTAAAGAAATAAATCAAATGCTTAAGATTGTTGAGGATAGCATTAAAAGACAAGGGCTCAAGGTAGAGCAAGATGTATGAAAATCCTCACCATAGAAAAGGGAAATTTGCAAGGTGAGAAAGTCTATTTAAAAGTGAAGAATCTTCAAAAACCTAAGAAATAGGTGAATATTCAAAATTCTCCTAGGTTTTGTGGACTATTTTGATCGCTTAAGAGAACTTTAGATCTTTCTTATAGATCCATCTTTTCATGTGAGGAGATAAAAGAAAAATGGGCGATGAGAGAACTTTAGATCTTGCTTATACATCCTTCTTTTCATGTAAGGAGATTAAAGAAAAACGGGAAATGAGGTAACTTTAGATCTTGCTTATACATCTAGCTTTTCATGTAAGTAGAGATGTTCTAGACTATTTTGATCACTTAAGAGAACATTATTCGTGCTTATACATCCAACTTTTCATGTAAGTAGATTAAAGAAAACTAGGCATGATGAGATGATAACCTGGTTTGAACTCATTGAATAATCTTAGGTATTGTGGACTATTTTGATCACTTAAGAGAACTTTAGATCTTTCTTATGCATCCATCTTTTCATGTAAGGAGATTAAAGAAAAATGGGCGATGAGAGAACTTTTGATCTTGCTTATGCATTAAGCTTTTCATGCAAGTAGAGACATTCTAGACTATTTTGATGACTTAGGAGAACTTTATATTTGCTTATGCAACATCCAATTTAAGAGAGCCTTAGATCTTTCTTATGCATCCATCTTTTTATGTAAGGAGATTAAAGAAAAATGGGCGATGAGAGAACTTTTGATCTTGCTTATACATTAAGCTTTTTATGCAAGTAGAGACATTCTAGACTATTTTGATGACTTAGGAGAACTTTATATTTGCTTATACAACATCCAACTTTCCATGTAAGTAGATTAAAGAAAACTGGGTATGATGCGATGATAAAATGGTTTGAACTCATTGAATCACCTGCTATACCACATGGTCTAGAAAGAATTTTGGATAAATGAGAAAAAGAAAACAACACAAATATGTATAATGAATGTTTAGTTAAGTGGAAAGATGTTGACAAGAGAGGTCAACATGGGACATGCTAATAAATCTTCATTGAAGGAGGTTGTATAATGTTTCTTTTGAGGATGCAAACATTCTTAAGGGGAAGTGAAGTGTTAAGATGGAGGTTCGAAAAACATGTAAGAACTTTACAGTGTAAGGACACGAGTCAACGACTTAAGATTATTATTGTGAGAAAGAAGAGATGAGAGAAGAGACAATATACTCAAGAACTCATCAATGAACCACTAGCCAACTTCATTAGAAATGAACTACAATGCCTCATATATATAGGAAAGTTCCTCCACCCTTTCCTCCACCCAAAAATGTGTGTAAATAGGAAAAAAATGGAAATGAATGCTATAAATCCCAAAAATGCCTAGAGGCTAAAGAGTGTGCCACTAGCATGATACCATCTAGAGATGACACCTATCCAACACCTCCTCTTCAGGTCCAGATGGGAGGACCAATGCCAACACGCTGAAGAAGATAATCCAAGGTAGGTCGAGGAAGAGGCTTAGTAAACAAATCAGCAACATTATCTTTGGTAGGACAATACTCAAGCTGAATGTGACCTTCAGAAATCCAATCACGAACAAAATGAAAATGAACATCAATGTGTTTGGATCGTCCTTGAATAATTGGATTTTTGGCTAAAGCAATAGCACTCTGTGAATCTGAGTAGATGAGTGTCGGAGTAGATGAACATCCAAGGTGATTCAGAATTTGAGAAAGAGCATCAGACTTCTTAGGTAAGAAATAAACCCATGATTTGCGAGAGAAGTCATCCACAAGAAGCATATAATACTTGGATCCACCAAGCGATTGTACTTCCATAGGTCCTGCAAGATCATCATGAATAAGCTCAAGTATGAGTGTGGCCCTATGAGTAGCCTCCTTTGGAAAAGAAGCCTAATGTTGCTTTCCTTGAGCACAAGAAGAACAAATATGATGGCGAGGTTTCTGAAGCTTTGGTAGACCTGTAACCATGTCATGTGAGACAAGATGTTGCAAAGTAGCAAGAGGAACATGGCCAAAGCGGAAATGCCATAGATCACTATCTTCATTAGAAATAAGTGCTTTAGGAGAAGCAAATAATCGATGAAGATGAGACTCATGTGGTGGCAACTATGCTGTAAAAGAGCTTATATGATAAAGCCTAGCATTTTGATAACCATGTGCCACACAAGAAAGTGACTATCTATCAATGATTTCAATCACTTCATCATCAAAGTAAACCCCAAGACCTTTAGAAGTAGCCTTAGAGATAGAAAATAAGTTGGCAAACATCTTAGGCACATGCAAAACATCATGTAAGATAGCATCTCCAAAAGAAACATCACCAATACCAATCACACAAGGAGAGATGAAGCATCACCAATGTGTACTGATGAAGAGATAGACTTATGGTTTTCCAATAAGGAAGAACTATTTGTCATGTGAGAGGTAGCACCACTATCAGCAATCCAATCATCCGCAGTATGCGTATCAAGATCTTTGAATACCACAAGTGATGTGTCACGTGAAGAAGTAGAAGACATAGCAACTTATGCAATCTTGGCATTATCGTCTTCCGTCTTGTCTTTGTTTTTGTCGTGAGAAGATGTTGATGTAGAAGAACCCTTAGATTTGGATTCAAGTTCAGCTTTTACCTTCTTGGATGCCGTCTTCTTAGCAAAACAACGATCCTCCGTATGGCCACTACTACGACCACAGAAAGTGCACTCCTTGGAAGAATCCTTTGATTTGTCTTTGTCGCCTTTGGTTGAAGAATCTTTAGCATTGGAATTAGAGCCTTTGCCTTTGCCCTTGCCTTGGCTTACAAAAGCCGAGTCCTTTTTGTTTTGCTTGCGAGTAAGGCACTTATCATGAAGAAGACCCATAGTCTCTTCAAAGAAAGGGAAAGGAACTCGAAGAAAGATGTTATCTTTGAACGATTCAAAAGAAGAAGGCAATTTACCAAGTAGCTTGTGGACTGGATTGCTTACCAATGTACCAAACTCTTCAAGTTGCCACTTGATTCGATTGAATTCTCCAAGCTTCTCCACTATGTTGTCGGATTCGGAGATAGAAAGCTTATCCAAATCTTCTTTCAACTTAGCCATCTCAACCGTTGAAAGTCTTCCATATTGCATTTGTATAGCGTGCCATAATTATTGAGCTGTACTCCTTGTAGAGAGAAATTGAGACACAACCGATGTAGACATCCCATGCACAAGTAAAGCTTTGGCCCGTGCATCCATATAAGTTTGATATTGAGAAGGCACCATATGAGGAGAAGTGAGTATAGACCACACCCCGGCGCTTTCCAAAAGAAGTTGCATAAACAAGGACCAAGTGTGGTAGTTGTTTGGGGTAAGCTTTTGTGAATCGGAAAGACTTGGAAGGCTCAAAGATTGAGTGAATGGGTTAAAGGGCTGATATGATTGAGTGGGGAGAGGAGTAGTAGTGGAAGTAGTAGAAGGAGGAATCATAGTAGATGAAGTTGCCATAAAAGGCATAGATGAGATAGGGGGATATACCATAGAGGACATAGAAGTATGTGGATAGGAAGGCATAAAGGACAAAGAAGAAAGCACCAACTTTCGTTGTAGTAGTTGCCGGTCCAACCGTCGTAGGAGATGTAGGATCCATAGTATCTTCAAGTTTTCCTTTGTCTTTTGAAGTAGAGGACTTCCGAGATCCTATAGGGAGTGGAGGGTGGGAAAACACAAGGGAAGTAGTGTCGTACCTCCAAAAAACACAGCCAATAGATGGGCTGTCCACCAAGAAAATATCTTCAAAATATGCACAAAGTGCGAAAACGCAGCCACAAAACGCAGCCAATATATGAACCAATAGACTCCGTAGAAACCACCAAAAGAGGGCTGAGAATGTAGCCTTAGGTAGAAGGAGTATGGAGGAGTTGATTGTCCACAAAAATGCAAACATAAAGTGTGTAGCAAAGTGGAATTTTCAGTCGGTAGAAAGGTGTAGAAAAGAGGATGAATATGTACCTCAAAACACCACGAAGAGGGCTGAAGTTGATGATGAAAATGCAGCCAAGAAATCTCTCCACAAGAAGCCTTCAAAAAAACGCTACCGCATGTAGGGAAAACTAGTTGGCAATGTTTTCACTGCAAGTAGAGTTATAAGACTCGGATTGAGATGCTTTAAAAACACACTTATAGAGATGGTAAGGGGCTAGTTTGAAGCCTCTTGCATCGTTGAATGAGTGCAAGGATGATGAGTAAGAGCTTCTGCAAAAAACGCAAGCAGAAATTCTGCATGCAGGCAGTCTGCGAAGAATAACTCAAAAACAGTGAGAAATTCTGCATGCAAGCAGTCTGCGAAGAATAACTCAAAAACAGTGAGAAATTTGCGAAAACTTTTATCTGCAAAGTTGTAGACCACGATGATTCCAGTAGGTTTGATGGGCACAATCCTCAAAAACGCATCTGTTTAGTAGATAATCAAGAATGTAAGGGGTTCTGCAAAAAACGCAAGCAGAAATTCTGCATGCAGGTAGTCTGCGAAGAATAACTCAAAAACGGTGAGGAATTTGCGAAAACTTTCTTCTGCAAAGTTGTAGAACACGATGATTTCAGTAGGTCTGGTGGGTACAATCCTCAAAAACGCATCTGTTTATTAGCAGATAATCAAGAATGAAAAAAACGTAATTGAAAGTGGGGTTGTTGAAGAGGACTAGAGGTAGAGAGGAAGAAGGATAAGGAGGGTCTATGTGCGCTACCACCTTGCTCTGATACCATGTGAGAAAGAAGAGATGAGAGAAGAGACAATGTACTCAAGAACTCATCAATGAACCACTAGCCAACTTCATTAGAAATGAACTACAATGCCTCATATATATAGGAAAGTTCCTCCACCCTTTCCTCCACCCAAAAATGTGTGAACCACTAGCCAACTTCATTAGAAATGAACTACAATGCCTCATATATATAGGAAAGTTCCTCCACCCTTTCCTCCACCCAAAAATGTGTGTAAATAGGAAAAAAATGGAAATGAATGCTATAAATCCCAAAAATGCCTAGAGGCTAAAGAGTGTGTCAGTGTGACACCATTTGGAGATGACACCTATCCAACAATTATATGTTGAAACAAGATGCTAGAACTCATTTGAAACAAGATGCTAGAACTCATCAAATGTGATGCTAGAACTAATTTGATGCTACCCTTAGGATACACAACATCCAAGTGTGGTTTTTATGTGAACACTAGGTTAAGGGGTGAAATCTAGAAGGCACCATGTGATGAGATGCTAGAACTCATGTGAATGCCACTCTTAGGATACACAACATCCAAGTGTGGTTCACATATGAAAATTAGGTTGAGGGATGAAATCTAGAAGGCACCATAATTAGTATGTTGAAGGTTTTTTCCTTTAGATAACACCACTAAGATAGTGCATCAAGTAGATTTTAGAGGCTAGGTGGTGTGATCATTGTCAAGAAGAGCTCTTGTGTGTTTGAGAAATCTATCATGTATGAGCACGATCTACCTATGCAAATACAATCTTCATTATGAGAACTAGCCATGGTTAAGTAGCCTAGGTCTTCATAGCTTCCTTGTGTCTACATAAGAGGGTGGCCTAGGAGGCCAGATGATGTCCTAAAGAGGGTTTAGATAGATTCGACATAGTGCCAAATAAGATACATGCTTGTGTAGATGTTTCACACATGGGACTAGTGGACTTTATTCTTGGACACCTTGTCATGGGGCCCAAATAGACACCTAGATGCATTTGATTGTTTTTAAAATCTATTGTAAAGTCAAAGGTCTTGTATGACTAGCATTATTGGTTGACGAATAGAGAATGATCATATTGACCTAGTCTGCAGCTATTACATGGAGTCCATGGAGGGCTTCTCATATCAAACTTGGCTCACACAAACTTTTTACATAGTTTATATATTTACATGGTCACTAGTACAAGCCCTAGTTTATATATTTACATGGTCACTAGTACAAGCCCTAGTTATTTGCTTTGCTATCTTTACACCCTAGCTTCTATTAGCATACAACCTCGCACCTTAGTAGCTCCATCAAATCTCCCTCCATAGGAGCACATGGGTATGGAGGTTATAGCCATCTATAATGCAATATTAGTCCCCATCTTTTTATTATTGTATTTTTTTTGGTGTGTTTTGAAAGATGCCCTTTTTTATTGAGTGTTTCTCTTGTATAAGTGCCATGCATTGTGTCCTCTTATAATTTGTGCAAACATAGCAAATGTTACATTTATGTCTACGAGACAAGTAACTTTAATATAGAAATTTTAACCAATGGATAGTGTTATCAAATTTTACTATTGAATAAATAGGGCTAATTTGATTCAAATGCAAAGGCTTACATAATGTACAAATCAAGACTTCCTTGAGAATTTTGTAAGAAAATAAAAGGTTGATTAGTCAATTAATAAGATTTTACAAGTAAGCATGGGTAGCCTAGCATGATGTCACAAGTATGAATCCTGCTAGCCGTGCTTAGCATGGTATGTTGTTAAAATGATACCTATTTGGTGTGTATGGATATGTTTAGAAGTGCATTTGTGCTTGAAATTTCCCTTAAAGAAATGAACAAGACTTTACTATTAAGGTTTTCTTGAGAGAGAGAAAAAAGCTCCAAGTTCTATTTTGAAATATAGGTTGTCTTTTCATCAGAAATCTTATTTGTGGATGAGAGTAGGAAATCCCAAGGGGCCCTAATCGTCTCTTGGAGGAGAAAAATTAAGAGGAGATTTCTTTGGTGTGAAAGACTTATATGCAGGTGTATCATGTGCATGACCCATGCTTAGCATTCATTGCTTATATAATCTCAACTTATTGCTTATATAATCTCAACTTAGGCTAAATTTAGGGGGGTAATATGTGTAGACATTGTGCTTGGCATTTGTTACTTCAATTTCCAAGTTTTAGAGATATGGAAGTATTCTCTAATGCAAGGACAATCTTGTAAAGTACCAAGGCAAGGGCTGACGAGCATGTAGTTTAGTTGGTAGAACGGTCAGGTTCCACGATGGGGAACCGAGTTCGATGCTTAGGGACTACATGGTGGTGGCATGCTTGTTGAGCCGATGGTATATGTCCACCTTCCCAAGAAGAAGAACCAAGGCAAGGACAAGAGATTATGATGGGTTTTAGCGATTATCTTTGCTGTAATCTCTTGTCTTAGCCTAGGTGGGTGTGTAATCTAGGGAGAATTTCTTCCAATGGCATGTAGCATGGCAGATCATTTCGTGCCTATATAGGCTAGATTGCTCAAGTACTTGGTTTTTCCTCGAGTCCCAAAAGCGTGATCGGAGTCCTTAGTGTGAACCGAAAGCTCAAGGCATGAAAAACCCTTTTTTTTTTCCATGAAAGCGTGGTAGAAAATAAATTTGCAAAAAAATCTTGCTTCGTTGTATACACTCGCATTTGCGTGCAAAAGAGTATTATCCACCCATTTTCACTTTTTATTTATTTTTGATGATTAATGTGCAACTTAGGCACTAAGAGTAAGCCTAGACGCATTTCATCAAAACCTCTAATAGCTACCCATCACTTCAGAGCTTTTAGGCTATTTTCTGATCACACTAAAAAAGAAAACTATCTTATTAATTACGTGTAAGAAGGGAAACCTTGCTTCAATAGAAATTTATAGGCCTACTTTCCAAATTCTTTGGCTTTAAAAAAAAGGAATTTTTTGTCCTTAAGTTAAAGCACTAGTGTATCAAGAGGGAGAGAGAAAACATGAGGACCTGCAAAATATATAAATATATAAATATATTTTACAGGTCCTCGTGTTGGACATGTTTTATAATATATATATATATATATACATGTCGTCATGTTGGACACGTTTTATTCCTATAAATACAATACAAATAAATAAATATATATATATATATAACATGTCCTCATCTTGGACATGTTATATATATATATATATATATATAATAAATAAATATATATATATAATAAATATTCAAAAAAAATTAAAAAAATCACATTTCAATGCCTATGGAAATGGCAGCCTTTTTCAAGATGTGAGAGACAGATGCCTTCACCTTTTTTCCCCAAGTACGAAGAGAGTTGAAAATATTGGCTTCATGTGCACCAATCACATGTCAACTCTCTCAAATGTTTAGGGAGAACCTGACCACCACCAATTCAGCTTTCATATAATTAGGTAGAACCAAACACAAGAATGTTTTAGAAATTTCGATATTGACAAAATCTTAGAGCTCAGTGGCATGGATAGAGACATGCAAACTTTCGATTCTAATGAATTTCAACTTACAAAAGTGATTATATAATTGAACGTACCCCCTATTATTTATTAGGATTTGCTTATGGTAAACCTCCCTCCAAGAGTCCGAAGTCCTTATCAATAGTTGTGTCTCTAATAAATTCTTGCTCTTATTTCCTTGAAAAAAACTCAACCTCAATTAACACGTACAAGGGTATTTGAGTTTACATAATCTTAGTTAGGAGGAGTGGATAATTTCAAAGAAATAATAATAGTCCTAAAATAAACTCAAAGACAGTCTAATTTTGGAAGACATGTAAAGTGCTATTATATATATTTTGAAAGACATTAAAGTGCTATTATATATATATATATATATAATCATACATCTCTCCTCCAAAATCTCTCCATGTATTGCTTTCAGTAAAATCCAAAAAAAAATCATACATCTCTCCTCCAAAATCTCTTCATTCATTCCTTTCAAAAAAATCCATTTAAAAAAAGGGTACAGTATGTATCAATCAATTAATATCCAAAAAAGAATCTCCTCCTCGTCAAGGTCATCATCACGTATTTGATAAAGCTCATTAAACGCAATTTACATTAAGCTCAAATTTACACAAGAACGCAAGTCTCTAATGTCTTCTCTGCCTCGTCCCGGCCATCGTCACGCATATTTAATAAAGTTTAAACTAATTAATGTGATGTTCAAAAGGAAAGCTTAATCTCCTTAATACTTATGCTTATATATGTATACATATACATCGAAAGGAAGCAACGAGAAGTGCCAGGAGTTCCGTCAAAGCTTGTCGGAGTCCACTTTTCAGAGTGTGACAGACACCTGCAAGAGAGAGAAAAGAACTCACGAGCGACAAGACGCCAAACGGACTGCCGGGTCTCTGCAGCGGGCGGCCGGACTTTCTCGTGAACCCCAAATGCCGTATCATTCCGTCAACAACCACGTCTCTTTCTATAAATCAGTGTTACAATCCTGTGCATGCTGGAATTGGACGGCCTCTGTACTGTCCGGCAACATTCCAAACGGACGGCATTTCCTCCCTCAACTTGAACGTTGACGGAGCTTAACCCCACGGAAATTGCAGTTTCGCTCAATCAGACAGAGGCTGCAAGTCCGGCGGCAAGTTCTAGCCGGATGCGGGGAGTTGCAGCTCCGATTGGCTTCCGTCATGTCGGATTCTAGTCTCGAGATCAATCTGTTTTGGAAAGCGGCTTCAATCATGAATCATTTGCCTCAGAATTTTTGCATTCTGGTGATCATTATATGCAGTAACCAAGTCCATGCATCATCGGTAAATCAGACGTGGACAACTGCCGTTCCGGCGGCAAATTCCGGCACGACAGGCCTGCAAGTGTTAGAAGAGCAGTTCATGCGTTGGGTGGCTTACATTGCGTCGCGTCAGCACTCGACGTATGCCGTGGCTCAGCAACAGCTCGTAGCTCACTCCTACGTTCTCGTCGACAAACGGCCAGGTGTCGGACACTTCTCGACTATCCAAGCCGCCATCAATTCCGTGCCGGAGGCCAACGTACTTCGAGTGAAAATCGTCATCGCCGCCGGAACCTACACGTGCGTACTGGTGCTCTATTTTCTAATAAGAATTATTTTCATTGGTTACTTAGGCTATGGCTAGACTTTGTTCGTCAAGCGAGAGAAGAAAATTAATGAAGCATAATCTATATGTAATGTATGTATATACATGTGTGTATGTCTCTCTATCTCCATACATAATATATATATATGTATGGAGAGTTCCATCTTGAAGATTATTTAAATTAACATATACTTCTTTCAAGGTTTTAAAGACGAGCGTTTATATAAAGCATAAATTTTCTACTACACAATTTTTTTTCTTAAGGGAGAAGGTCTTCATACCATATACCAAGCCATTCATCACTTTGGAAGGCTTTGGCAACAACAACACGATCATACAATGGAACGACACAGCAGACAAGCGAGGTGCAGACGGCAACCCTATTGGAACTTACAATAGTGCCACGGTGGCCATCGACGCACCCTACTTCATAGCCAAAAACATCACCTTCAAGGTACATACAGATACTTAAATAGTTTTTTTTAGTGGTTTAATGCCATACATACATACATACATGATACATTAATAGCCAAGTCTTACATATATATATATATATATATATATATATATATATATATATATAAGACTTGGCTATTAATGTATATATATATATAATACTTGGCCATTATATATATATAATGTGTATTTATATATATATATATATAATATAATATATATAATACTTGGCTATTATTACATGATTTTGCAGAACACAGCTCCTTTACCAAGTCCAGGATCAAAGGATCAACAAGCTGTAGCACTTCGCATCTCAGGAGATGCAGCTGTTTTTCTAGGATGCCAATTTTTAGGTGCACAAGATACTCTTTATGACCATAAAGGCCGCCATTTCTTCCAAGATTGCTATGTTGAAGGCTCTGTAGATTTCATTTTTGGCGATGGCCTTTCAATGTACAAGGTGAATTAGCTCGCCAGTCTCCTCCTTTTATTCCCATTTCAAGTAGTGCTCAAATTATTATTAACAGCAAAAAAATGTCCTGATCCTGCACCTTGTAATCATGTCGCTTAATTGCTGGTTTTATTTGTATAGCTTTCTGTTTTTGTTTGTAGGGTTGTCATCTCCATGCCATTGGCGCTCCATTCCAAGCCGTAGCAGCGCAAAACAGAGCGAGCCCACAAGATGATAGCGGGTTCTCCTTTGTGAATTGCAAGGTGACAGGGTCTGGACCTCTGTATCTTGGTAGAGCATGGGGCACATTCTCACGTGTGGTGTATTCTTTCACTTTCATGGACAACATCGTTATTCCAAAGGGCTGGAACGATTGGGGTGATCCCAAGCGACAAGCGTAAGTCACTCAGCTACTCAATCACCATGCACAGATTCCATATATTATATATGTAGTTATCTAACTACAGCCATATATAAAGATGTTTAAATATAATAATGTAATTATTTGCACATATAACAAGGTTTCGAATCAGCTTTAATATGTATAATATTCTGGCAGGACTGTATATTATGGCCAATTCAGATGTTATGGGCCAGGAGCAAATGCAGTGGGTCGAGTGTCTTGGTCGAAAGAGCTCACACTACAAGAAGCACAACCATTTTTGGAGCTTAGCTTCATTGATGGCACTGAATGGTTCTCAGATTGAAACTGTAATTCGAGTCAGCTCATTAAGTAATTCAGTCTTACTCTGTGATTGAGTGATCAAAATGAAAAAATTAAGGACATAATTAATTTCTGATAAAATTAAGGGTGGTTCATGCTGTACATGCTAGCAGCTTGGCCTGGAACGTGCAGGTCCAAGGTTCGAATCTTATCAGCATCTAAAATGAAATAAGTCTTGACTGCTGCAGTCAAAATTAAGGCTAACCACATTTCCCTGCTAGCATCCAAGACAAGAAGCTGTTATGGTGAGCGAGGTTAATTTGAGATTCTCTACACTTTTAAAAACACATATAACAGGAGATATATTTTGAGATAATTTCGAAGTATTACATTTTTTTTCCCAAAAGAAAAGGTCTCAAATCTAAGGTTGAAATGTTCTGACGGTATATTTTTCAAGGAATCAATGGAAAAGCCATTGGAGATGTTACTACGGCCACATTGAACATTAAACATTAGTCAAAGAAATTCTTTGAAAATGACTAGTATAAGTAACGATGATGGATTCATGCCGCAAATTTTAATTTAATCCCAAGAACATTTACAGATATCGGAGTTGGGTGTACAACCGCCAAATTGATCAATTGATTATTTACGTAATCTTAGGTAGCCTCATAGAGAGAGAGTTAGAGAGAGAGAGGGGGTGAGTCAGAGACATAGAGAGAGAGAGAGTTAGAGATCTGATTAAAGTAAAAGTGAAATGTTATAACATAAATTTGGGTCAAATAATGAGGAGCTAAAAAGTATTTAACTAGGTGTTGAACTACACCACACGAGAGCTAATCCCTTCTATTATTCACATTATTTTGGAGAGAACTTCCACATGGCCAAGCCCTCTACCACATAGTAGCTCCTCATGCTTCCCTGCTCAAGCCATGAAAAGGAGCGTGAGGGGGAGTAGCAACAACGGGTCACTAACTTATCAATTAAGAACGAGCCCTAACTCTTTGGGGGGGGGCAAGAGAGAGAGAGAGAGAGAGAGAGAGAGTACACGTGCACGTGCACGTGAGCGTGCCTCTTAGGTGCATTTGTAAAAATGAAAGCCAAGCCAACCAACACCATATGATCCATCTGATATAGCCAGTGAATCCCAATTTGATTCAGTCAATAACATTAGAGTGCAAGGAATAAGACTTGAACCCCTAATTGTGTGATGAAATTCATACAAATTGATATTCAAAATAAAAATTCATAAATTGGTAATTGGGTCTTCTGATGGAAGTATCGTAATTGTATGGAATCCCTGACTTGCTTGAGGCCTAGATATAATGGTATTTACCTTATAATTCCAAGGATCGTGACTACCAGTATATACCGTGGGTATATTTACAGCTCTTTACTGACAATATAATTGAGTAAATCTAAGACCTTAAAATTATAAGAAAAAATGCTATCCAGATGATGAATTCGAATGCTGGTTGATATGATTTTAGAATTCTAGTTGAGAATTGATGAGTTGATTTGGATTCTAATTGAAAGATAATGATTCTTGAATTCTGGTTGAAAGAAGATAAGTTGAACAAAGCCACAATGAGGATGAATGGGACGAATCCCAATGATGATATTGGTAACTGGAATGATGATTATGACTTCAGCAAATCACTATGAGATTAGTGGATTGTGCTGAGATTGGTGCTGTTAACCCTTGACCTAGTGGATCTAATTAAGGGATGACAAATTGAAAACCTGCATAACTGAAATTCTCATGGAGGAATGATCAGATGGAATTCTCTGATAATGAGTTTTTATGTTCTTCTGTTAGAAGGGATCTTTATCCCATGATTCTGTGGGGGGATGACCAATCTAAAGAACCCCAGAATCAGTTGGATCTAAAGTCGGATTTGAATAGTAAAGGGACTTAACAAGAATTTTCATATTGATAGGATCATGGATCGAGGTCGTCGTGGTAGAAATGTTAACCCCCAACTCGATGAGGAAGAGCTCAACTTGGATGTTCGTAAAACTCTTCATAAATCGGAGCCTGGACCTTTCAAGGGTGAAGAGGAAAACTTGGGTGAGGCTGTGGAGAAGTGGATCGAAACAATGGAAGAATACTTTGATGTCACTGGGTACAATGAGAAGAGTAAAATGGCTCTTGCAAGACTAAAGATAGTAGAAATATCTAGAGTGGCATGGAGAAACCACTGCAAGACAAACCGTCTGGATCGAAACACCCAGACATGGAGTGATCTCAAGAATTACCTAAGGAAGAGATTCTGTCCTCTCAGCCTTTTGGAAACAAAGATGAACGAATTCTTAGAGTTAACCCAGGGGAGAAGAACTATTGAAGTGTATCACCAAGCGTTCGCTCTTCTCCTCAAGTACTCGCCACCGCTGGATGAAGAACAGCTAATGGCCAGGTTTATTCGGGGACTGGACAAACCTTTGAATATCTTAGTGAAGAATTCCAAGCCAGTTTTCATGGCCAAAGCAGTGCGAATGGCAAAGGATTTCACCAAGGCCTTTGATGTCAAGGTCCCACCGAAGCCAGCACCATCATCTTTCAAAAGATTTCTAGCTCCAAAAGGTGATTCCAACCTTCCACCGCCTGACAACAAGGTCAAGCTCAGAATATGGAAAGTTTCAGAATGAAAGAAAGGTCCTTTTCCTAGAACTCAATCCCCTGGAATTCAACTTTAGAAGTTCCACCCTTGAAGAAGGAAGTGAAATGCTATAACTGTCAAGGATTTGGACATCGCAGTATGGATTGCCCAACTCTTTTTGGATCAAGGTTTTCGGGGAGGGGAAATCAGGGACCAAGATTCCGGACTCCAGCTCCTTCCTTCCAGAGTAATCAGGTTCCTAATGCAAGACCTCCACCTCAGAATAGGGGAAGTCAAAGAGAGATATTCCCAAATTGGCCGTCCACTTCTAAGGCAGTAACGCTGGAAGTGATTGAAGAAGAAGAAGATGAAAGAGATTATACTCCACCTACGAGATAAGGACATCTCGCATTTTTTAAGTGGGGTAGGATGTAAGATTCCTCCCTCTAGCTTTTGAGGTGTAAAGGTGTAAAACCCTCCCCTTCTGTTCTTGTAATTATTTCCCTCTCTGAAATAGAAGAAAGATCTTGTTTTACCCTGTTTTGGCCTGAGAAAAAGTCTAGAGAGAGATAATCCTCCTAAATTAAGATATCTTTGGATATAAAAATCCTCCTAGTGTCTAAAATGGATTCCCTTGAAATAGAAATTCAAAAAGAACTTTCCAATGTGCATTTGGAATTAATTGAAAATGTGTATAAAGGACCTTAGCCTAAGGGTCTACATTTTCAGAAATTTTTGGATTATGGTCCAAATAAGGTTCCAATGGGCCAATTGGATTGATCCAAGTGTAGGGATGAGATAAATCCAAAGAATAAAAGAAAATATCCAAAAATGAGTAAATTCTCACATAAGACTTCCACCACCTAAGAGACAACAAGGTCAAGCTCAGAATATAGAAAGTTCTAGAATGGAAGAAAGGTCCTTTGCCCAGAACTCAATCCCCTGGAATTCAACTTCAGAATTTCTACCCTTGAACAAGGAAGTGAAATGCTATAACTGTCAAGGATTTGGACATCGCAGTATGGATTGCCCAACTCCTTTTGGATCAAGATTTTCGGGGCGGGGAAATCAGGTACCAAGATTCCAGACTCCATCTCCTTCCTTCTAGAGTAATCAAGTTCCTTTTTGTCAAAATCATGGAAATCCCAGAGGTAGACCCTCTAACCAACCCTCAGTTTCAATCCAAAGTAATGCAAGACCTCCACCTTAAAATAGGGGAAGTCAAAGAGAGATGTTCCCAAATTGGCCGTCCACTTCCAAAAACAAGGCAGTAATGCTGGAAGTGATTGAAGAAGAAGAACATGAAAGAGATTATACTCCACCTGCGAGATGAGGACATCTTGCATTTTTTAAGTGGGATAGGATGTAAGATTCCTCCCTCTAGCTTTTGAGGTGTAAAGGTGTAAGAACCTCCCCTTCTGTTCTTGTAGTTATTCCCCTCTCTGAAATAGAAGAAAGATCTTGTTTTACCCTGTTTTGGCCTAGAGAGAGATAATCCTAAATTAAGATATCTTTGGATATAAAAATCCTCCTATTGTCTAAAATGGATTCCCCTGAAATAGAAATTCAAAAAGAACTTTCCAATGTGCATTTGGAATTGATTGAAAATGTGTATAAAGAACCTTAGCCTAAGGGTCTACATTTTCAGAAATTTTTGGATTATGGTCCAATTTAAGGTTCCAATGGGCCAATGGATTAATCCAAGTGTTCGGATGAGATAAATCCAAAGAATAAAAGAAAATGCCCAAAAATAAGTAAATGCTCACATAAGATGAAGAGTTGACTAAGTACAAGGTTTATTACTTAAAAACTATGAGATATTACCAAAAAAATGAGATATTTTGGAATAATGATGCATTTTTGACACCTTGGTAAGGAGAGGGGGACTCTTGAGGTAGGCGCCTAATTCACACATGTGGATGAGTTTTTAATTCAAAACAATTGTGATATTTTTATCTCTTCTCTCTCCTGGATTAAACCAAATCAAAAAGGGAGCCAAACTGGTCTAAATCTTGTCCAAATTGAGTCAAACTGAACCTGGAAAATTTTAGAACCCAGTTGGACTTGGTTAGTGGCCTCCCTCACCTATAAATAGATCCTTAGTCTTTTGTAAAATAATTTGTGAATTATATTATGCCAGTATTATATTAAAATAATGATATTTTCTATTATCCCTTAAAAATCCTCTACTTTTGGAGAGATTGGAGCTTCTCTCTTTCTTCAACAATCCTTGGAGCTTTCTTCTCAACATACTAAACCAATTGATTGGTTGGGGGCTTCCTTCTAAGATAAAGAAGCAAGCCAAATCTAGAGGTAAGAAGTAATTTCATGGTTATATTCTCAAAAGATTTCACTTCTCAATCCCTCTCAAGCTTGAGAACTTTCAAATTAATTATTTTCAAAGCAAATCAAGCTTTCTATAAGAATTCTATAATGATTAATCACAAAAAAGTTAGTTTTTATCCTTAATTAGGATGCTTTTTATGTATATCTCTCTCTTCCCAAAAGATTAGTCATTCCTATAACTAATTCTTTAGCAAATGAATGCTTCTCATTGATAAATTCTTAATTCAAAATCAATCTCTAAGCTTGTTAAGCTAGAGGTTAAGAAAATGGCTTTTTTATGATTTTATACTAATAAAATTATGGTAAACTTATGATTTAATTCCATAAATTGAATTCAAGTCTAAGGATAGTATTCTATCATAATTTTATTACAAAGTTTTATTTTTTCTAGAAATATTAAAAATTATCAGTAATAGTAGAGCGAAAACTATGGTAAATTTTTTAGAAATTAATACATAACTCATTTTTATGCATAATGCTAAAAGAGGACTTCCTACCATATTCTAGGATTGGACATCCTATACTAAAAGAATGATTTTTATCAAATTCATGGAAAACTAATTTTTAGTGTTTATGCATAAATAATTAATTAAAGAAAAGAGAAATTTTAGATAAATTTATTTTATGTATGAGAAAATTTAAATGATAAAATAGAAATTTTCATGATATTTGAAATTCAATCATTTAAATGGTAAAAGCGAATTTCTTGGCATATTTGAATTAATGGATATTTTTATTTGAATTTAAAGAAGAATTTTAGATAAATTTATTTTATGTATGAGAAAATTTAAATGATAAAAGAGTAATTCCTATGACATTTGGAATTGAATCATTTAAATGGTAGAAGTGAAATTCTTGGTATATTTGAATTAATGGATATTTTTATTTAAATTTAAAGAGGAATTTTAGATAAATTTATTCTATGCATGAGAAAATTTAAATGATAAAAGAGGACTTTCCATGACATTTGGAATTCAATCATTTAAATGGTAAAAGTGGAATTCTTGACATATTTGAAATAATGGATATTTTCAATCAATTAAATGCAAAAAGAGGAATTCCGATGATATTTGAGATCCAAGAAATTAAATGGAAAAAGGAAAATTTTTAGAATAATTCAAATTATGAGTATTTATCAAAAGTGGAATTTTGAGCATTATTAATTTTATTGAAAAATATGGGTAGAATGGATTTTTGTAAATCTCATGAGTCTTTTACTCAAAAGAAGAATATTGAATATATTTCACTTGAGAAATTTGAGAAAGAGTATGAAAATATCCGTCGAGAAAAAGTACCTTTAGCTAGGTCAAGCAATTGGCAGAAATTTAGAAAAAGTCCCATCATCGGTATCAAAGTAGAAAAAGCTACCAAATGTGATTACGATGTGAATGCAATGTGATAGGATATGAGGTGATGTGATAAGATGTGAGTGGATGTGATAAGATGTGAATGTGATATAAATGGATGTGGATGTGAAGAGATGTGGATGGGATGTGATGTGATGTAAATGGATGTGATGTGATGTGATGTGAATTGGGATAGATGTGAATGGATGAGATGTGATGTGAATCGAGATAGATGTAAATGGATGAGATGTGATGTCAAATGGATGTGATGTGAATCGGGATAGATGTGAATGGATGTGATGCAATGTGAATGGATATGATGTAAATCGGGATAGATGTGAATGGATGAGATGCAATGTGAATGGATGTGATGTGATATGGATATGGGTAGATGTGAATGGATGAGATGTAATATGAGGTGACTAGATGAGAATGGATGAAGGATGATGGGAATACATATGATTGGATGTGGATTAAGCAATGTGAATTGATGTAGAAGAATGTGGAATAACGAGAAATGATGTGGAACAATGTGGAAAGATGAGAGTTTGTTAGAAACTGTATTTATGACCTCTTTTTAAATGACTGTTTTATGTCAAGAATGCTGGGGAAGAATTTTGACCATCTTGTGAGTGAGGTCGTGGAGACCTAAGTGATAAAGTTGCAACAGCTGACAGAGAGTCAACGAAGGACGTCTCGCGTAGCAAGGTCGAGGTCTTGACCAGCCTCGGTTGGATTTAAATAGTGAGCTTATGAGGGACCAAGGAAGCGGCCTATGAGTGAAGCGCTAGGTGACCTGCGAAGGAGCCTAGAGGGTGCTGACCATACGATGCATGGGCTATGGATCGCCTACGAAGATACCCACACGTGCATCGAGAAAGAAAATAGAATAAGGAGTTAGAATTGTTATCTGAACTCGGGCATGGATCTGGTTGATTGGCCTTGCTAGTCCTCAACGGATGAGTCCATGGCTCTTTTATATGGATATGTTGGTTGATCTTGCTGATCTTCAACGGAGAATCTATCTAGATTTTTATAAGTGAATATATTTTTGGGTACTATGAGCTAGAAACTATTGAAAAGGCCCCTGAGTGAATAGGTGGTGAGCGTTCTGGTTGCAAATGATGCCATGGGTATACCGATGAAGGAATGATTGGAAATTAGAATTCAATTGGATATTTTGGAGGATTATGATCAATGATAGTATGGTTTCATTAAAAGATTATTTTAAAGACAACTGAATTTGTGAAACAGGCAATTTCATATTGGGTGTGTAAGTGGTGTGACTATCTTGAAGTTTGCTTGAAGCGCCGGCTAGGGGGCCTGGGAACTCTTTTCCCTAGTACCCGTGGGCAAAACATAACCAAATTCCTAAATGGATCCTATCACTACAGTGGTTGGGCGGTTGGCTAACCCATGGGACTGGATGGGGTTAGGATGGACTGATGGATCCCTTAAATGATACTCAATTCTGTTATGTTACGATAGATGAAGTAAATCCCAGATAGTCTTTGTTCTATAGAGATGAATCAACAGTTGTGCCTCTTGAGACGAAGAAAAAAGTGTTGGTCTCTATGATCCAAGTGCAAGTCTCTTCCTTGATCTGACCATGTGACTTACTGGTTCGGTCGGATCGGTTTGGTTAGTTAAGACTCTTGACTACGTTAGAATAAAAATATTTTGGAGGAATCATCTGTGCTTTCTGGGCGAAGGAAGTTTTTCCAGGTTCGGTTTTGGAATAAACCAAGAGATTAATCTCTTGTCCGGATATCCGTGGGTGAGTTCTTGAGTGAGAGGCTCTGCCCTCTGCAAGAAGTGCTACTTCCGTTGCTAGCACCCATGAATTTATTGTGCAGAGGGGGAAGGGATTTTTCAACGATAATAGAAACACTGAAGTATTCGATTAACTATCTCCATGGAGGTTTTGAGTCCATTGTGGACGAAGTAGGACACTTTTTAGTATCATGGTCAAAGGTTTTACAATATATGCAGTATAGAAGAACATGTGCCTTGTATGCACAATGAGGATTGGGATGGTTATAGTGATTGCACTTAACATAAGGCATTTTGTTTCTCACTTTTAGAGGCATTAAGGATGTATGGTTTTTTGAAGGTTTTCATCCACTCTTAGAGATGTTTGCTGTAAGGTTTTAAGCAAGGTTTCAGAGATCGATCTTTCTTTTGCCATTGCTTCACTTGGTTTAGATGAGGAACACCTCGTAGCATGATCATCTTCTAGCATGTTGTCATCTAATCTTGTTGCTTCTTTACAACATTAATTGAATGTTTTCGGATTGGATACAATGATCAAGTTGTGTAAGCTGTTATTCTTTAAGCCCATCATGAAACATCTCTTCAATTGAACATCGTTTAATTTTTCCCATGACTCACAACGTGAGTCCAAGAGTTTTATCTGAAGGATAAAATCTCTAATGGATTCATTGGGTTGATGCTCAATTGAATAGAGTTGTGTTGTTGCACTCCACCGATCACCTTGTCTAGAAAAGCCATGTATAAAGGTTGATTTCAAGGTTTTGAAGTTGGTCTTGATCGCCGACATCAATGCGATAAACTATCGACTAGCTTTTCCCTCTAAGCATAAGTTCAACGCATGTACCTTAGTGGGGCAGTTGGGATTTCCAAAGGCTTCACATCTCTGTTCAAACATTTGAATGAATTGAATAGGGTCTGTTGTTCCGTCATATTTGCCCATAATTTTGGAAATTTGTATGGCCGTATTTCTGTATGAATCACTAAGGCCGTATGTAAGTGCTCTTGTTGGAAGAGACTCAGTGAGTCCACCCCCCTTCCTAGACTAGTCAGTATGTCCAAGGTGTGGGCATCGAGGAAAGGGTTGGTACTTATAGGATTTGTGGGAATGTTAGGTAAGGAACCAAAGCCCGGTGGGATGGAAGTGATAGGGGGTGTAAAACCCAATGACACGCTTATTATAGGCATGGCCAATGGTATTGGGAGGTGAATTTGTGGCATAGATCTTAATGGCTCAAAGATGTCAGCCATTGGGTTGAGTCCTTGTGTAATCCTTGCCAATCCCTCTATCGTGGCCATGACAGAGAGTGCCTAAATGCTCCTTAATGAGCAATCATAGTTTTTAAAGGTTTTCTTTTTTTTTTCTTTTTATATTCTCCCACAGCCTGTTACAGCCTCAAGAGGCTTGGCGTACTCTTCGTTGGATCAAACAGGTGTTCGTTCGCCCTAATTAGCTTCGATGCTATGTGCATGTGAACGACCTTAGAGATATTTTTTTGAAAAAAGCATACGCTAGGAGCTTCCCAGATGGAAGAAGAGGTCCTAAAACCTATTTTCTATCACTGTCTCAAGACGAAAAAAAATTCAAGAATTTTTTTCCTATTTCGTAACACGTTTTTTAGGGTGTTCCAAAAGGAATTCTAAAAAACTCTGCATGAGGGAGTTGTAGTATTTTTGGAGTACTACAACTTTGTTTCCTTGAGTCGTCCATGATTTTGTTGTTTTTTAGACCCTCAAAAAGTAGCCCAAATATGGCTTGTCGGCCCTAATGTTTTGCGATTTTTTGTGGTTTTTGGGTTGTTTTTTGTCTCGATTTTCGGGTCAAATTTGAGGCTGCTGGCCAACAGCCAAAATGGCCGTTTTTTACTTCGGATGGCCACATCCAAAGTCAAAGAGCTCGATGTCAGTTTGTCAATGAGCCCTAAAGCGCCTTCATCAGATATACGGTTTAGGAGATACATGCCTCCAAAGTTTACTTTAAATTCATGCCGTGAACCAAAACTTCACGGAAAATTTGATTTTTTTTAAAAATGCTTGATTTTTCACGATTGGAATTTTTTTTTCACAGTCAAAATTTCTTTGCCGAAATTTCTCACGGGTGGATTTTTTTTTGCCAGAATTTCTTTTGGTCGGAATTTCTTTCACAGCGGCCAGATTTTTGCCAGAATTTCTTTCACGGTCGAAATTTTTTGCCAAAATTTATTTCACGGCCTGAATTTTCTTTTTTTGGAAGTCTAGTGGGAAATACGAATTTCCCTTTTTGGGAGGGAGAATAGTTTTTGAATTTTAAAAGGAAAGGGGTATGGGCATTTTCCCAAAAAGGTAAGTTTTCAATGACACCCCTTACACCCCTCATAAATGACCCCCAAAATAGATAATTTTGACAACTCATGAGCATCTACTCATTGAATGCTCATTAGCCTTTAATGAGTTATGTAAAAAAGTGATTAAGATACAAACCAAGATTAATCCTTTTACTAATCTTTTCCTCTACACTAATTAAGGAGTCTAATTAAGAAGTCTAATTAACCCTCATAAATGACCCCCAAAATAGATAATTTTGACAACTCATGAGCATCTACTCATTGAATGCTCATTAGCCTATGTAAAAAAAGTGATTAAGATACAAACCAAGATTAATCCTTTTACTAATCTTTTCCTCTTTTACACTAATTAAGGAGTCTAATTAATCACTAATCTCTAATTAATTCACACAATTGAGCACATAATTGGCAAGGGAGTGCTAATCTTTGTGCATCGATAATTGTGTAAATTAATCTAAAATAAGAGATTAATTAGACTCTTAATTATGGTCTCCTCTTTTAAGGTAAAATTAAGCAAAGAGAGTCAAATTTCTCCAATTGATGAAAAAATTGATGTGATTAGGTTTTTGATGCATCTAGATGCTCTCAAAAAACTCAAAAACACCAATTTCGACTACTCATATGATCCATTTAGACCCCAATTAACACATTTTCTAAGTTTTTGGCCTGTTGAACAAGATTAATCACCCTTAATGACAAAAACCAATCCATTAGGAGAAATTAGTCAAATTCAAGAATTTTTTGATGGTTTTAAGAAATCTTTTGAAAGATTAAGCTACTCCTAATGCTTGGTAACACTCTAATCCAAATAATTTCAACAACAAACACACAAATAAACTAGAATTACTGATCTTAGTTCTATGTTTAACACTAAAGAGAGCCGACATTCACTAAAAATTGCATTCTATTGCATTGTTTGATACAATGGATGCAAACTAAGCCTAATACAGACTATGTGCAAGGCCTAAGAACATGAAAAACTACAAAAACAACAACAAAAATAATAAATTAATCTAAAAATTAAACAAAAAAAACATTCTTTTCCAAAAACAAAAAAGAGAGTTATTCTACACCAAATCTCACATAAATCACCATCAAATCCACATCTTTTTCATGGGAAACCATTAATCAAGATAATGGGCAATGGGTTATGCATAGATTAGAGACAAATTGATGGAAAAAACCAAAGGATGGCTCCCCGACACTGGCGCCAAAAATGTTATGGCTCACCCTAACCCTCCTTGAAATACATCCAAAAAGAGATTACTTGGTGAAAGGACTTCATCCAACTTGTTACTGCACGCTCTTGAAGCAAGAATCGCCATAAATACTATGTCACACCATTATGGGCGCCCGTCCAAGTTGTAGCTTTGGACACTATTACTTCATATCTTGAATGTATGACCCTTTGGTGTATCTACCATGACTCCTTGATTGTAAGATAATGGTGGTAGCTCTTATTAATCCCGGAATTGGATTAATAGCTCTAGGTGCCGACAGCTGTGCAACTATTTAGAACCTTGGATATTTACACATGGAAGTGTCATGATTCCCTAATTTTACACAGTGTGCACAATAGTGTAGTGGCCTTGCTCTTAACTATGGACATTCGGTGGTAGTGTGATTCAATCTGCACATAGAGCACCACACCAATTCCCTATGGGAGTAAACATGGGTATGCCCATGCCGCCTAGATGTTTCTCTTCCCTCTACCTTCAATTCCTCTAGTATCGCATTAGTGAGCTCATCCACAGTCATATTTTTGACTTGCTTTCTCTGAGTTCCAATATCTTAGTGACTCAAAACACGCGAAGTCATTACTACTGAAGATATTCTGACATCTTTCGGTTGTGGTGATTCCAGCATAATATATTGATATTCAATTACCAGTTTGCAACATGCATCTCGAGTAGCCGATCGAGCTAATACCAGCAGATAATCATGCATCTTGTCGTCTCTAACTCTCGTCTGGCCTTGCTCTTAACTGTGGTGATTCCAGCATAATATATTGATATTCAATTACCAGTTTGCATCTAGAGTAGCCGGTCGAGCTAATACTAGATAATCATGCATCTTGTCGTCTCTAACTCTCGTCTGGCCTTTCTCTTAACTGTGGACATTCGGTGGTAGTGTGATTCAATCTGCACATAGAGCACCACACCAATTTCCTATGGGAGTAAACATGGGTATGCCCATGCCGCCTAGATGTTTCTCTTCTCTCCTTTACCTTCAATTCCTCTAATATTGCATTACTGAGCTCATCCACAGTCATGTTTTTGACTTGCTTTCTCTGAGTTCCAATATCTTAGTGACTCAAAACACGCGAAGTCATTGCTATACTGAAGATATTCTGACATCTTCCGGTTGTGGCAATTTCAGCATAATATACTGATATTCAATTGCCAGTTTGCAACATGCATCTAGAGTAGTCGAGCTAATACCAGATAATCATGCATCTTGTCGTCTCTAACTCTCGTCTGGAAGTAAGGCAATAACTGATCATCAGCTAGCCTTTCCCGTAGTTTGCACACCCTGAATTTAGGTTCTTTATAGTCGAGACACATAGTCTCTCATCGACTCCATTTCCTTTTGTTTGATGTTGTGCAGCTGTGCCAAAGGACTCCATCTATCACCACTTTTGGCAAAGCTGGGCACAAACACATTCTTGATTCGTGTGAAGTTAACCTTATCCCCTCAAGATTGAGGGTTTAGAACCACTAATGCACTTTCCCTTCTAGGATCAATGAGAAAGCATGAGTCATTGTTATATCATTGTGACTGGCCCGCAAGTTTCACATGTGGATTCAAAAATCTCTACATGTTGAATAGGATCCCCATCCCCAGAGAATTTTTGAATGATCTTGGAAATGATGTGTGGCTTCATTTGGGAGGCTTGGGATTCTAGAGCAGTGCCTAGTTCCCTGACCATTCCTTGGCCCATTTTTGTAGCCATATTCAACAGATCCATCCTTGTGGCTACATTAGATTGATGGTTGGATCCACCCTTAGTCTTTGAGGAATAGCTCCCCCCTACCTAGATCTCTTCCTCTTCCTGTGTTGGCTCTTCTAGGTATCTCCGGTCTATGTGGGATGGTCCTACCACTTCATTTTGGAATGACTTATCATTAGCCACATTTGTACGTCTTTGCAAAATGAAGAGTTCCATGTCCTATAGGAATGTGGGATGATTGATCATCTACTTGATGTACTTTTTGGTGTACATGCAGTCTTCCACTTCACCCACTGCTCTTGGTAGGTTATCCTCTTCATCTAGGGTTACAAACCCTTCCTCTACTATGGGCTCTTCATTAATGGGTTGTAAGTTTGGAATTTCTCTCTCACTTCTCCCTAGGAAAGACCATTATCCATTGCCTTACATGGAACATGTTTTGGAGAAAGTAGCTGGTGAAGAAGCTTATAGCTTCTTGGACATATTTTCAGACTACAATCAGGTGACTGTACATCATATAAGGTAGCGACGAGATACACTCTCTTCCATCTAGTTTATGGTGTTGAGGCAATAATGCCTATGGAATACCTAGTTCCGAGCTTAAGGATTGCAATACAAGAATGTCTGATGGAGAATGCATTAGCTAAAAGGCTAATCGATTTAGAGAAGGTTGATGAGACCACTCTAATTGCATCGCACGGACTAATGGTCAAAAAACTACAAAGAAAACATTGGTTTAACAAAAACATAAAACAAAAAGAACTAGAAATGGGGGACCTTGTTCTCATGTATAATGTAGGAAGCACCAAGAAAAAGAAACTCAAGTATGGAGACCTAGGATCCTTCCAAGTGTCTGAGATCACACCTCAAGGGGGTCGGTTAGAATTAAGACAATTGAGGGCATACAAATGTGAGACCTAGGATCCTTCCAAGTGTCTGAGATCACACCTCAAGGGGGTCGGTTAGAATTAAGACAATTGAGGGCATACAATTGAGGGCATACAAATGGAGGGTTACGTCAATGGAAGCAAACTCAAAAAATATTTTGGACCACTGACCCAAGAGATGCTCTTGCAATAACATCTCTTAAAACAACAAAAGTAGCTAAAGAAAAAATCCAACAAGCTCAAGAAGAGGCTAAGGCAAGGGAAGCCAAAGCTAAACAGATACTCTAGAAAAGAATGTTGCACATGAACATGGCTTCACTAACTCTCCTGGACGAAGAGGAACTAAACATTAAGCTAGCACAACTCAGGGTGGGACTCTCTACGGCTAAATGTCATGCAACGAGCATTGCATCATTATAAATGCCAGATGCTCACCTTATGGAATTGTAGGTTGTTGTGATGGCATCAAATACCATCTTGGGCTTGTAAATTTTTCTCTAAACTGTGTGGTTTTCTCATGTAATTTGTAATCCAAATTTATTCCTAAATGAATCTATAGTTATCATGAATGGGTATGTTGCATTTATACCCAGACTTTGCAGCATCATGTTTTGTTAAGTAGAAAATTAGCATTTTCATACTCACAGTTTCGATGCCATGCGTTGTATCCCCCTATCACTCTCAGCAAGGTTCCTACTATGATTAGTAATTTCTTGACATTTACATTGAGACTTCGCCTAGCTGGCTGGTCTTAGAGGCTCAACCAACTAGTAATGAGATGCAAGGTAAAACATATTGGAGATATAATGGATTTCTTAAAACAATCTATTCCCAATTTTATTACAGTTCCTCAAATCCCTTAATGTTATGTGTCCCTAGTCTAAGGTATTATAAATATTCCTTATTCATGGAGTAATTATTACGAATTTGAAGCAAGGCAACATCACTTAAATCTAAATCCTTAGCATGTATAAATCTAGTGAATCATCGCACTTAAAATAATTCCACAATAAAAGTAGGCAATAATGCACACACATCTTCTTGTCTTTTGAATTTCAATGGAATAATGTCATATAAAGTGTTCATAAATTTTCCTAACATTAATAATTATCCAAATTTAACATTCACTCTGATTCAAAATATTAAGGATCTCTACCAAGTGTTCTCTATGTGCAGTTAGATAACACTGCTAGGAAGGATAAAACTCAAGTGTTACTAGCTTACTTAAATATGTTGGTGCAAAAGAAAGTCTTCAAGAAGGTAGAACTTGATATACACAATCAAATTGATCAAATTTTTAGCAAGTTTTTGGTGAAATTGGCAAAGAAAAATGCATTTGATCTTTCACAAATTTTCCCTGTTCTCAAGGAAGCATATGTTCCTTAACTAGAGGTAGAATTAATCAAAGAGACTTATGATTTTACACATTTGCAACCAAGGGAGAATCAATCTTCTCTTCATTTGTGTGCAACTTAATGATCATAGCTTTCAACATCGATTCAAGATTGAGAAGAAATATGCTGAAACTAGGTTATGGTACAAGAAGTATTCTAATTCCAAGTCTTGGCTTCCACAAGAGGGTTTTTAAGTTTTTCTCTTTATCCCTAAGCATCCAGTTCCATGGGCAAGGTACATTCTTATGTCTTCAACAAACGAGGCACTTAAAGTTTAAAAATAGAACCATGCAATTGATGTTGCACATTTGTATTTCCCAACAAGCTCTTTAGAGTGGTGGCAAGGTTTTTTTCTAGAACAAGAAACACTCATTGAAGATTCAAAAAATGATACATTTAAGATGACATTTCCATTATTTGGTGTGAAGGATAGGTTTTTGATAGCGAAGAGAATCTTGCAAATATACAAGTGGTTTTGCACCCATGTCAAAAGAATTTCTATCGTTAGTTCATGGAGAAACAAGAGAGGCCTATGTTGGTGCAATGAAGTCAACTTAATGTCGGCCAAGAAGAAAAGAAAATGTAAAGAAGAAAAGAAAATGTAGCAAGGAAATGTAAATGAGCTCAATATGGGGAACATGGTTGCTATGCTCAGTGGTGGACGAGGGGACAAGAATGGCTATCTAGACGTTCTAGCTAGCAAAAATCACTAAAGTTAATGAGCAAAACAATCATATATATGCAATAGAAGTTCATTGGTACAGAACAATAGCAGCGAATGATGCATTGATAGGGAGATATGCATTCAAAGATGCTTAAAGGGAGCAGGAAGGGAAGAAAGTCAGAAGATATAAAAATCCTTGTTTATGGGTTCACTTTACAAAAACCTAGTCGTGTACGCCAGAAAACTATAAAGATCTTGATGGAAAAAGTGAAAGATTGATCTTGATGGAAAAAGTGAGATTTATCTTATGGGACATGAGGTCTCAAGACGTTCCCCTTTTGGCATTGTAACAGTTTTTTGGAGTAAAATGCAAGGTGTTTTGTTTTGTAAAACATGCTATTTTATACATGATTATTCTTTTGGTGCTATCGATTGTTGAAAGAAATTCCAAATCTAGCTATTTATTAATGCATTTTTTTTGGATTTTGGCCATTTTTTCCCAATGTGTGTTTATTGTAATTTTTAGGTTAAAATTGAGGTGAGCTATAGTTTTAGCAATTTTGTTGTAGTTCAAAATGACTCAGTGTGTTCAAGAATTAACCTCGTGTTTTTTCTTCCAAAACCTCATGCCATGCTTCTCAAAATCTCATCATGGCCCTCTAGTATAGAATCAGGCTTCCATGAAACTTCTTCATTTTTGGTAGTCCCCTCTGTTTAATAGTGATTCCTCATGCACTTGCACCATCCCCACATATGCCTTTAAATTGGAAATATGAAAGACATCATGAATCCTTGAGTAGGTGGAACTGGTAGTTGATAGGTTATTTCATGAAAGACATCATAAATCCTTGTAGTAGGTGGAAGCAGTAGTTAGGCTACTTTATCAACCCTTCTCACCACTTGATAAGGACCATAATTTTGATAAGCAAGCTTGGTATTTTTATTGCCCTTAAGAGACCCATATCTTGACTTGGGAATTCGTAAGAACATGCCATTTGGTTTGACTAATGCTCCAGCTACTTTTATGATGTTAATGAATGATATTTTAAGACCATTCATGGGTAAATTTGTGGTAGATTTCATTGATGATGTGCTAGTTTATAGCAAGAACATCATAGAACATGAATCACATTTAATTTATGTTTTTCAAGCGTTGCGTGAAACAAGTTTGTTTGCCAACAAGGAAAAGACTTTTTTGTGTATGACTGAGATTGAATATCTAGGTCATATAGTTTCTGCCAGATGGGATTAGAATGGATCCCAAGAAAGTTTCCGTGATATTGGCATGGCCAGTCCCAAAAAATATCATTGCACTTAGATGCTTTTTGGGATTAAGTGGTTTTTATCGTAGATTTATAGAGCTCTATTCTCTAATAGCAGCTCCTATGACAGATCTGTTGCAAGAACAGGTGCCCTATGTGTGGACATCTACACAACAAGAAAGTTTTGATACAATGAAACAAGCAGTTTCAACAGCTCTAGTTTTGAAAGTGGTCGACCTAGAAAAGCCTTTTGTCTTAGAAACTGACGCCAGCGGTGTGGCTGTTAGTGTTAAGCCAAGATGGTAGGCCAGTGGCCTTTGAAAGCAAGAAGCTTTCGCCAACTCAACAGAATTGGCCAGTCCATGAGCAAGAATTGTATGCTATTATACATGCTCTCAGAATTTGGCGGCACTATCTTTATGGTGCTGAGTTTAAAGTGTATACAGATCATCATACACTTAAGTATTTTTGTAGTCAACCTGATCTACGAGGAAGACAAGGTAGATGGGCTGAGTTGATGCAAGAATTTCATATGGAAATTCTGTATCGTAAAGGTCGAGATAATGTAGTCGCTGACGCATTATCTAGAATTATGTATAATATGAGTTTTACAGTTTTAGAAAACTCATTGCTTCAAGAAATCAAGGAAGCACAGTTGGAGGACCTTTATGCACAGACAGTAAGGTCCAGACTCGAGTCTAGTATGGATACTAGTGAGGAGTTAGCTTCGTCTACTTCTTCACTAAGACCTTCATCAAGTCCGTATGCCAATTTCTCAGTTGAGAACGGATGGCTAAAGCAAAAAGGAAAGATATATGTTCCTTGTGCACGGGAACTAAGAACAAAAGTTTTGCAAGAGAACCATGATAGTCCCTGTGCTGGGCATCCTGGTCAAGATAAAACAGTTCAGCTTGTTAGACGGGCATTTTGGTGGCCACATCTATGTAGAGATGTCCACAAGTATGTCCAACAATGCTTTCAATGCCAAGCAATAAAGGCAGAAAGAGTAAAGAGCCCAGGGTTACTACATCCCTTACAAATTCCGGAATCTAACTGGCAAAGAATATCCATGGATTTTATCACGAGATTGCCACGAACTCAAAGACAAAAAGATACCATTTTGGTGGTAGTTGACCGCCTGAGCAAGATGGCTCATTTTATAGCAACCAAGGACACTGTGGAAGCTCCACAAGTTGCAGATTTGTTTATCCAGAATGTATTTAGATTACATGGATTACCTTTGTCTATTGTTTCAGACAGAGATGTGCGTTTTTGTGGACATTTCTGGAGACATTTTTGCAAAGTTGAATGTTACTCTCAATATGAGTAGTGGTGACCACCCCGAGATAGATGGTCAGACGAAAAGGGTCAACCAAGTACTCGAGGACATGTTACGTGCTTATGTATCTGATAGCCAGATAGATTGGGATTCATACTTACCCTTGTTAGAGTTTGCATATAATAATAGACCTCATAAGGTGACCGGTATACCTCCTTTTGAGATGAATTATGGTATGTCTCCCTTAACTCCTGGTACTATAGGCACACCACAGAAATGTCCTAGTGCGGCAAAAATTTTGGCAAGAATGCAAGATACTCTAGCATTGGCTAAAACTAAGCTTCAACAATCAGCTGAAAGAGCTAAGTTTTATGCTGATAAGAAAAGATCTCCTCGATCTTTTGAAAAGGGAGAAAAAGTTTTTCTTCAAGTACCATTGAACTCTACATCTTTATTTACTGGAAAGTGTCCTAAGCTTTCGCCTAGATTTTGTGGACCCTGGACCATTATGGAGAAGCTTAGTGACGTAGCTTACCGGTTGGAACTTCCACCAGGCTGTCGTGTCCATCCGCCGGTGTTTCATGTTAGTAAACTCAAGAGATATATATCTAAGGATGATAATCTAATTGATGGTCTTATTTCTTTGCAGGAAAATGACTCTGTAGACCATGGTCCAGACAAGATACTAGATCGCAGAGAGAAGCGGTGACGTAATCGCGTTCTCCGAGAGTTTCTAGTTGCCTGGAAAGGTCTTCCTTTAACCGATGCTACTTGGGAATCAGAAGCTCTGATTTGTAAACATTTCCCACAGCTGATCATCGAGGACGATGATCTTAGAAGGGGGAGAGACTGACATATATTGATTTAGTCCGAGGCACTTAGGCCTAGACCGGACATTGCTAGTGTGTGCGCGGGCAGGGGCCTAGTGGGCCAAGGTCCGTAGCTCGGGGGTTAGCCAAGGAGTGCGGGAATGGGAGCTAAGAGAGCACTTCTACCTTTTGCTTGATCGGGAGGTGAGAACATGCTCTAAGGGACTTTCATTTATAGAAACTCATGGGCTATATTGGCTGGGAGGTGAGAAGCACACACGTCATTTTCTTCCTCTTACAAAATTATAGACGCATTCCACTGATGACAACTAGGAAGCGAGATTTGAAGAGAGTGGAGCTTCATCAAGTCGCGTATATGGAATTCAAAAGGACCAACCTCAGGAGCAAGGTAAGTTCCCGCACTCCATTCTCGCATTCCTTATGAGGAATAAAGTTCTAGGAAAGAGTGGGAAAAATATAACAATTAATTCTAGAAGCCAAACCTCAAAATCAATTTGAACAGACCGACCTCTGATTCGAGCACAGCTCTGCTTGCACCAGTTTCCAAAGGTGGGAGCTGGGAACTAGCAAGTCACATAAGGGTGAGGATGCATGTATAAGCGATACATTCTTGACCCCTTTGCTTGGTATTCCAAGAGCACGAGAGAGGGGCACCCACTCACTATACCTATCTTCACCAAGCTCACGGGACTACTTCTTGTTCCCTACCTAGTGCATCTTCTCTGCCAGTCAGTAGCCCCATGGCATACCCCCAAAAAAAATAAGTGCTCAATTAACAATTATCCACCTCCACAGACTCGTCTCCACCAAGTAAGCACCTTAGGGCAACATAACATATGGGTCAGCATTGACTTCACAAGCAACCTTATCCCCCACATTTCAAGATGCAATCAACACAACAGGTAGTTCTTAACAATCTGATCTTCCATAGAAATCTCCCACGAGATAATATCACCTACATAACTAATGATTAAGCTGTGCAAACACCACGTAAACACCTGCATATCTAATGTCCAAGCTGCACATGCCAGTGACCAATGAATGGCACTGCAATTCTCATTCACTGCCAAAGAGGGGAAGCAGGAATGTGTATATTTCAACCATTCACCACAAATACCACTTCTGTTCGAGAACATAACAACGCAGATGAAACAGCCATGGATACACTGCAGAAACGTATCAAATGCAAGTTGGCGAAACACCACTCCAGATTAAGTTAGTAAAACCATGCATGCTCCTTCAACGAATTTAAGGCTTTTTGCAAACAGGAAATTTGAATACTTCAATCCAGGTACCAATCCACAACTAATATAACTCAAGTCTTAAAAGTATCACTACGCTGTCTCATGATAACAAACTTCCATCAGCCCTCACACCATCCATGGTATGCTGTCATCCTTTATACAATCCTGGAAGTAACAATCAGCTGTTGCAAAAAAAGGCTTTCAGCACCTTCCAAACTTGTGTTTGGCATTGAAGGTGTTGACCCCCCCCCCCTCCTAAAAAAACCCCAAAAAAAACTAGTGAACACCCAATCCATCTCGCTCAAAGGTAGTCTTCAATCTTATAATGTTGTTATAGCCCAGAAGCTATAATTTGCAAGCATATACAAGAGTAATTAAGCCTGAATTGCTGCTGTGGCTTAGCCTAACCAGCTTAGGCTACAGCCCAGAATTTAAGCAGCAGCATCTCTCTTCTTGTACACAGAACTTCATCAGCTGCTTTAGAACACATCAGGATGGAAGCGCCCAGGCATAGATGTTCCTTCTTGAGCTTTGCGAAGATGCAAGTTCAGGGCATAGTTGTTTAACTGCAAAAAAAAAAAAAAGCAACAGACCTGTCAAACTACGGCAAAAATGTGCCTGCATGTAACGTGTATGTGCAAGTGTGTGTGTGTGTGTGTGTGTGTGTGTGTGCCTCTCTCTCTCTCTCTCTCACAACAAGACAGCACAGGTATCACAGCCAAGCCCACAACCCTCTGGTACCACGCACCCAAGGAGTCACCAGAGAGAGGGGACAGTCTCTCCAGAGTCAAATGTCAGATCAAGATCCTCTACCCGCCAGCTGCAATTCAGGTAATCCTCATACACCATAGTGATGTACCTACACAGGAGGGGGGCATTGCTGCATTGTACACCACTCAGGAGGAGAATGACATCTGATGATTTTTGACTCTCTTCATTGTTTACACAGGTCCACGTAGTGCATGGGCCAGTTTCTCTTCTGTAGATGTTTCTTTTTCATGTTTCTAACATCCAGTTATTCATTGATCATATGTACTCATTCTTAGTCTCATAGACCCTTTGGATCTTTTGTACACATTTAATATAATCAATCTCTCTCTCTCTCTCTCTCTCTCTCTCTCTCTCTCCCCATCCATGTACCTGCAAGCACAGATGTGGGTGTCTTTCCAGATGGATGGGTGCATGCGTATGGGTGTGTGCATACCTGCCTGTACACACCCGTGCATACGTGTGCACGTGATTAGAAGGATCAAAGTCTAGTACACAAGTTCCTCTTGTGAAATTGGTCGGTATAGAACACACAGAGCTACCATACTTACCTCCAAAGTTCGGACCTGTTCTTGATATTGAGCAATCAACTGCTTCAACTGCTGCATCTCCTGCGAACAGTTTTCATGCTCTGACTGCCTCTCGTGTTGAATAGCAACAGCCCGCTTCAGGATGTGATTGTCACGAACTAAACCATGCAGTTGCTCCTTCAGCATAGCATTCTCCTGTAATGAGACACCACTAAGCCCTCCAAGATGCTTTTCACTACCGCCCATGATTAATGACATACACATTTGAGAAATAGGATTCCAAAAAGAATAAACTACATAGTTAAAAAGTGTCACCATATCTGCACACAACGGGTGAAACCCATGGGCAAGGGGGATACCTTCTGCAACTCTTCAAACAAGGATCCACTGTGAGACATTACAGTCTTCTCAAAAGCTTCCAAAGCCCTGGCTGCGCGGTCTTTGGCATCATCAAGATTAGAGGCACTGAGCATTTCCCGTACAAACAGTTCAACCCATTTGCTACCTTCAGAGGGTGAAGCACCTTCTCGGTTCGCATTCTCTATATTAACAGCTTCCACAACTACAGACTGATACTCAGCATCTGCATAAAAACCACAGCTCCATCAGTAATTTCAAGGCTGCATTAGTCAGTGCTCTGATCCACCTAACGGCTAAACCTGTCATGCAAGTTTACACATGCACACACCCACATCACTTATCCATGCTTTAAAAACAGTAAATTTGATTGCACTAGCTTTGATGGGTTCAGAGCCTGAACCTTCTTGTAAGAGTTTCGCTGGAGAGATTGCTGAAGAATCTTCAGTGGGAAAATGCAAGGTGCTTCCTCCCCCATCAGAGCTGAGGTGGAGCTCATTGAGACTCCTTATTGCAGAGTCAAGGTTGTTTCCACTGGACTCCAAAACTTTCTCAATCAACTGAATACAGGGCAACACAGAACACATTCAATCGATCAACTGAGTAACTAAGGTGGGCTGTTAAAAACACATTCAACGCTGTTATTTACTTGATCAGTCTGCCTCTTGTGTGTCAAGTTTTGGTTTCAGTTATCTTCTAGTATTCACTCTTGTGACGTTATTTTATCCTGGCTAAGTCTGCCCTAAACCCTGTCCACGCTGCCATAATGTTGGTGATAGACGCATTGTTGTAACTTCTGTGTAACTTTGCCAATCGTAACATGCTTTTTGGGATGCAGTTCAGTTGTTTGCTCAAAAAAAATCATCCAAGGCTCTCTAATTATAATTTATAATGGAATTCGGAAACTATATCATATATAAAAAGTGCCAAGCTGCCTCTCTGTTACACAACTACCAATATGCAGGGCACAGCCAGACATTAGATAGCAGTCAACAAGCAGAGACGAACAACACAAGTGACACATGGCACTACCACGTGGTAGTGCTAACACGGCAATAATGACATAGCACTGATGGTGTGGCAGTCGGGTACAAGTGGCCAACAGCAATACCATTGACTACGAGCATTGGTGCATAAACATAAGTGGGTAGTCAGCAAATCATCATATCCATTTGCTTTCCTTAATGTTAGATTTCACAGAGTGTTTCTCTGTAGGTGAAATGCTAGCCATGAGTGTACAGCAGGTCACAAGGCTGAGATGTCACCATTTGGCCACCCAATTGGTCCACCCATGCTTTCTCCTTATGTGTATACATTGGACTCGGCATTCATGCTGCCACTCATGTGATACTGTGGATTTGGCTTTCCGTTGGGACTTGTGTCTATGTATACATACCCAGAAATGAACCGGAGGATTGGTGTGAGTCTGCTACGTCGTGTACTTGTCTAGAACATGTCTATTTTGGTATGGTCTCATGAACAGTGGTTGTTCATACCAATGTTGGATTGCACAGCATCTTTATGTGCTTGTCTACAAATTGAATTTGCTTGTTGTTTTCATGCTTGCTTGATCAATGTGTACTTCCAAGTAAGGGGACGCCCACCGTGAACCGTGCAAGTGAAACTGTCTGCTAACATGGTTATGTGGCATGTGGCAAGTGGTAAGTCTTGGTCATAACTAAGCCTTACGATCTAGCATTAATTTATAAGTGAGTGTAGACACACTTTATTAAGGTTTGGGGGATCAAAACTCACTTATAAAAATGATGCTCAGCCCTATGTTAGCACACACTAAAGTCCCAAGGTGAACAAATGAAACTGGCCATCAAAAACTTGACAGGCGGTGAGCACACTTAATCACACTTAAAAGCTCTTTATGAACTGGAATAATAAACTTGGAAGAAGAAGAAAAATAGGTGAAGCTAGAGTGCTCCTACACAAGAGACCAATTGGTCCCAAAGCGTGGCGCCCCCGTAGGTATTTAGTTATCACTTGAAGTCAACGTAGCCCTTGTACAACTCCCGAGAAGATATCTCCTTGCTTCACATGGAGAAGTCTTCTTGAAACTTTCACCCAAGATTTGTGTTGTGGGATACAAGAGCCTTGGCTCCCTTTTTATACAAGTTTGGAGGTGAAAAGCTATGCTTTTCCCCCTTAAAGAAAAACTGCTACGAGTGCTTTTCACTTATTCTTTTTTTTATTTATATATATATATATATATATGTCATAGCGTTTTTGGTTCCACGTTGCTTTTTTCTTTCTTCGCGATTTGCTGCCCGACGCCTCTCTTGCGTTTGGCTTGATCGACGGCTTTCTCTTCGCCTCTCTCTTTCGCTTTGTGCGCCTGCTGCCACTGTCCACCTCTGACACGTGGCGTTTGCCTGCTCTGCAGTGTTGTTGCCTCTGCCACGCTAGCCTTCTGTGCCACATCAGCCGCCTGTGCCACGTGGCAACGCCATGTCACCTGGACGGGCTGCACTAACTGCTAATTGGTTATTCCTTTGCTGTGCTGCAGGCCGCCTGCCCCTGGCTGCAGTCAGGTGCCACGTGTCACCTAGACAGCTCCCCTTTTTGCTGCGCTGCAAGGTTTGCTACTTGGTTGCCTCCCTTGGCCACCTCTATGCTGCCCCACAAGTTGCCTTGAGTGCCTAACAAGAGAAGGAGAGTTCTCAACTGCTGCACGTGCAACAAGGAAAGAGAAATATCCAAAAATACATACATGCACATGTACAAACATATGAGCATGCACACACATGTATACACACCAAGCATGTATCTGCACCCACACACATGTACAAACTTACACATGCACATACGGAGTAAAACATGATTAGTGAATATTAAACATGCTTAAACATAATCACAATGCTTAAGAAAAGAGGTAAAATACTTAGTCATGTAACATACCCCCCTCTTAAAACAAAGCAATCGTCCTCGATTGTTCATTCGAAAGATCTGCCAAACTGAAACAAATCCTAAGAGACCAATGAGAAAGCTATGTCCTACCAACTGAAACAGAACATCTGAATAACATAAATCAAGAGCATCCACCTCGTGAATAGTCATGTCCCCCTGGATGCTTTACCTACTCCACTCATGGCCATCCCACAGGACCCACGATCAGCAGTACATCATGAACATGAGTAAACACTGATGCATATCAAATGAAAGTCTAGAATAGGCGTCCCCATTATCTCAAAAGATTCGTATATCCATGAATCAAACCATGTGACTAGTACACATATATCATAGAAATCCCATAGGAGACAGATATACTGTCAGTTCAATATCTCGGGTGTGCTAATAAGAACGCCAAGCGACTTCTAGATCTCATCCAAGTGAACTCTATGACAAGGAAGCGGAGTCACCCCCCTCTTGAGTAACAGGTAGTACTCCAGAATCCACAGCTGAACCTGTTGAAGCACTTTCTAAGGTAGGCTCCAAACCAAAAGCTTCAAGGTAAAGTTTTAGTATCCTCAGTGAATCCGCCAAGTCACCTTTCTCCATCCACTTTGAATCCATAGGTGAATAGTTCACAAACTTTACCAGATATCGACGTGAAACTTTTCCTCAGACTTTTCTTTCTTTATGTGCCAAAATCTGTTCCAATTGAAGAATCTCATCTAGTTCTTCGACTTCTGGTTGTGGCTCATCAACCTGATCTGTAGACACTTCACCTCTGAAAGGTTTAAGAAGACTGACATGGAATGCATTATGAATCCTCCAATGATCCGGTAACTTAAGACGATAAGAAACATCACTCATCTTCTCAATCACCTGAAAAGGCCCATAGTACCGCATACTCAGTTTAGGATATAAGTGTTGTTTACCCTTCATTTCCTGAGTCTAACCTTCTCAAATCTCAAAAGCACCCAATCACCCAAATCAAAAACCAATGATCGACGGTGAAGGTTTGCTGCTTTTCCTCTGTTTCTCTTCAGTGCTTTGAAGAGCCAACTTGACCTTCTTGTAAGCCTCATCCATATTCTCCACGAAACGATCTGCCTCGAAGATCTTATCTTTTGTTTGCAAAACCAGAGATACTTTCTTCCCACCTTCCACAATCTCGAAAGGTGCCTTACTTGTCGAAGTGTGAATGGTGTTGTTGTAAGTAAACTCTACCAAAGGAAGATACTTTTCCCACTGCTCCTTATGATCCGAAACATAACACTTTAGAAGATCCAATACAACTGAGTTGGCAATTTCCGATTGCCCATCTATTTGTGGATGAAAAGACGATGAGAACTTCAACGAAGTCTTCATGTTCTCGAACAATGCTCTCCAAAATAAACTCGCCATTCGAGGATCTTGGTCACACTAACAATAGATGTGGGCATCCCATGGTACTTGAAGATATTTGTCAAAAATATCCTCACCATTTGCTCTGCATTAATCTTCTTCTTGACTAGAATAAAATGGGCTTACTTGTTGAAACGATCCACAATAGTCCAGATGCCATCATTCCCACTCTTTGTCCTAGGAAGATCAAAGATAAAATCCATAGCAATACTCTCCCACAATCTGTCTGGAATAGGCAAAGGATGAAGTAACCCACGTGTCTTTTGACGGTCATACTTCACCTTCTGACAAATGATACTTGTAGATTCTTTCTGCTGGTGACAAAGTTCTACTATTATAAGCAATAACATGTCCATCCTACATAAGAACAACTCCAATGCTATTCCCACATGCATCACACTGTACCAAAAAAGGCTTATGAAGATCCGGTAAAACCAAAACTGGACCAGTGGTGGCAAGCTTTTCCTTTTAAGTTTGTTGAAGGCTTCCACTTCCTTCTCTATACATCAAAACTTAACATCCTTTTTGGTCAAGTGATGTAAAGGTGAAGCAATCCCTACAAAGAATCGGATAAACCTCGTGTAATATATATAAACAAAGTCCTAAGAAACTTCACACATCATGTATAGACTGCAAATCCGGCCAATTCTTTATCGCTTCAATTTTCGTTGGATCCATCCTGACGCCATCCTTAGACACTATATGTGTCACCATTTGGCCACCCAAATGGTTCACTCTTGCTTTCACACTATGTACATATTGGATTGGTGTCCATGGCTTATGGAATATGCCTATGCAGGTGATTGACACGTGTCATGCTGTATAGTTGGATATGATATTCCGCTGGGACTTGATGTTATCATGCCCGGAATATCTGGAGGACTTGGCTTTCCGTTGGGACTTGTGCCTTTGTGTACATGCCCGGAAACGCCTGGAGGACTTGGCTTTCCGCTGGGACTTGTGACTTTGTGTACATGCCCGGAAACGCCTGGAGGATTGGCTTTCCACTGGGTTTGGTATCGCATATACTTGCCTGGAAACGCCTGGTATTATATGGTTTCATGAACGGAAATCGCTCATGCCAATGCTGCATTGCATAGCATCTTTATGTGCTTGCCTGCAAATGAAATTGCATGCTGTTTTCATGCCTGCATGACCTATGTGTAGTTCCGGGTAAGGGGACGCCCGCCCGTGAACCGTGCGTGTGAAACTGTCTGCTGACATGGTTGTGTGGCATGTGAACAGGTGGTAAGTATTACCCAATCTAGGCTCAAATAGCCCTTAGGACTTAGCCAATATTTATAAGTGAGTGCGTTCCCACTTCATTAAAGTTTGGGCGCCCAAAAGTCACTTATAAATTATGACCGCTTCCAAGTTCACACTCACTGAAGTCCCGAGGTGGACAAGACTCAATGTCCAAGACCTGATCCTCCCCTTTTACTCATAAATGGACATCTCCCCATGTCCTCTCACCTGATTGGACCCCAATTCACTTACTTATTAAGAGAAATTCGTGTTTTCTCTTCATGAGGATTTTTGGAGGCTGAAAACTCTGTTTTTCCACCATTTCTCTCCATTTCCAAGCTCTCCATAGCCATACCCAACTTGCTAGGGTGTTTTCCAAGCTTCCAAGAGTGTTTCCAAGTGCTAATCACTCTCCTACTCACTCCCAATGACTGAAATTCAGCAAAACAGCTCTCATTTTTGCTGTAATTTCTGGTCTTTTTGCTGAAAACCCTAATTTCAGCCTTCCTTTCTCAAGTTGAACCATAGGGGAAGCTTTCCCAAGGTTCCCTTCATCCTCTTGAAGACTTTTGTCGCGAAGGATTGCGGCAAATCGAAGATATCAACACTTCTAAAGCTTCCAACGCGAAGGCTTCCGCTTGCAACAACTTCTATGAAGACTGGTAAGGTAATTGGACAATGTATTGTCATTACTTACTCAGTAGAAGGGCAGGACTCCTTGTTTAGCCGCCCTGTGTAGTATTTCTCTTGTCCTATGTGCTCTTGAAGATGTTGCTACCTTGCTTGGTAGAACATAGAGCCAATGGTAGAGAATATGGGCACTGAAGTCGGGCCGGGCATCAAGGCAGCTCCTTGGTGATCTACATCGACATACCATTGTTTTCTAAATGCTGAATTTCATATGCATTGGCATGGAGGATTTGGCAATGGATGCCCGTGAAACTATGTATTGAATTTCTCCAATAGTAATACAATTTACTCAAGGGAGGGGTCGGCCGTTCCGGCTCATTGTGTGCCTCTTGTCAAATTCAGCAATTTACTTCTTGTATTTGAGCAAGTGTCCTTCAAATCTTAGTGTATTTAAGTGTATTGATTAGCATTGTGTTCAACCAAGTTACATTGGTATCAGAGCATACGGTTCTCTTTCACTTCTATCGTGAGAGACGATCACCGTGAACACTAGCTATCTCTACACTTAGAACATTATGGACAGCCATACAATGAATGTTGGAGATGCTAATACAAGTGGCAGGGACAATGAAATGCATGCCTCCAATGCTTTACAGGATGAGCAAACTCATGTGGTGCACAATAGGGAACATGAATATGTGGGACAGCCGTCTCGTGGCAAAGAGAAGATGCAAGAAGAAGAGTCCATAGTCTTGAGAGCTGAACTTACTCGTATGCAGGCTCTTCTCCATGCACAACAAGAAGAATTGAATCTCTATCGCCGCGAGGATCCATTGGTACATGATCGTTTGAAGGCCAAGAAAGCTGAATCTTATATGGATCATGCAATGGCAATGATTGCTCAAGAGTTGCACATGCAACCGAGGGATGCAGCACGTGCATACTTGGCTCGTACCGAGGATGCCTATGCAGAAAAGGCAACCATCCCACATGTCTTGGAATCCCCACAAGTGCCCGAACAAGAAGTTATGTCTAAGAGGATGAATCTCCATCCTATGGGAGAGGAACAATCAGTGACTTCACGCCATGCAGGAATATCTCATGTAGCCCGTGAAGGATACAATGTTTATGGCAGTGGTCAAAATGTATGTCAAATGCCATTGCCGGCTGAAAATGTACATGCACAACACATGCAACATGGGCTGCAGTTTTCTGTTGGTGCAGGTATTCCGCGTATCTCTCATGCCACTCATGCCTTCGAGTGTGCTCGTGAGGGAGAAGCTATGGCTGAAAATGTATCAATGCATGTTGAGGGGCCAGCCATGCCTCATGCTTACAGGGCACATGTATCTATGCCTTATGCATCACCTTTTGGTCCAAAAATGATGCCAATTACAGGGACTGTCCCAATGGACAAACATGGGGGAAAACATGTTGAGATGCACACACATGCATCAAAGTCTCGTGACTTCAAAGCCGGAGACAAATCTGTGAAGTTTGACACATATCATGGAGAATATGATGCATCAAAGGCACTTGCTTTTATTGCCCAGTTTGATATTGCTTTCAGTGATGAGGATTTCACTCAGAAATCCATGATCCGGCATGTAAGCATGTTCATGAAAGGCACTGCTGCCCATTGGTGGCTCACGGAGAAGCTCTCACCGAATCCTGTTAGATCATGGAAAGAGTTCAAGGAGAGGTTCTATGCTCAATTCTTGCCTCCCAATGCATTGAATGAGATAACAATGAAGTGGGATTAGGTAAAGCAAAATGAGGGGGAATCGGTAAATGCATATGTACAAAAGTTTTGGAAAGTGCTTTTGGAGGTGTCTCCATTTATGCATGTCACCGAGGCGGAAAGGAAGAGAGGGATTGCAACCCGTGTACAAAGCGGGATTACAAATGTATCCTGGTCATACCTTACACCAATTAATCGCAACCGCCACCGCCACCGAGCAATTGGAACTCAAATTGAGTCGATCCAATAAGGCTAAACCCTCATTTCAAGGCAAAGAGAGGGCTGTCCAAAACCTGCAAAATGATGGACAGCCACCTAAAAGAGACCAAAACCAAGCCAAATCAGGTCCAAAAGCTGAAAATAAGTTTGCTAACAAGCGCCCTTATAAGCCGGCAAACTTTGGTCTTAGTGCTGAGAAGAAGAAGCAATATATGCGTGAAGGCAAATGCTTTACTTGTGGCAGCACTGAGCACATGGCAAGAGCATGCCCAAATAAGAAGAACAAAGCTGAAAATGCTAATGCACCGAAGCCTAATGTGCATATGGTTCCGGATGTGCAGGGCAACACTTCACATGATAGCAAAGATAGGGTTGTATGCAAAGCTTGGGGACAACTCAAAGATCAGCCCGCTTTGTTCATGTTTGATGATTGTGCATCTGAAAATTTCATATCCACTCAGATGGCAGCTGCTTTGGGTATTGAAGTGGAGGACATGGGTCCTCAAATTGAAGCAGGAGCTGCCTTTGTTGGTAGAGAAGTGCAGGTCATGCCTATTTTTGGCAAGTTGCGCATACACATTCAAGGCTATGTGGATCATGAGGATTTTCTTGTGGCGCCTTTGAATGGCTGTGATGTATTGCTTGGAAAGCCTTGGCATACACGTATTGATCCGTGCAAGGCTTACAAGACTAACAGGATCACCTTTATGCATAAAGGCCGAGAACATGTAATTGATGCTGGTGAAGAGGGTGATACCATTCCCCTTGTATCTCATGTACAAATTAAGAAAGTAATGAAAAAGAGTGTTTTTGCGTACTTGATTTTTGTACGAGATCATGTTGAGAAAAATAATGTACATGTAAACACTCTTAGTAATGATAGGCTGAAATTTTTGCAAGAGCACAATGATTGTTGTGCTGATGAGTTACCAAATGAGTTACCACCTGTACGACCGGAAGATCATCGCATTGATCTTGTGCCGGGTAGCTCACCACCTAATAGGCCAGCCTATCGTGTAAGTGCATCCCAAAAAGAGGAGATCATGAAGCAAGTAAATGAGCTTCGTTTGGTTCGGCCAAGCTCTTCCCCATATTGTTCACCCGTCCTCTTGGTTCAAAAGAAGGATGGATCCTTTCGTATGTGTGTGGATTATAGAGCTTTGAATAAGCTTACCATCAAGAATCGGTTTCCGATTCCACGCATAGATGACATCCTTGACAAGTTGGATGGATCGGCATGCTTTAGCCGAATTGATCTCAAGAGTGGATATCATCAAGTGCGTGTAGTGCCTCAGGATGTACACAAAACTGCTTTCAGGACAGCATTTGGGCTTTATGAGTATCTTGTTATGCCTTTTGGTCTTACAAATGCCCCGGCTACATTCAATAGAATGATGGATCGCATATTCCGTGGGTACAGGAAATTTACAGGTGTCTTCTTTGATGACATACTAGTCTTCTCGAAGACCGAAGAAGAGCATAAAGCTCATTTGGCTATTGTTTTTGAAGAGCTCCATAAGCATAAACTCTTCATAAATGCAAAGAAGAGTGAGTTCTTCTTGTCAGAGATACATTATCTTGGGCATATTGTGTCCAAAGATGGAGTGCGGATGGATCCTGCAAAGATTGATGCAATTCGAAATTGGCCCGAATTGAGTTCGGTGCATGAGATCCGTAGTTTTCTTGGATTATGCTCTTACTACCGCAGGTTCATTCGGCACTTTGCATGGATTGCTTCTCCTTTACATGATTTGACAAAGAAGAAGGCCGTGTTCAAATGGACTAATGTAGAGAGAGATGCATTCCTCAAATTGAAAGATGCAACTACTCATGGTCCAGTGTTGATCGTTCCGGATTTGCAAAAGCCTTTTTGTGTGGAATGTGATGCATCTGGAAATTGCATAGGGGCTGTCCTTAATCAAGAGGGACATGCCGTGGCTTATGAGAGTCGTAGATTGCATGATGCAGAGCTATCTCTTGGCATTTATGAGAAAGAGCTCTTGGCTGTAATTCATGCACTTACTATATGGAAACATTACCTTCTTGGGGCTGATTTCACTGTGAAGACAGATCACCAGAGTTTGAGATATTTTCTTACTCAAACTAAATTGTCAGAGAAGCATATGAGGATGGCCAATTTCCTCTCTATGTTTCATTTTCAGATCTTGCACACCCCGGGAAAGAAGAATGTAGTGGCCGATGCATTGTCACGAAAGCCGTATGTAGCAGCTATCTCGGTTGCCTCTCATGGGGACTTGTCTACCATGCGTGATTTGTATCATACGGATGCTGATTTTGCCACTATTTGGGCTAATTTGATGGCTGGTCATGCACATGCCTCATATGTGATCAAAGAGGGTTATCTCATGAAAGATAATTGCCTATGTGTGGTGTCTGACATGAGGCAAAAGGTTTTGGATGAGTGCCATGCTCCTCCATATGCTGGTCATAGAGGCATAATGCCTACTACGCACATGATTGAGCGGTATTTCTTTTGGCCAGGTATACGGAAGGACATAGAGGCACATGTACGTGTATGTATCACCTATCAAAAGGTCAAATTTGATAGGCAAAAGGCACCAGGTTTGCTTCAGCCATTGCCTATTCCCACGCAGCCATGGGAAAGTATTACAATGGATTTCATTATGGACTTGCCACGTATCCAACAGGGTAATGATGCAATTTGGACAATTGTGGACAGGTTTAGCAAGCAAGCTCATTTCTTGCCGGTCAAAAAGACCATCAAAGCTGAGCATATGGTTAAAATATATCTTGCACAAGTGTTCAAACATCATGGAATGCCGAAGTCCATTGTGGGGGATAGAGATCCCAGGACTACAAGTCTCTTTTGGCGGGCCTTATTTGATAATATGGGTACCAAATTGGACTTCTCATCAGCTTATCACCCTCAAACGGATGGGCAAAGTGAGGCTGCAAATTCAGCCGTGTTGGATCTCTTGAAATGTTGTGTGGCGGATCAGAAGTCTTCTTGGGAGAAGTACTTACCGCTTGTGGAATTTGCATACAACAACACAGTGCATGCATCTACGGGAAAGGCCCCGTTTGAGATTGTTTATGGTAAGGTGGTTTTGCCACCCATCCTTCGCACAAAGGATGAGATATTTGCAGCTGATGAGTATGTAAGAGACTTGGATATTGCTTTTGCTCAGGTGCGGACAGCCATTGCAAGGTCACAAGACAAGCATAAAAAGGCTGCCGACAAGCATAGAAGGCAATTGGATGTTAAAGAGAATGATTGGGTATTGCTGAAATTTGAGAAAGCAAGACTTGCAAAGAGGCCTGGCAAAGAGGGTGCATATCCTAAGCTTGCAACTAGGTACTATGGACCTTTTCAAGTGATCGAGAAGATCAATGAAGTGGCTTTCAGATTGGCATTACCTAGTCATTGGCACATACACAATGCTTTTCATGTGAGTCTCCTTCGCAAGTATGTAGGGCCGGAGCCCAATGAAATGGTCATTGAGGATCCACCAGAAGTGGATGAGCTTGAGGAGATCTTGCAGCCAGAGCAGATTGTGTATCACAAGGAACGCAAGCTTGCTGCAGGCAAAGTTGTGAGGCGTTACCTTGTGAAGTTTAAGAACTATCTTCCCATTGATGCTAAATGGGTAGATGAAGAGTTCTTCAAAGATTGCCCGCATGTGCTTCAGACATATTTGGATGCATTTCAGTTGCGGACAACTGTTTAGAAGCGGGGGGGGAATGTCACCATTTGGCCACCCAAATGGTTCACTCTTGCTTTCACACTATGTACATATTGGATTGGTGTCCATGGCTTATGGAATATGCCTATGCAGGTGATTGACACGTGTCATGCTGTATAGTTGGATATGATATTCCGCTGGGACTTGATGTTATCATGCCCGGAATATCTGGAGGACTTGGCTTTCCGTTGGGACTTGTGCCTTTGTGTACATGCCCGGAAACGCCTGGAGGACTTGGCTTTCCGCTGGGACTTGTGACTTTGTGTACATGCCCGGAAACGCCTGGAGGATTGGCTTTCCACTGGGTCTGGTATCGCATATACTTGCCTGGAAACGCCTGGTATTATATGGTTTCATGAACGGAAATCGCTCGTGCCAATGCTGCATTGCATAGCATCTTTATGTGCTTGCCTGCAAATGAAATTGCATGCTGTTTTCATGCCTGCATGACCTATGTGTAGTTCCGGGTAAGGGGACGCCCGCCCGTGAACCGTGCGTGTGAAACTGTCTGCTGACATGGTTGTGTGGCATGTGAACAGGTGGTAAGTATTACCCAATCTAGGCTCAAATAGCCCTTAGGACTTAGCCAATATTTATAAGTGAGTGCGTTCCCACTTCATTAAAGTTTGGGCGCCCAAAAGTCACTTATAAATTATGACCGCTTCCAAGTTCACACTCACTGAAGTCCCGAGGTGGACAAGACTCAATGTCCAAGACCTGATCCTCCCCTTTTACTCATAAATGGGCATCTCCCCATGTCCTCTCACCTGATTGGACCCCAATTCACTTACTTATTAAGAGAAATTCGTGTTTTCTCTTCATGAGGATTTTTGGAGGCTGAAAACTCTGTTTTTCCACCATTTCTCTCCATTTCCAAGCTCTCCATAGCCATACCCAACTTGCTAGGGTGTTTTCCAAGCTTCCAAGAGTGTTTCCAAGTGCTAATCACTCTCCTACTCACTCCCAATGACTGAAATTCAGCAAAACAGCTCTCATTTTTGCTGTAATTTCTGGTCTTTTTGCTGAAAACCCTAATTTCAGCCTTCCTTTCTCAAGTTGAACCATAGGGGAAGCTTTCCCAAGGTTCCCTTCATCCTCTTGAAGACTTTTGTCGCGAAGGATTGCGGCAAATCGAAGATATCAACACTTCTAAAGCTTCCAACGCGAAGGCTTCCGCTTGCAACAACTTCTATGAAGACTGGTAAGGTAATTGGACAATGTATTGTCATTACTTACTCAGTAGAAGGGCAGGACTCCTTGTTTAGCCGCCCTGTGTAGTATTTCTCTTGTCCTATGTGCTCTTGAAGATGTTGCTACCTTGCTTGGTAGAACATAGAGCCAATGGTAGAGAATATGGGCACTGAAGTCGGGCCGGGCATCAAGGCAGCTCCTTGGTGATCTACATCGACATACCATTGTTTTCTAAATGCTGAATTTCATATGCATTGGCATGGAGGATTTGGCAATGGATGCCCGTGAAACTATATATTGAATTTCTCCAATAGTAATACAATTTACTCAAGGGAGGGGTCGGCCGTTCCGGCTCATTGTGTGCCTCTTGTCAAATTCAGCAATTTACTTCTTGTATTTGAGCAAGTGTCCTTCAAATCTTAGTGTATTTAAGTGTATTGATTAGCATTGTGTTCAACCAAGTTACAATATGTACCCAAGAAAGTGAATCTTTTGCATGAAAATTTCACTCTTCTTCCCATTGACAACCAACCTATGCTTTGTAAGTTCCTCAAACACTTTGGTCAAATGCTCCCGATGCTTCTTTTCTGAATGAGAAAACACAATCATATCATCAAAGAAGGTGTCCACAAAAGCACAGTGGATTCAGAAAATCCGATCCATCATCCTGTTAAAAGTTGCTGGAGCATTCGTAAGACCAAAAGGCATGACCAAAAACTCATAAAGTCCAAAAGTTGTCCTAAAGGTTGTCTTGTGCACATCTTCCGGTCTAAGGTATCCACTCTTCAGATCAATGCGACTGAAGTAAGCTGCTCCCTGTAACCGATCCAAAATATCATCTATTCGTGGTATAGGAAATCTGTTCTTGATGGTAATCTTATTCAATGCCCTGTAATCAATCTTATTCAGTGCCCTGTTCTTAATGGTAATCTTATTCAGTGCCCTGTAATCAATGCACATCCGCCAAGAACCATCGTTCTTTTGTACCAAAAGCACTAGTGAACAATAAGGCGAAGAGCTTGGCTGAATCAATCCTTTGTCCAACAAATCACGCACTTGGCTCATAATCTCTTCTTGTTGGACTGCACTCACCTTATAGGGTGGCTTATTCGGTGGTGAACTCCCAGGAATCAAATCAATCGCATGATCCTCAGGCCTAGCAGGCAATAACTCCCCTTGTAAAGTCTCTGAAAAACAATCTTGAAAACTTTTGAGAAAATCCATTCTTTCCTTGTCCAACTCAGACAGGTTGGAATCTGTGGTATCCTGATTCTCTTTAACAAACACAAAGTAAATAGAAAGATGTTTCTTTATTAAACAAGAAAAGGCCGAGGCCGATACAACAAGAATAGATTCTTCTTTAAGCTTTACATCAAGAGTGTGTTCCTTATTCTTGTGAGTGAGAGTGATTTTCCTATTGAAAGTATCCACCACCGCTTCAACTTTATGGCACCAAGGCATACCCAACAAAACATCACAACCCTCCAACGACATAATGTACAAATCATTCTCTCTGTCCGTGTAAGTCCGCACACTCAGACGCAGTTTCCCAATGATCGGTGTAACCTCATCCGTATGTCCAGGATAAGCTAAAGTAGCCTCATGCAACACACCTGTAACTCGCGCGGCGGTGCCCGGGAGACTAGGACCTTTGACACATTTGTTGATACCATCAATGCATATTAAAGCACTTAAACATGGCCACAGCCTTAGCACATATCCATCATCACTTTGCATAAAACATAAAAGATGGACAAAACATCCACAAATGTTGAAAATGGAGCTTGCACGTGTGACACCGCATAGAGGCAGGAATGGGCCGACCCCCCCTGGAGTATTTTATTACCCAAGGAGAATAATATCATGTACAAGCTTTGAGGGCCTTACTATCCCCACGGGAGATGCCGGATTATCCATAAATAAATGCCATAACACAGCCCAACACGAGGCTACCAAGCCGGAACATAGGCTGTAGAAATGCCGAGCCAACAACATAATCCATATACCTCCGTGTGGGTACTGATTCTTCCCCAAAAACCACGGGTCTTCATGCAATAGAGCTGGTACAGCAAGTACAACTCTCCATTCAGTCGGTACAACCGGGACAATGGCTCGTACAATCAGTACAATGGCTAGTACAACCGATACGATAGTTGATACAATCGATACAATGGCTGGTACAACCGGTACGGTGGCTTATACAACCGGTGCAACATGTACAATGACTAGTACAGCAGGTACAATGGTTGGTTTAGCAAGTACAAAAGCTGGTACAACCGGTACAATGGATGGTACAACAAGTACAACAAGTACGAGGATTGGTACAAGTACAATGGCTAGAAATCATAATAAATGATTAAATACCCTTGCCTTCAATATTTCTTCGCGATGGAAGCCTCCAAAATAGTCCCCAACAGCCGGTATTCTTCATGGGCAGCCTTCAAGAGAGAGAGAAAGAGAATAGCCATCATTAGGGGAGCCTGTAACGGTGGTAGAGGCTAGTGTGCAGCAAGCCAGCCTCCATTAATGGAGAGAGAGGGCTCCAATTTATAGATTTGGGCCTCCCATGAGCTAAAATGGTAAGAGAAGGCTACAATGACAAGTGGAGAGCCACACAATAGCTGAAGTAACAAGTGTGAGGCCACTTGTCTCACTTTGATACAATTTTATAACAAGTGTCAGGCCACTCGTCTCACTTTGGTCCACTTTCTTGCCACATGTCCCAATCTAAGAGATGGGTCCTTCCATAATCTTTACCTCTAAAAATATCCCAACTGGTAGACATTCTGTCATAGGCACTTTGCCAACTCTTGGTATCTGCTCAATTCCAGATGTAATGACGCGAACAGAATTTCCATCGGAGTCGGGCCAAAAATAGCAACTCTCCTAAATTTTAGGAGTGTGGTCCTTTGTATTCTAGAATAATCCCCCATTCCCAAAGCTTGTACTTTCCAAATATTTAGACATCCTGAAGTCCACCAGACTCCTTTCATACTGGGAAATGTCCAGGCTAGTGACATCCTCCCCAGCTTCTTAAAAGTTGTCCGCAACTTTAAGCTTCAAGCCATATATTCAAGATATAATCATGTCCCATCAAGTGAGCGAGACGAGACAGTCTCAAAAATCCAATATATCTGAAGAATCCATGTACCAAAGAAATGGGTGAGACTAGATAAGTCTCCATAATAGCAATATCATGTCCCAAAATAAATGGGCGAGACAAATCAGTCCCATAAGTCCAGATATCATAATCCATGTCCCAAGTAAATGGGCGAGACATAGCCAAAGCACCAACTTTGCAAACTCAAAGTATACTTAGCTTTTCTTTGCCAGGTTGGTCATGAAGCCAAAAGAAATATCTCGTCACCATATCCTTAAGATATCCTGAGATATATCTCCATATAGCTTGCCTGTAAGCTTGATAATATAATCCACAATATCCATATGGAAAGAGTGTTGAGCGTGTGCACATAAAGCCAACTCCATACTTCCAAGATAAATTTTGTGAATTCATAAATCCTTAGATCAACAAGCTGTCTACTGCTCATGCTCATGCTCATGCTCATGCTCTTGCTTCATAGGCTATGAAGTGGCTGGCCATGCTTAATAGCAATGATGGCAAGTGTGGTCTCCACTTGAGATCTTTTCTCTTCCTTATTGATAGAAGGAAGCCTCCGCTTCCAAGAAAGCCTATGCTCTGATATCAATGAAACTCGCGGCGGTGCCCGGGGGAACTAGGGCCTTTGACACACTTGAGATCTTTTCTCTTCCTTATTGATAGAAGGAAGCCTCCGCTTCCAAGAAAGCCTATGCTCTGATACCAATGAAACTCGCGGCGGTGCCCGAGGGACTAGGGCCTTTGACACACTTATTGATACCATCAATGCATATTAAAACACTTAAAGATGGCCACAACCTTAACACATATCCATCATCACTTTGCATAAAACATAAAAGATGGACAAAACATCCACAAATGCTGAAAATGAGCTTGCACGTGTGACACCGCATGGAGACCGGAATGGGCCGACCCCCCCCTTGGAGTATTTTATTACCCAAGGAGAATAATATCATGTACAAGCTTTGAGGGCCTTACTCTCCCCACAAGAGATGCCGGATTATCCATATACAAATGCCATAACACAACCCAACACGAGACTACCGAGCCGGAACATAGACTGTAGAAATGCCGAGCCAACAACATAATCCATATACCTCCGTGTGGGTACTGATTCTTTCCCAAAAACCACGGGTCTTCATGCAATAGAGCTGGTACAGCAAAAAGTACAACTCTCCATTCAGCCAATACAGTCGCTACAGTGGTTGGTTCAGCCGATACAATGGCTGGTACAATCGGTACGGTGGTTGGTACAGCAGGTACAACATGTACAGTGACTAGTACAACGGATACAATGGTTGGTACAACAAGTACAAATCTGGTACAACCGATACAATGGGTGGTACAACAAGTACGAGGACTGGTACAACACTACAATGACTGGTACAAGTACAAAGACTGGTACAACAAGTACAATGGCTAGAAATCATAATAAATGATTAAATACCCTTGCCTTCAGTATTTCTTCATGATGGAAGCCTCCAAAATAGTCCCCAACAGTCGATATTCTTCATGGGCAGCCTCAGAGAGAGAGAGAGAGAGAGAGAGAGAGAGAGAGAGAGAGAGAGAGAGAATAGCCATCATTAGGGCAGCCTGTAACGGTGGTAGAGGCATTAATGGAGAGAGAGAGGGCTCCAATTTATAGATTTGGGCCTCCCATGAGCTAAAATGGTAAGAGAAGGCTACAATGACGAGTGGAGAGCCACACAATAGCTGAAGTGACGAGACCACTTGTCTCACTTTGATACACTTTATAACAAGTGTCAGGCCACTTGTCTCACTTTGGTCCACTTTCTTGCCACATGTCCCAATCTAAGAGATGGGTCCTTCCATAATCTTTACCTCTAAAAATATCCCAACTAGTAGACATGCTGTCATAGGCACTTTGCCAACTCTTGGTATCTGCTCAATCCCGGATGTAATGACGCGAACAGAATTTCCATCGGAGTCGGGCCAAAAATAGTAACTCTCCTAAATTTTAGGAGTGTGGTCCTTTGTATTCTAGGATAATCCCCCATTCCCAAAGCTTGTACTTTCCAAATATTTAGACATCCTGGAGTCCATAGACTCCTTTCATACTGGAAAATGTCCAGGCTGGTGACATCCCATCTCTTCTGGTTTGATGCCCAACTTTGCCACAAGCTCGGGGGTGATGAAGTTTGCACGAGTCCCAAGATCGAAAAAGATCAAGACCTCCTGATCTCGATGTCTTCCCCATGCTCTACACAACTCTGAAGATGCATCCCCTTGCTTCAACCCTATCATGTCCGGTACCAGTCCAGGTACCAGTCCAACAGACGATTTCTGTTTCTTTGCTTTAGGCTCTTCCTGTGAGTCATCTACGTTTTTAAGTGCTCTCTTCGAACACCTATAGTACCGATGTCCCTCTTCTCCACAAGAGAAACATTTGTTGGCAGCTATAAGTTCTTTCTTTTCTTCATTTGTTCTTTGAGGCAAGGGCTGAAATTTTCTCTTCTTGGATTGCCCCTTCTCTCATAGTTCAGTGTCTTTGTTGTCCTTTGACTCCTTTGCCTCTTTAAATGCTTTCTTTGAGAAGAGACATTGATCCTTAAATCCTGACATTTGACCAGTGAGCATGGCATATCCAGTCAGAGCATTTTCTATCATTTGAGTCATATTGGTGACCTTTGTTTTAATGCAACAGTCACAAAGCTCCTTGGGTAACCCACAGCAATACGTCTCTACCTGCTCAACCAGTGACCTAAAAGATGTGACCGATAGCAAAGCATCCCAAATTTCTTGTTATATTCTTCCAAATTGCTACAATCTCTGGAATCTAATCGATGCCAAGCCGTCATAACATGCACCTCAAAAGTCAATGTTACCCATAAAGAAGAGAAGATTTGCTTTAACTCCACCCAAGTGCTAGGTGCTATACCCTGATGAAGAAGTGTCGACCACCATTGAAGAGCATTTCCCTTTAGGAAAGAAGCTGCCTTCCGTACCTTGGATGCCTCTGTGAAGTTACCACCAAAAAATGCCGCATCAAACTGTTGAATGAAGGTGAGAGCCTTCAAACGATCCTTTGCACCTAAAAGTATCAAACTTTACTGCAGCACCACCCTCTTTATAATCTTTTGGCTTCTCGCCCATAACAAGATTATCATAGGGATGTGGTTTGAGAAAAGAATTGCCCACAACATTAGACCCCATGCCCATCATACCACCTCCCATACCATGCATACCAAAAGCACTTCCGCCACCACTACCATAAGTTCCATACATACCTCCTGGCATACCTCCATACATACCTCGATGCATTCCATAGCTCCCAGTCATGCCCATGTTGGGTACACCCAGTGTTGCATAGAAACGCGTTTCATACACTTATGAAACGTACGAAACGTTTCTAAACGTTTCGTACAGTATGAAACGCGTTTCTTAAAACATGCAGTTTTTAAAAACCTCAAAAAACGTTTCTTTCCTGGATTCGTACGGCGCATACTATCACGCTTCCCGGTGGCCGCCGCATGCGAGTTCGCCGATTTGCGTGCATCCATCTTGTCCTTCCATCGCATCTGTCGACCCCCAGCTCCTTGGTGTCCTTGGGCCTTGTGGAGGTCTTCCAAAAGGGTAAAGTCCTGTTTTGCTCTAAGTTGGTTTTCTCTGCACAACTCACAAAACAGCACACTTTTTTCTCTTCCTTCAATATTTATGGCATATCTTCGACGGTGTCGCACTTGCAGGGCCAACAATCTGCATTTATCCTCATCTTGTAGGATGCCTCGAACAGGTGATTCTCTTTGGAACAATGTCACCTTCGAGTCTAGATATGGTGGCTCAGGCTCCGGAAAGTGGAAATGCAACTTTTGTGCTGATAAGCACCAGGGCAGTCTCACCAGGTTGAAGGCACATTTCTCACAAACAAAGGGTTTCGGCATTGGGCCATGTAAGCATGTGCCACAAGAAATCTATGATAGCCTCAAGGCTTGGAAGGCCATGCAGCTAGGTATCCCCCTCGAGGATATCCCCAATGTGGGAGAGCCTGAAGCACGTCAAAGTGTCTCCAAGAGGACTCGCAGTATCAGAGAGGAAGATACCAGTGGTGATGTTGCAGGTGGTGTTGCAGGTGGTTCTAGCTCGGCACCTCGAGCCAAAAGAACTAGTCTTCCAGTGTTCAAGAAAGGACATGTACAGGCAGGGATGCAAAAGGCTGCCATGAAAGAGGCAACGAGGGAGTTGATGAAGTTGTTTATTCAATGTGGATTATCCTTCCACATTGTCAGGACTCCTCGATGGAAGAAGGCAATGAGAGCTATCTCCCGCATTGGGTGTGAGTGGGATGGCCCCTCCTATGAGACATTGCGCACTACTGAGCTTCGCAAGGAGCAACTGGCTGTGGAGATGGAGATGGAGCCTCTCAAGGCCACTTGGGCAAAGTATGGTTGTACTTTGCTTTGTGATGGATGGACAGATGCGCGGAAGAGAAATGTGTACAACATTCTTGTGTCCTCCTGCAAAGGCACAATGTTCATTCGTGCCATAGATGCATCGGTGCCAGGGCTAGTGGTTACAGGGGAGTTCATTATGTCCCACATGCGCCAGGCAATCAATGAAATTGGGCCTGATAACATTGTGCAGGTGATCACGGACAATGGGTCCAATTGTGTATCCATGGGCAGGATGTTAGAGGAGGAGTTCCCCAAGATTGTGTGGACACCTTGTGCAGCACACAGCCTTGACTTGATGATTGAGGATGTGGGAAAGCTTGATTGGGTGAGCCATGTATTTTCAGCTGCATCTACCATGGTGAACTTTGTCACAAAGAGGCCAAAGGTTTTGAGCATGTACAGGGCCAATAGTGATCTTGAGCTTCTAAAGCCCTCCAAAACTCGGTTTGCATATATGTTTATTGTGGTGGAGAGACTAGTGAGAGTGCGACATGGCTTATTACGCACAGTTGTGTGTCGTGAATGGACAGCATGGGAGGACAAGGATGAGCCCAAGTCTATAGCATTCTCTCGTATGGTCATGAGAGATACTTGGTGGCAGGATGCAGAGGGACTTGTGAAGGCACTTCAGCCCATGTATAGTGTCCTTCGGCTCACAGACATGGAGGGAAGTACCATTGGGTTGCTTTATGAGTTCATGGACAGAATTGGTGAAGCTCTCAATGATTTCACTACCTTGTCGCGTGACAGGTGCTCACCCTTGGGCTTTAACTTTAGTCTTTGAGTTATTTTATAAATCTTGATCTCTTATGTGTGTCACATGTTACATGCAGAGTTCAAGATATTAAGGAGATCTGGAATCGGCGTTGGGATTGGTTTCATAGGCCAATCCATGCTGTTGCTCACATTTTGCATCCCCTTTGGAGGAATGAGGAGCAATACCTCAATGAGGAGCTAGAGTCAGGATGGATCGAGTACATTACCAAGTTGGTGGGAGTGGGAGGTGATATACAGCTGATGAGAAAGCTCGAGGATGAGCTTCTCATTTACCGCAACGGTAGCCATATGTTTGGGCGAGCTACTGCATTGCTCAGGGAGACACAGTTGGAGCCAGTGTCTTGGTGGGAGAAATACGGTATTGGGACACCCAACTTGGTAAGGTTTCTTGATTCTTGAATCTTGTATCTTTGTCTCGTGAGTCCTATTCTTTCAAAATCCACATTCAAATGCTACTGTCTTTTTGACTCTAACTTAACATTCTTTTTTGTGCAATGTAGAGACGGATTGCACTGAGAGTTCTCTCCCAGGATTGCAGTTCAGGGCCTTGTGAGAGAAACTGGAGTACATGGGCTCTTTTTCACACGAAAAAGAGAAATAGACTGTCCTCAGCACAGTTGGAGAGGCTTGTCTTTTGTCATTGCAATCTCCGATTGCTAGAACAAAAGGGTCATCCCATTGAGCCTCGCCAAGTGAATCCAGACAAGATTGATATCATGAAGTGCAAGGAGATTCCCGACATTCCTCAAGAGGAGAGAGACATATATTCTATGCTCTATGAGGAGATCATGGCTCCGGCTCGCACTACACGATCTTCTCGAGAGGCTAGTACTAGTGGTGCACCTGCACCTCTAGAGGATGAGGCCTTTGAGGACTCGGCTACCGGCAGTGACCTTGAGAGTGAGGCTGCAGAGGCAGAAGATGCAGATGAGGATGAGCATGAGGATGCAGATGAGGATGCAGATAGTAGCTAGCAGCTGCCAGTATCATTTTATTTGGATTTTGGACATGTTATTTAGTTTGAACTTTGGACATGTTATTTATTTTGATCTTGGATTTAGAGTCATGAATCATCACCCACGTGGTGATGCTTTTTGATTTTTGTTTAGTCATCAGTGATCACCCACGTGATTTGTGATATCATCATATCTTACATGTATTCTGTTTTTATTGAAATGAATTCAATGTGGTCTCTTAAAAGTTCTGTCAATATTTTTTTCTTTTGTATATTTCAAGTAAAAAATATACATGTTTTTTCTGTTTTGTATGAAACGTTTTTTTACCCGTTTCTTACCTTTTATGAAACGTTTCAAAACGTATGAAACCCGTTTCATACCTGCCGTTTCTGAAACGCCTGGCAACTATGGGTACACCTGTCATGGAATGAAAGACAAAGCCTCCGCCAAAGTAACCAGGATGAGAAGTATTAGCAAGGTTTCCATAGGTAGGTGGGGAAAAAGAAGAAGAAGAATCAAGGTATGGCTGAAAATTTAGGTAGATGGGAGCCGAATGTTGAGGCTTAGCTTTCTTCTCAGACCCATGTTTCCGTGGTTTAGAATCAACTTTGAAGTTTTGTGGAAAACATGAGTCCTTCGCGAGTTCCATTAATCCCTCCATCAAACTTTGCATCTTTGCTTCATAGGTGGCATCATCATCTTCAAATTCTAGTATATCGGGAGGTAATTCTTGCTCGCTTTCCTTGTCTTCTTCGAAGTAGTCTTTCTCTTCTGAAGATAAATCCTTCATCTCCGAACTAGTTCTAGCCATAAAATTAAATGTGTCGACCACAAGCTCGCCCTCTTGAAAAAGTTGACGATGAATCTGTCAAAATACACAACGGAGATGATAACCAAATCTGAGACCACAAGAGCAATTAGAGTGCAGAAAATAGACAGCACAAGAGAAGGAGAGAGATAGGCGTGTAACTCTTCTCTATACACAAGATCCTGAAGATGAAAACAAGATACAATGGTGTGGAGGCAATGGGGCCATTTTATATGGCCCCATATATCCAGTCGGCCAGTGGAAAAACAGCAGCCAGCCTCACGACTGGGTCTCCTCTAGTCGGCCAGCCAAAAAAAAAAGGTCCACGACCTGAACAGAACAGTCGGCCTGCTCCACATGCACACGAGTGGAGTCGGCCAACTTCTCGATCATCCTGCCAGCATAGGGCAGCCACCCACACCATGGAAAACATAGAGAAAAATGGAAAAAAAATACGAGGAGTGAGGAAAAATGAGAAAACACCTACAAAGGGCGAGCACACCCACAACAGAGGCCCTGGTGTTTGATAAAGACAGGAGATGACTTCTAACACCCCCTCTCAGCTCTTGGCTGTGAAATCAATCCTAGAGAGTTGGAGTGCTGCCCGCGCGTAGCCTAAGGTAGAGACTTCGTGAAGAGGTCCGTCGCATTGTCCTCCGTCGAACAATAAAGTAGCAAGATGTCACCAGCCAAGATCTTCTCACGTACAAAGTGATACTGTATCTCTATGTGCTTGGTCCGGGCATGGAAGACCGGGTTCCGAGCAATAGCTATACAACTCTGGTTATCACACTGGATGATTGTGGGCTCCTTCTGTGGAAACCCAATCTCGCCTAGTAGCCTCCGCAGCCACACAACCTCGCAAGCAGCACCACAAGCAACCCAATACTTTGCCTCTGTTGAAGATAGAGCAATAGTTAACTGCCTCTTACTGCTCCAAGAAACTGCTCCTGAGCCGAGGGTAAAACTGTAACCTGAAGTAGATCTCCTCATGTCTGGATCTCCTCCCCAATCTGAGTCACTTCAACCTTGGAGTCTGACTCCATCTCCTCCTGTGTGTAAGAGTCCTAGATCCTTCGTACTCTGCAGATACCGCAAGATCCGCAACCCTGCGTCCCAATGAGACTTCAATGGCGTCTGCATAAAAGAGCTCAACAGCCCCACGGAGAAGCTCAAGTTCAATTTGGTGTTAAGTAGCCACATCAATGAACCAACCAACTTCGAGGCATCAACTGGCTCACAAGGATCATTAACAGTTAACTTTGTATTTGGGTCCATCGACGAAGTAATAGGCTTGCAGTTCTCCATCCCAAAGGCCTCAAGCAACTCATGAACATACCGCTGCTAAGAGACGAAAAAAACCCCCTCTGGGTCTGCCAGATCTCCAATCCCAAAAAGAAGTGGAGTAAGCTAAGCCTAGGTCGGTCATCTCAAACTCCTTTGACAAGGCAGCCTTCATCATGCCAATGTGCTCCACGTGACCACCGGTGAGAATGAGATCATCCACATAAAGGATGATAATCGTAACCATGCCGCGTTCCCGAAAGAGATACAGGTTGGGATTTGCAAACCGATCTCTAAAAACCAGTCCGAACAAAGAAGCAATCAATCTTTTGATTCCAAGCCCTGGGAGCCTGCTTAAGACCATACAAGGCCTTACGTAACCTGTAAACCATCCCTTCTGATCCTGGAACAACAAAGCCTGGAGGCTGCTCAACACACACCTCCTCCTGCAGGTCACCATTAAGGAACGTAGATTTTACATCCATTTGATACACGAGCCACCTCTGAGAAGAAGCAAGGGCAAGAACGGTCCGGATCGTGGTCATCCGTGCTGTCGGTGCAAAGATATCCTCGTAGTCGATGCCTGGCCGCTGAGAATAACCTTTAGCCACGAGTCTAGCTTTGTGTTTGTCCATCGACCCATTTGACACATATTTGGTCTTAACCCATTTGACACCAATGACTGACCGTTTCCACGGCCTCGGTACCAACTCCCATGTGTTGTTCTTCTCGATGGCATCAAGTTCCACCTGCATGGCTTTCCTCCAAGTATCCTGTGAAAGGGCTTCCTTACGGAAGTGGGCTCCTTGTCCCGCATACGAGACATCAAGGCATACTTTACCTGAAGACTTTTGTCGCGGACTCTGTGCGATCTTCAAGGATCGTCCTCTGTGGTCCACTCGGAGGGTAGCTGTCCCGCATACGAGACATCAAAGCATACTTTACCTGAAGACTTTTGTCGCGGACTCTGTGCGATCTTCAAGGATCGTCCTCTGTGGTCCACTCGGAGGGTAGCTCCGTGACACCTGATTCTTGAAGGCTGTCCATCAACCACATGGGTACTCGAACAGATCGTGGAGCCTCCTGCCGTTGCGGGGGCTCTACTCTAGCTACGGGATCAACCTCCTCTACTGACTGTGGTTGATCAACTTGAACAATAGACTGGGAATCATCATCAGACTCATGTGGATCTCCAAGAAGTGGCGGCTCCTCGACAGTGGATACTGGAACATGCTCATCAAAGACCACATCTCGGCTGACAACAATCTCATTCCTCGCTGGATCATACAATCTTTATCTCTTGGAAAGAGAATTATACCCCACAAATATAAGCTTGCGGGATTTGGAGTCAAGCTTCCCCCTCAGCTTCTTCGAAAAATGTACATACGCATCACTCCCAAAAACACAAAAGTGGGAGACATCAGGTTTCTTGCCAAAGTATGTCTCAAACGGAGTCATATTAGGTATTGAAGTCGTTGGAGACCAGTTGAGGGTATTTGAGGGTATGAACAGTCGTTGCAAGCCTCTCCCCAAAGTGGACGAGGAAGATCACGACGCTCCAGCATGGTCCTCGCCATCTCCACCACAATCCTATTTCTGCATTCTACAACTGCCATGGTCTGCACAAAATCTTAGAAATACATTCGAGGAGAATTCACCCCCCTTGTCAGCCCTGAGAGTTTTTACCTGCAATCCAGACTCTTTTTCCACCATCACGTGCCAATCCTTGAACCGTGCAAAAGCTTGGTCCTTCTGTGAAAGAAACTAGACCCACGTGAATCTGGTACAGTCATCAACAAGCAGCATGAAATAGAGAGATCCTCCCAATGATGGTGTCTGCTGAGGTCCACACAAGTCAGTGTGAATCAACTCCAATGGTTTTGAAGCTCGCCTGGAAGCCTGCTTCGGAAAGGATTCCCTGTGCTGCTTACCACGTATGCAAGAACTGCAACGTCCTTGCCTGCTGCCAACATCTGGCAAGCCAACCACCATCTGGTCCCGAAAAGCTCGCCACAGTGCATCCACATTTAAGTGGCCAAAACGAAAGTGCCACAGATCTCCGACCTGAGAACTTGTCAATGAGGAGAGCACAGAGAGCTTGTAGATACCATTCTCCACACCGCCTTCCCAAGGAAGTGTTGGGATCTTCACATGCTTCTCGGCCAGCTCTAACAAATCTACCATCGCGAGGATGTAACTGAAAAAAGGGTGGGTGGGTGGGGAAAAAATTTAAGCCTGCAAGTCCAGCAACTCAGCCCGCCTTCCTCTTGCTTCTTCTCTTCCCGAACAGTCCCTAACAGTCCACCAATCAGCAACACAACAATCCCCCTCTTGCTCAGAAAACTCCCAAGATCTTTCAAGAGCCTAGGACTCTAATACCATGTCAAAATACGCAACGGAGATGATAACCAAATCTGAGACCACAAGAGCAAGTAGAGTGCAGAAAATAGACAGCACAAGAGAAGGAGAGAGAGAGGCGTGTAACTCTTCTCTATACACAAGATCCCCAAGATGGAAACAAGATACAATGGTGTGGAGGCAATGGGGCCATTTTATATGGCCCCATATATCCAGTCGCCCAGTGGCAAAACAACCGCCAGCCTCACGACTGGGTCTTCTCCAGTCAACCAACCAAAAAAAAAAGGTCCATGACTTGAACAGAACAATCGGCCTGCTGCACATGCACACGATTGCAGTCGGCCAGCTTCTGGGTCATCCTATCAGCATAGGGCAGCCACGCACACCATGGAAAAAATAGGAAAAAATGAAAAAAAAATACGTGGAGTGAAGAAAAATGAGAAAACACCTACAAAGGGCGGGCACACCCACAACAGAGGCCCTAGTGTCTGATAAAGATAGGAGATGACTTCTAGCAGAATCCCGACAATGGAACCTTGAAACCGGCCTTTAGAAACTTGACAGGCGGTGAGCATACTTAAAAACTCTTTATGAACTGGAATAATAAACTTGGAAGAAGAAGAAAAATAGGTGGAGCTAGAGTGCTCTTGCACAAGAGACCAATTGGCCCCAAAGCGTGGCGGCCCCGTAGGTATTTATTTATCACTTGAAATCGACGTAGCCCTCGTACCACTCCCAAGAAGATATCTCCTTGCTTCACATGGAGAAGTCTTCTTGAAACTTTCACCCAGGATTTGTGTTGTGGGATACAAGAGCCTTGGCTCCCTTTTCATACAAGTTTGGAGGTGAAAAGCATAACTTTTCTCCCTTAAAGAAAAATTGCTACGAGTGCTTTTCACTTATTCTTTATATATATATATATATATATATATATATATATATATATGGCGTAGCGTTTTTGGTTCCACACTGCTTTTTTCTTTCTTCACGATTTGCTGCCCGATGCCCCTCTTGCGTTTGGCTTGATCGACGGCTTTCTCTTCGCCTCTCTCTCTTTCGCTTTGCGTGCCTACTGCCACTGTCCGCCTCTGACACGTGGCGTTTGCCTGCTCTACAATGCTGCCGCCTCTACCATGCCAGCCTTCTGTGCCACGTCAGCCGCTTGTGCCACGTCGCCTGGACGGGCTGCACTGTCTGCTGACTGGTTATTCCTTTGCTTTTTTTGTTTTGTTTTTCAAGCCGAGGTCAAAGACGAGCATGCTCATCTCTGAGACTCAAAGGTTATTCCTTTGCTATGCTGCAGGCCAACTGCCCCTGGCTGCAATCAGGTGCCACGTGTCACCTAGACAACTCCCCTTTTTGCTGCGCTGCAAGGTTTGCTACCTGGCTGCCCCCCTTGACCACCTCTATGCTGCCCCATAGGTTGCCTTGAGTGCCCAACAAGAGAAAGAGAGTTCTCATCTACTGCACCTGCAACAAGGTAAGAGAAATACCCAAAAATACATACATGCACATGTACAAACATATGAGCATGCACACATGTATACACACCAAGCGTGTATCTGCACCCACACACGTGTACAGACTTACACATGCACAATTAGAGTAAAACATGATCAGTGAATGTTAAACATGCTTAAACATAATCACAATGCTTAAGAAAAGAGGTAAAATACTCAGTCCTGTAACAACAAAACTCGAAGTCCACCGCCTAGACCTTATCCCCTTTTGTTCAAAGAGAGCAACCACCCATCTGTCAATCCCAGATTGGACCCCAACTCACTTTCCTTGTGTAAGCCCAACGAAGCGTGCAATGACATATTCAACCACGTATCCAAGAGATATAAATAGAGAGAGAGATGGGTATAGGGGTTTCACACAGTACACCACGCTGAGCAAGGAACAGGCGGCTCTGGGCAGCAGAAGACAACTCTAGGGGGCGAAATGCCAACGGAACAGGCGGCGACACCGGCAGAAGTGGCGGAAGCAGCTTTGGAGCGACTCAACCAGTAGAGGTGGCGCTGCAAAGGCGACGCTTGACGGAAACGGCTCGACATAGGCGGCGATGAACCACTCCCAATGGCTCAAATTCAGCAAAACACTCCTTTGGTTTTACTGTCATTTCTAATATTTTGGCTGAAAAAACTAATTTCAGCCTTCCTTTCTCAAATTGAACCATAGGGAAAGCTAGAAGACTTTTGTCGCCAAGGACCACGACAAGTTGAAGATTTCAACACTCCAGACGCTTCCATCGTGAAGACTGACTAACATCGACTCTACTTGCAATTGGTAAGCTTTAATAATCGATTATGGAAGCAAGTAGAAGAAGGAAGGAGCAAGACTCCGTGTTCACAAACCTTGTGTGGTGTTCTCATACTCTCCTAAAGATTATTTCGACCATGTGTGGATGGAAGCAGAAGGTAGGAAACATGGGCCCTTAAGAGGGTAGTGTGAGTTGAAGATCTTTACCGACAACCAGTTTGTTTGCAAGGTTGTATTCATATCTTTGGGGCTGATCTCTTTGCTATTTGAATGAATGACTCACTTAGACTGATTTATGCCTTCATGCTTATATATGAATGCTCAGATACTAGGCAGCCTACTGTCATACTATAAGCCAGATGGCTAGACATAATATTCATGACAAATCTTCCTTTAATGCTGAGCTTACTTCTTTGCATGCCCCACTGCTCTCGTTGACTTGGACATTGCTGGCCGACTGGTTGCTTGGATGATCCTGCTAGCAATCGACTCCTAACTCCTGTATGAAAGTTGTCTGGATCTCCTTGCCGTCATTGCTACAAGTGATGATGTTGATGCTGCTAATGATGATGATACTCGTGTAGATAGCCTAAATGCTCTGCTAACTAATTATCCTAATCAAGGATTACGTTGTTCATGCAGAAGATTAGCCATGGCACGGACGTACACGCGACATCGCCTCTTACTAAACTTGATGACAGGTTGGAAACTTTGTCATCCTTCGTCCCTAGACCACTAACCTTAACCTTCTAGTTCTGACTTTGACCTTGAGTGATATTTTTGTCTGCACACCTTCCACTTCTGATCTCCACTTCCAAGTCTTGCTAAAGAACGGAGCATTTCTTCCACTAATGTCCCCATGCCTACTATCCCTTACCCTTAACACAGTGGTGGATCGCCTACCGGAACTGATCATGCTTGTTGCTAGGTCTTTGGAACTAATCTCAAAGCTTAATGATGTACTGGCTATGCGTACATACCCTCGAGGAATGCTTCCTCTAGCTTTACCTCTTGCAAACCACTTATCTGCTACCCTTTTGCATTCTTCTCTTGGAACTATACATCTTCCTTGGGACTATTTCCCAGTATATGTATATATACATATATATATACCTAGATGAATCCAAGAACATGCCCAAATTCACCTTTTAGGAATGTGCATGTTATATACTATCTAACTATCAACTCCATTATGCATAGTATAGACTAGATACTACGACATCTCCACTAACGTCATCAGTGCCCAATAGTGGGTGTAGAACTTTGTATCATGATATGCGCGAAAACCTTGTATTGATCCACATTCCTAAGCCTGATTAAGAACAAGATGCTCATTTAAACATGATTAAGACGACAGAGGAGAGAAAAGAAGAGAGATAGTAGGTGTCAAGTTTTCTTTGTATTATATGGTACAAAAAAGATTACTTAATGAACGTGCATGGCTGAGGCCCTTGGTCAATCCCAAAAGGATTGACCTCTAGCTCTACATACTCTTCTATTGAAGCTGTGATGACGAATGGAGGACTCGCTTGGTTAGATGTATGCCTTGATGCTTATATATGAACGCCGAGGTGCTCGTCGACTTACTGCCATGTTGTCCGCCGCCAGATGGCAGGACACAATTTTCATAACAAATCTTCCTTTAATGTTGCGCTTACACTTCTTCACATACCCCACTACTAGCTCACTTGGACATTGCTGACCGAATAGCTGCTTGGATGCTCCTGCTAGCAACTGACTCTTGTATGGAGACTGCCAACAACTAGATCTCCTTGTCCTCAATGATGCAAGTGATGTTGAAGCTACTAATGATGATGATATTGTTGTAGATGACCTAAATGCTATGCTAACTAATTATCATGCACATACTTATGTGGTACAAGGATTAGTGAAGTGTGTTTCCATTCCTTGAGGATGCATGTGAGGATTTGGCAGATGTCATAATACCAATATTCCTTGCATTTTACGACATTTCATGGATTTTCGCATATTTTTCTATTTTGCTCTAACGTTGATTTTTCCACATATAGCTTCACATCCATTTACTTTGTTTTAACCCTTGCATTGCTCCATTGCCCTAGATCTCGTAGGTTCAACATCCCACATCGTCACTTGAATCACATCATGGCGCATCCCACATTGTCACTTGAATCACATCATGGTGCATCACGAGGAGCTCCACATGCCCCCCATTGCCTCGCCATCGTGCCTAATCAAGGATTATGTTGTTCATGCTGAAGATTAGCCATGACACAGGCATGCACATGACACATTGTGTTCAACCAAACATTCCACACCAACTGGTGGTCTGTAACTTGGTTGAACACAATGCCAATCAATACACTTAAATACACTAAGATTTGAAGGACACTTGCTCATATACAAGAAGTAAATTGCTGGATTGACGAGAGACACACAATGAGCCGGAACGGCCGACCCCTCCCTTGAGTAAATTGTATTACTATTGGAGAAATTCAATACATAGCTTCACGAGCATCCATTGCCAAATCTTCCATGCCAATGCATATGAAATTCAGCATTTAGAAAACAATGGTATGTCAATGTAGATCACCAAGGAGCTGCCTTGATGCCCGGCCCGACTTCAGTGCCCATATTCTCTACCATTGGCTCTAAGTTCGACCAAGCAAGGTAGCAACATCTTCAAGAGCACATAGGACAAGAGAAATACTACATAGGGCGACTAAACAAGAAGTCCTGCCCTTCTACTCAGGACAAGAGAAATACTACACAGGGCAACTAAACAAGAAGTCCTGCCCTTCTACTGAATAAGTAATGACAACACATTGTCCAATTAGCTTACCAGTCTTCATAGAAGTTGTTGCAAGCAGAAGCCTTTGCGCTGGAAGCTTTAGAAGTGTTGATATCTTCAATTTGCCGCAATCCTTCGCGACAAAAGTCTTCAAGAGGATGAAGGGAACCCTGGGAAAGCTTCCCCTATGGTTCAACTTGAGAAAGGAAGGCTGAAATTAGGGTTTTCAATAAAAAGACCAAAAATTACAGCAAAAATAAGAGGTGTTTTGCTGAATTTCAGTCATTGGGAGTGAGTAGGAGAGTAATTAGCACTTGGAAACACTCTTGGAAGCTTGGAAAACACCCTAGCAAGTTGAGTATGGCTATGGAGAGCTTGGAAATGGAGAAAAATGGTGGAAAAACAAAGTTTTCAACCTCCAAAAATCCTCATGAAGAGAAAACACGAATTTTCTCTTAATAAGTAAGTGAATTGGGGTCCAATCAGGTGAGGAGACATGGGGAGATGCCCATTTATGAGTAAAAAGGGAGGATCAGGTTTTGGACATTGAGTCTTGTCCGCCTAGGAACTTCAGTGAGTGTGAACCTTGAAGCCGTCATAATTTATAAGTGACTTTTGGGCGCCCAAACTTTAATGAAGTGGGAACGCACTCACTTATAAATATTGGGTAAGTCCTAAGAGCTATTTGAGCCTAGATTGGGTAATACTTATCACCTGTTCACATGCCACACAACCATGTCAGTAGACAGTTTCACACGCATGGTTCACGGGCGGGCGTCCCCTAGCCCGGAACTACACATAGATCATGCAGGCATGAAAACAGCATGCAATTTCATTTGCAGGCAAGCACATAAAGATGCTATGCAATGCAGCATTGGCATGAGCAATTTCCATTCATGAAACCATATAACATCAGGCGTTTCCAAGCAAGTATATGCGATACCAGACCCAGTGGAAAGCCAATCCTCCAAGTGTTTCCGGGCATGTACACAAAGGCACAAGTCCCAGCGGAAAGCCAAGTTCTCCAGATATTCCGGGCATGATATAACGTCAAGTCCCAGCGGAATATCATATCCAACTATACAGCATGACACGTGTCAATCACATGCATAGGCACATTCCATAAGCCATGAACACCAATCCAATATGCACATAGTGTGAAAGCAAGAGTGAACCATTCAGGTGGCCAAATGGTGACACAATCACCGCGAACACTAGCTATCTCTACACTTAGAACACTATGAACAACCGTACAATGAATGTTGAGGATGCCAACACGAAGCAAGGACAATGATATGCATGCTTCAAGGTAGTTTCAAACGTACGAAACGGCGCAAGAAAGCTCGAAGTCTATATCTAATATCCTTTGATAGACAAGGAGTGATGCGTAAACACATGTCACATTCTAGCATTTCAGCCTATCTAAGAATTTTAAAATTAGCACTCAACATAAACAATGAATGTCTAGACATACCCAAATACACCATGATTGGAATTTGACAATTCAAGTAGATAGTAGAAACAAATGATAAATCAAAATCAAACAATAATGTCACATCTGTCTGATGTCATGAGCACAAACGGGCTATACAAATCAATCGCTGAACATAATAAATAGAAAAAAGGACACGCGGGAAGAAACCAAAACACAAACATTTTTTAAGTTTGAAACGTTGAAAACCTTCAAAAGTCCAAAAGGTACTAAATAATAAAAAAACGGGTTTTCAATGCAACCTTGGTATGCTTCCAATGCTTTATAAGAAGAATACAACAAAAACATACTCATGTGGTGCATACCAAGGAACATGAGCATGTGCGACGGTCGTCCCGTGGTAGAGAGAAAATGCAAGAAGGAGAGTCCATAGCCTTGAGGCCTGAACTTATCCGTATGCAAGCTCTTCTTTATGCACAAGAAGAAGAATTGAAGCTCTACCGCCAATGTCAAGTGCACAAGGTAGTGCCATGTCTAATCTGTCACGATTGTGACATATGTATGTATCATATTCTCTCTTCATTGCTGAGTCCTGTTGCAGATGCAAAGAGTAACGAGCCAAGGGAACCCCTACCCTCGATTGGTTGGGGCTCTTCGCCAAAGGGAATTTTTTTTCCTCCCCCCATGGGTTATGCAGGCCACTTAACCTCTTCGCTCAACGTTCTTCCCCCTCGACAACCCACAAGTGTGTTGTATGGAAGCTATGGAGCGATGGCGGACTTGGCGTAAAACCCCCCCTCACGGTGTACTTACCCTTCCCGGAGGCCATTGCCCCCTCGCGCCTCACGCATGTGTAGGCCCCCTCTGGCTCTCGGGTGGACAAGACATGTGGGCCCCCACTTCTTCCTCTTTGCGCTGGTGGCTGCCCCTCTTCGTTGAAGACCGCGCCTGGCCCCGCTATGGCGTGCAGATGGTACCCACACCCTGCTTGAACACACAGATGTGGCCGTCATGCTAGACAACGAGGCCATCTACGACGTGTGCAGGCGCTCCCTGGACATCGAACGCCCAACTTACACCAATCTCAACAGGCTCATTTCACAGGTGATCTCCTTGCTCACGGCGTCACTAAGATTTGACGGAGCACTAAACGTGGACACAACGGAATCCCAAACGAACCTGGTGTCCTCCTACGCGCCAGTGATCTCCGCAAAGAAGGCCTATCACGAGCAGCTCTTAGTTGCCAAGATCACCAACAGCGCCTTCGAGGCGGCATCAATGATGGCAAAGTGCGACCCACCGCACGGCAAATACATGGCCTGCTGTATGATGTACCGGGGCAACGTGGTGCCCAAGGACGTGAACCCCTCCGTGGCTACCATAAAGACGAAGCGCACCATACAGTTCGTGGACTTGTGTCCGACTCGGTTCAAGTGCGGAATCAACTACCAGCGACCCACGGTGGTGCCCGGCGGGGACCTGGCCAAAGTGCAGAGGGCGGTCTGCATGATCTCCAACTCTACCAGTATCGTCGAGGTCTTCTCTCGCCTCGACCACAAGTTCGACCTCATGTACGCCAAGCGTGCCTTCGTCCACTGGTACGTTGGTGAAGGTATGGAAGAAGGTGAGTTCTCTGAGGCCCGTGAAGACCTTGCCACCCTCGAAAAAAAAATTTCGAAGAAGTTGGCACTGACTCCACCGAAGGCGATGGCGAAGTTGAAGGCGAAAAATACTAATTATGAACCATCAATCAATAATTACGCGCTTAGTAGTTAGATTAGGTTAATCATTTCCTTGGAATAAAACGAAATCCATCTATGTTTACAACCCAACACCCCCTTAATAAATCCATGCTTTTAGAATTCAAAAAAAAAAAACACCCGAAGCACGGTTCTTTGGAGACAACCAAACACACATTATCTTCGTTCGAGCAACAACAGACTCGACATCGACATTCTTACCGTTCACAACAACCTTTTTTTCTTCGAATCAACAAAAGCAACACAAGCAGCAACATGAAGCTTTCAGAATCTAAGATACACTTTCAGTTTACTTAAATAAACTTTTTTACCTCCAAACTCTCCTCTACTTGCTAGTTCCCTCCCCCACTGCCCTTGGCAACTCCCCTTCCTTGCCCTCAGCTACCCTGCTCACAGTATAAAGAGACACCCAGCCAAAGGGTACACAAACATTGTAGAGCTAAATATTGATTGGCTGCCTGCAATAACTAATCTAAGATACACTTTCAGTTTACTTAAATAATTTTTTTAACCTCCAAACTCTCCTCTCCTTGCTAGTTCCCTCTCCCACTGCCCTTGGCACCTCCGCTTCCTTGCCCTCAGCTACCCTGCTCACAGTATAAAGAGACACCCAGCCCTCATTAGTTGTATCAGCTGTAGCCAAATGAGGCCCTTCTTCCAATGCCATGGACTAGATTTCTCACATCACATCCAAACAATAAAAATATAGCCGCAGGTGTGGCAGACCTTACTAACACGATTCTTTACAAATCGTTACACATTGGGGAAAAGAAACTCAAATACTGCCACCGTTCCGATTAAATACCTGGGCTACCTTTCTGCAGTGAGCTCTCTCACCGTCAACCTCACAGCTTCCCCCTTATCCCTCCCTAATAGCATAATACACACACCTACCCATGAGTCACATGGTGTCCCATGATAGCAGTGGATACTCTTGTCCCATGATAGTGTGCAGCATAAACCCAGCATGCAATGTAAAGACAGATCATGGGCACCTATCAAGAACAGCTAGCTTGTTTTAAAGAAAGATTTGTAAATTAAGATATCATAAACAGTATATGCCAAAGATCAATTGAAATACCTGTCCATCCATGTCAGGAAAGAGAGCCCTTAATTGAGAAAGCTGGTCTGCTGAGTCAGCTGATGGAAAATGCTGAGGATAGCCTGCTTCAGAAGACCCTGAAGGAGACCCACTCCGCCACGAAGGGAAGCGGACAGGAGAGCTTCCCCCTCCACAACGAAGTCTCTTTGGAATGGGAGGGTGGATTTCGTCAAAGAGAGACCGCTTGCCACAGACCACCGCCGACATGGCAGCTACAAGAGTCGACCTGCGACCTTAAACCTTCAAACCTTCACCTGGCAAGACCTTCTGTCCTTAATTGCAGCGTTTTCCACTAAGATCCGCCTTTCTGTCTGCACAACACAATGGCAGTGATATGTGCATGCGAGCTGTCTTGAAAAACACCTGAGAACTGACAAAAACTCAAGACTGGTCTGTGAAGTGAGAAAACACTGACAAATCCCTATAACAAGTCTTGTGACCTGACCAAGCCACACAATGACAAGTTACCGAAAACATACCCTGCAACTTGAGAAAACCCTCTAGACCTGAAAACGACCCTAGACGACCTAAAATGGCCTTATAGTGGCCTATGACCACGGCAACCTTAGACTTGAAAACTACAATGTAAAACCCTAGACATGCGAATCAACGAAAACCCTACCTCCAAACTAGCCTAATCGGTGACGTTCGGGAAAACCCTAGTCCTTACAGGTACGATAGCCTGCGACACGGCGGAACCCTCACGAAGCCCTTCCGCCTGCAAGCCCTTTGCAAACCTTAGAATGAACTAAAAAAGGAGCAAAATCTTACCTGTAAGAATTCAAGATGAGGGATCTGCGTAGCTTGGATGCGAGTCGATGCCGGAAATCCCAAAACAGCAACGACTTCGGAAAACATGAAAAACCCTACCTAGATGCGGAGATGAAGACGACGCACTGAACGCTCAAGTGACTGCCCTTTTAGTAATCCTGTAGTCGTTGCATTTAAAGCCGTTCACATGAGTTCACATGTTCTTGATTACTGCCCCGCCCAATAGAGTCACAGTTACGAGCATTTCGGCCCCGTAAGATACTTGCAAATTTTTAAAATGTCCGTCTAAAATTACACTAAAATATAAAAACACTTGCTATATTTCCCAAACCCATCGATTTGTCTCTTTCTTTCTTTTTTGGGATCAATAATAATTATTTATATTACTTGTAACTCTTCAAAAGCTGTCATACAAACAAGACCAGATTGCCACTTACTACTCTTTCTCTACCTCATTCAAAATTTTACATAAGAACTCCCATCTTTCATCCTCTAACAAAAAGCAGGATTGATCCCACTAAATTTGATACCCCAAAAGAAGGCAAGCCTCCATCATAGCTTCTGTAGTGCAGCCACGGGGGGGACTCTTTTTCTAGCATTCCCCCTTTCTTGGACCACACTTTAACAATGGGCCTAGTTCCAACCGGGTTTTCAATGAAAGCTACAAATGTATGATCAATTTGTTTTTCTTTGCGGTACCACCTCAAAGTTTTGGGCCAAACTTAGGAGGCCTTTTCTTCCCATCCCAACATCTCACCTGCAGAAGCAAACAAACCAAAATTAGGGGTATATCCCTAGTATGTTTGAAGCTTGGGCAACATTCATAGCATATTCCTTTACAGATTCTGAATCAACAAATCCATCTCAGGACATCTAATTTTATTCACATTACACACAGACCAACACATGCACAGACATTTATGCATTAGCCCTGAATCCTGCAAGCTTGTACATACTGCCCTCATAAATACAATTGCATTTCTGCTAAACCAAATTTCCCATAAGATGCAAGCTCTGATAATATTAAACAGTAGCCCGATGTGTTCATCACTAAACTGGGCAACATTCATAGCATATTCCTTTACAGATTCTGAATCAACAAATCCATCTCAGGACATCTAATTTTATTCACATTACACACAGACCAACACATGCACACACATTTATGCATTAGCCCTGAATCCTGCAAGCTTGTACATACTACCCTCATAAATACAATTGCATTTCTGCTAAACCAAATTTCCCATAAGATGCAAGCTCTGATAATATTAAACAGTAGCCCGATGTGTTCATCACTAAAGTGGCCATTTACCAAGCATCCAGTCCCCCCAATATGTTTGAAAACCCGGACTCTTCTCTATCCATTTAGACATTTTGAATCAGGTACCCCTAATTATCGAACATTCCCAAAACACATGTTTGCCATCTTCAATTGTTGATGACTTGCACCTGGGGCAGATGCCACTAGAGATATTTCTCCTTTGGACTTTAGACCCAATAGGTAATGCCCACATGCAAACCTTCCACCTAGCACTCCCAGATCAACTTCTATCTCTTTTTCCAACTGGAGAAGCTCCAGTGTACATTCCAGATTGTATTGCAATACAGCACATTGGCATCCCCATTTCTCATTAATGCATAAATGTCTCTTGTTTTACCATCCTTAATTTTGACTCCATTGACCCAAGTCCAATCCTTGATCCAAACAGAGATGTCAGTAGCTGTGGAGCATAATTCCCTAAGAAGCACATCCAAAACCTGAGCCATCAGAGCTATTTCCCTCCTAACTAGCTGAAATTCCACAGATAACTCGTTCACATCTTTCCACCCTGCCAGATCCTTATCGCAGCAGTTAACCAAATGCCTAATGCCTTTGTTGTTGAGACTTTTGGCAACATATATATCAAGTAGGGCTAGCGGGGGATTAAACTTATGAGTCCACCATAAACCCAGAGTGAGCATAGAATTGCCTATTACTCTGCCTCCTCCATAAGCATGTGATCTTCAGAGGGACACATGAGAAAAGTTTATCTAAGCATGTGATCTTAAGAGGGACACATGAGAAAAGTTTATCCTTCCAGTTTAGGTTCCCCCATTTGCCTTTAGCCATAACATCAACAAGCTCCACCAGTTCCCTCATCATTAGAGCCCAAGTGACATTCTGAGATACAAATCTAGGAAGCATCAGAGTCTTTCTCGCGTTATAGTGAGTGGGCATGTGAATAATGCCAATGCCCCCTTCCTTTTTAGGAATTGAAAGTTTACCCCAAGCAAGCCAAGCAGAGACTCTTTTTTTTCCATTACCATTTCTCCACAGAAAATCTCTAATAGGGTCAATGATTTTCTTCTAGTGGCACTTCCCAAATTTTAGCACAGGGCATAAAAACATAACATAGGCATTCATTGTATTACAAATATCAACCATGCTATGAAAGGGGACTCTGATGCCTTCCCACTTTTTCTATTTGTCTAATAACCTATTAATAGCCCACATTACCAATTGTTAGTAAGCCCAACACCAAAAGGTACACCAAGAAGCCTATGTAGTAGGCCAGTTCTCACCAAAAACCATTTTTACAACCATGCAAAATAAGGGTAGCTGTCTATAATAGCTGGTATTCTAAAATTCCAATCGAGATTTAAAGCTAGACCTAAAATTGCTGCACTGAACAATGGAACAACAAGCCACCTTCCTACTGTTGTGCTTGGCTACCTACAAATCTGATGTCGCACTTTGTTAAGAGTCTTCACCTCCTCCATAACTTTGTTGCACAACCACCAAATAATGGAATAGCAAGCCACTTATTCTAGACTTGCTTTGTATGCATTATCAAAGATTGGCTACATGTATGTGGTGTTAATTTAGAAATCTAGAGAAAGGATTGTCTCTAGACACATGCAACATAGAGAGGACTGATTATGGACATATGCATGGACATAGAGGCAAGACTGATTGTGAATATATGCAACATGGGTGATCATATAGAGGCAAGCTATGACAAAGAATTTGTGTTTGTAGAATGAGAGAAAAAGAGGTGATATAATATAAAATTGTCTTGACTTCAACAGTTAGTCTTCTTTAACGATGTTGAAAGACGGATAACATAATGTAAACAAAAGCTCACATTGATAGTTAAACTCACCAAATTGTCAAGATAATGTACAAACTTACCAAATTCATTGATAGTTAAACCCATAGGCTCCACTTCTCATTATGCATCCTCAATAGATATAGCACACAAACTTTGGCCTTGAGTTTAGGTTATCTAAGTCGTAACTATAACTTTAACATACTTACTTATGAACTTGAATTAGGATTTAATAAAAGAGAGATCCTATCCTTTTAGAAAGGATTGTGTTACACTAGTTATCGTAATCTATATACGATGATGGCTATTAGGGCCCTTTATGTTGAGTGCAAATGTATTCCTTATTTTAGTATGTCTATTTTAAGGAGAGTGAAGGTAATACTTTTAAGTATCAAATGATAATAATGTTTTATAGCTTACATTGGAGTATATATTTTTTTAAACTTATGGTTTTTAATTTTAGAATTATATCCCATATTGATGTACAAGCCCAAGGGTGTACCTCCTCATAAAAAAGGGGGGCCATTTCAAGCAATGAATCATATCACTTGCACACATCTCAAGCCTCTTTATGAGTACAAGTCTTAATCTTATAACCTAACTGTGCTTAAGTCTATTACACATACGCATCATCATGAGTTCACTTGGGTATCACCACCTTAGATTAGTCATGTTAATTGTGTTGTCGTTAGGAGTAGGATTAGCATCACATTAGGTAGGTTGATTGTCATTAGGAGAGCTTAATCCATGATTATCAACATGGTATTTAGGGTTCCATTAGTGATCCTTAAGTTTCAAACCATACTCTCATTCATCTTCATTTCACAATGGCAACATAGAAATCTACAACAAAAATACAACACATCAAAGCAAGCTTGACTTCATCCTGTCTAGCTAGAAGCATATTTAACACTCAAGAGAGAGGCAGCAAAAACAGACCCAGCAAGAGAAGAAGATTTTCTTGTGTGGAGATAAAGCGAGCTAGCAAGAAGGAGCTACAACAGTGGCACGTGGAGCTGTTGAGCAGTCTGTGAAAAAAGGAGAGTTGCTTGCTAGTAAAAAGATAACAAGACTATTGTAGCTCCCCAGCAATGCAACACAAAAGTTGCATCTATGCACAAGTAGCACTGTGATCGATAGCAAGAGAAAGCTTGTTTGTAACCATTGCATTATAGCTCACACAAAGAAGGCAGCGAGCAACACTAGAAGAGCTGTGGCTTAGCAGAGAAAGAGAAAGAGGAAAAGAGACAAACAGCTCTAGGCAATAGCATCGCAAAGTGGATAGAGAGCAAGTAGAGAAAAAGCCTCGGATGGCCTGTAGCAAGCAATCATGTTCAGCATGCAGCGACAAGCACCCAAAGCTACACGCAAGCCCAAGAGCATAGCGCGCTATCGTCACAACAAGAGCAAATAGCCGTGCAGTTCTGTAGTCCACTAGCCCAAGTAAAAATTAAGAAGCAGTTTCTGTAACTAGTATTTTCATAGGGGAACTAAGCAGAGAAAAGAAAGGCGCATCTCTATGCACTCTCGGCCAACGTCTCCGGCAATATGCGGCAGTCTTAGTAGAACATCGGAGAAGAAGATACGAGAGCCACTCGTCATATGGAGATAAGGTTGTTAAAAAAAACTAAAGGGTTTAACTTTTAAAGTGTGCTGGAAAGGAGCCCTCATTTAGAGTTGTTCACGTGGAGGTTAGAAAATATGTTTTCATGGGCAGGTATTTTACCAAAATGAATTTCCACAAGATAACAATCAGCATCATCATCAACATTGACTTCACAAAATCAATGCAAACCAAGAACTTTGGCTATCCCATTATATATATAAAAATATCTCAAATATGTTGTAAGCAGCCAAATGAGCACGTAATCAAAAACCTCTGATTACCCAATTCTTAAACAAAAATTTACTGTAAAAAAATCCTACTTCCTACCAAAAATGCTTGTAATTGACCTCTAGCACCGATGATGTAGCCAAGGTAAAGAAATAGCCAAAATTTGTAACCCTACTCTTAGAAGAGAACTCTTGATCTCAAAGATAGGTTAAGTCTTTATCAAGGGGGGGACCCCACTCTTAGAGATGATCTCTGGGCCTCAAAGATAGGTCAAGTTACCATCAAGGAGGAAAAGTGCTAAAGTAGTTGTTCACAGCACATAGGGGAATGTAGAAAGTAAAAAGTCAAACAATATTTTGTAACCGACATCCAACCACCTTGAGCAGCCCAAAGATTTAGCACCAAGGGGGGGTATTAAGAAACATGGTGCCAAAGAGCACAAGGAAGAGGTAGGGAGTGAGTTGAGTAGCCAAGAAAGTGCAAAGCATAGCATGAAGCCACATGAGCAAAGTGATATATCCCACATTGATGTACAAGCCCAAGGGTGTACCTCCTCATATAAAAGAGGGCCATTTTAATGAATCATATCATTTGCACACATCTCAAGCCTCTTTATGAGTACAAGTCTTAATCTTGTAACCTAATTGTGCTCGAGTCTATTACACATACTCATCATCATAAGTTCACTTAGGTGGTGTGTCGAAAATATCATCTGGAACAAAGAGGTCTAATTTTTTGACGCTGTTGTCTAGGATTTTAGAGTTATCGAGCACTCGACACCAACTATGAAGTTTTAGCACAATTGGGTGTAAGGGATAAAAGTAAATATCATCTGGATTAGTTAATACTACATCCCCCTGAAAAATTCCCATAATGATAGTGGATGAGCATCACGTTCAGTATTTTGCTTAATGAGTGTTAGTTTTCCTAGGCTTAGGTTCTCAAACAAATTTATATCATATTGAAGCAATGAGAGGGTTAGTGTAGACAAAAAAAGAGTACAAGTTTGAGGAGGGGCCTGAGGAGTTACTGGCCAACTAACCTATCTCCGAGGCTCGCTCAAGGAGTAGGTGCAATTCATCTGTGGGTTCTTGTCTTTGACTTCGGTCTTGTATGGCTAGTTGACGTTCCAATTTTTGGATATGGGAGTCCTTTGGTGATTAGGAGGTCTGATATAGCTATTTCTCTGACCATTCTCGCAGCATCCACGTCCTCGAAGCACCTTGTTGCTTCTTCTTGCGCGGTAGCCTCCCTTCCCTGAGCCCCTATGATTCTTTGAAGTCTTTCAGCAGCCAATCTTTGACTATCTTGTAGCTGTTGGGTGACTTGTACCATTGCTTCTTGGTGTGCAATCATCATTAACTATATCTCAGCTGATGGTGTCATTAAGCGCTCTAACCTTCTTCACATTTGCCTTGTTGTTCTGTTCTGTTCTCTTTCTTGTTGCAAGTGGGTTACTATGCTTTCTGCTTCCTTCACACTTAAGGATAGCATTTGGATCTGGCTTTGTAGCTCTTCTTCTTTGGCTAGGGAAGTGTGCTGTAGCTCCTGTACCTGCTGGGCATGGATAGCTACTAGCTCTTGGTTATGGGAGACTTCCTTCTGAAGTTTCTCTTTAGCATGCTCCAACTGCGCTTTTAGATCTGTATTCTCTTTAATTCTTTGCACAATAGTTTGGGTGAGAACCAAATTATTGTTTTCCAGTGCTTGGTACCTGGCCTCTTGCTCCTCGGTTGCCTTTAAACTCTTCATGATCACATCCCTATGTGTTGCCTCCGCCGTTGTTAGGTGTTCTTGCAAGGTCTGTACTTGGTTGTTTAACTCTTGAACTTGCTTCCAAAGTGTGGCATTATGATCATGAAGCATATGTGTCGTGAGGAGATGGCACCACCATACTCGTTGCTCCTGTTCCCACAATGATACGCTTGTGGCCGCTGCCCCTTCCAGTCTTGCATGCAGTAGATTTAGTAATTTATCCAGTCCTTCCACAGTTTCTTTGAAAGATTTTTTCATAGTCCAGATTATGTAGGAATGGCGTCTCTTGTATCACCTCTTCATCATCTAGATGCCTCCTTTTGCTTGGACTGGGTGTATCTTCAACCCGTGGCCTTTTACCTATATCCAATGGTGCTGTTGTGACTTGCACTGGGAGCAATGTTGCTTCTTCAAGTTCTTGGGTTTCTTCCGCTACCACTGCTTCTGCTTCAGTCTCTGGATGCAGCCCCACAAGCGTGTCTTAGACAGAGTAGAATTCTTTAGAGGGGATAGGTTTTTGAAGATTAACTGAGCTAGGCTTTGAGGAGGAGTCCCTTGCTGTGCTTCTTCTTTTCTGGCCCCACTGACAGTGGCTTCTCGTTGCTCTAGTACTTCATGGTACGACTTGATTTCTTATGTGAGCTCAGCCTCAATTCTTTGTGTTTCTTCAACCACATTTGGTATGACACCTCTCATCTTTCTTTCAGTCTTCTTTTTTCTTTTTCTCTTGATCTCCTTCATTATTGCCTTAGTTTCCATGGGGACAGCTTGTCCCTCTTGCATTTCTGCAGCAGTCATGTCTGGTTGCTTTGTAAGGAGTGCCAATTGCATTTGTTCTTCTAGTTCTAGTTCTAGAAGAGCCCTTCGAGCCACATGGTTTAGTACATGTGTTATCATACGGGTTGCATATTTTTTATTGATGGGCCTTAAGGTAGTTTTCCATCTCCCTATGGATGTAATATGCCCAGTCCTCCTCCTTTTCTTCATGTACCTTTGCGATTCGGTTCAGTGGCACCCTATTATACCTGTCCACTGGCTTCACCTGCATGATTAATGACATCGCCCTACATGCCTTTACTCCCTCCCTGATGTTCTTGTATTAATCTCCATTAGAGTTGTAGGAGCTCTTCTTCAACATGGCATCTAGGGGCATCTTGTCAAATGCATGTGTATGTATCTTGAATAGTGGTGGGAGCTGCAAGGCCTCACGTATTAACTTGTCTGTAATTAGTACTTGCTCCGTGGTGCCATCTGCTTTTGTTACTATCCCCCCTCTTGGTAGCTTTGCCATACGTCTTTATATATTCTACACAAAGTTTTGTGTTGATGTTCCAAGGGAGAACCTGTGCCATCCTACTGAGGCCCACCTTCTCTAGCTTGTCTTTAACTTCTACCTCTTCTAGAATTTGGAGGCACTCCGGGCTATGATATTGCCAGGCCACCTTTCCATGTGTTGTTTGGATCTCCTTTTGCTGATGATGGCACCATGGAAAGCCTGGGCGTATGGACCCAAGCAGTTCCAAGGGAGAACTTGTGCCATCCTACTGAGGCCCACCTTCTCTAGCTTGTCTTTAACTTCTACCTCTTCTAGAATTTGGAGGCACTCCGGGCCATGATATTGCCAGGCCACCTTTCCATGTGTTGTTTGGATCTCCTTTTGCTGATGATGGCACCATGGAAAGCTTGGGCGTATGGACCCAAGCAGTTCATTTTTGGGCCTCATGTTGGTCTTCTCTTCTGGCTTACCGGGGATCCCGTAGCATTGGCCTATGTTATTGTGGGGGTCTTTGCGGCTTCTGGGTCTGACATCGACATATGTACATGGAAAAAAGATCAGTCCATAGACTAGTGGGGCATGTGCCACTCCCTGTTGTCTTCTTTTTTTTCTTTTTTTCCTTTTTTAAAAAATGGTAAGAAGGTTAATTGTGATGGGAAGGGTGTTAGTGGTGTGAGCAATAAACGAGGTATGGTAGCCGTGATATGACAAGGTCAAATTAAGTACCATAAAAGTGCAGGTGTTAAAGTCATAAAGGTGCAGGTCGTGAGGGGTAATCCCGTGAACCAGGGTAAACCCGTGAGTTGGATTTCCGTCGTGAGATGGAAATCCATTAGTTGGATTTCCATGAGGTGGATTTCCGTGAGATAGAAATCTATGAGTTGGATTTCCGTGAGATTTAGTTTCGTGAGGTGGAAATCCAAGAGATGGATTTCTGTCTGTGAGGTTTAGTTTCATGGGGTGGAAATCCGTAAGTTGGAAATCCATGAGATGGATTTCCGTGAGATTTAGTTTCATGAGGTGGAAATCTGTGAGGGTTAGTTTCGTGAGGTGGAAATCCATGAGATGTTCGTGAGATGGAAATCCGCGCGGTTGCAGGTTTTAGCCGTAGTCGTGAGACTGTAGGTTTTTGGTTGTGAAGTATTTAGGTTTTACTTTTTTGAATTTGATGAATGCATTATTGGATCATTGTCTAAAGATTATCACAAGGCAATTAATGATAATGACAGTGTTTCAACAATTTAAGACATTGTTGAAATGTAAAAACTTTGTTCGACATGTAAAGACATTGTTTGTCGGACATTTAATTGATTACGATCAATGTTTGAAAATAAGAAAGAAAAGAAAAAACAAAGAAAGGCCCAAGCTCCCACCTCAACACGTAGGTGTCGATTGAACTCGAAGAAGCGAGCGACGAGGGAGGCGATGCAAGGAAGGCGTAATTGTGTTTGTGCACATGATGATTGACGATTGCAAAATGAGGAAAAAAGAAAAGAATTACAATTTTATTACACAGCTGTCGGAATGGGCAGCTGCCTTAATGAAGAATACCACGTGTCGTCCTATGATTGGTCCAGAAAAAGTAATCGTTTCACGGCATGAAGCATTTTGGAGCAGTTCACGATGTGAGCCATTTTGTACCAGTTCACGGCATGAGTTGTTTTGTACCAAATCATCACGGCGTGAACCTTTAAAGTTCAGTTCATGGCGTGAACCTTTTAAGATCAACTCACGACATGAACCTTTTTGGATCATGTGTGTGCAAGATTGATACCCTATATTTCTCTTCATGCTCAGACATTCAAGATGCATTTAAAGGAGTGAATGATACCTAGTTTTACCTTGTATACATTTTGTGACTAATGGATATCTTCATCTTTTTATTGCCATGGGAACCAAGGTGGTACTTTGGCACTTCTGGTTGGTTGTTGTTGCGTGCGTTTTAACTCCGTTTGGGAGTGCTTAATTCTTCCCTCCACCTAACTAAACAATTTTTCTACTGAGTACTGTGGATTGGGGCTTGTATCAGTGTGCATTTGTTGAACCTTCTTTTTTCTCCTTTCAAGGTCCTTATCCAGCTCCTTGATCGAGGTGGTTACAAGTATTGGTTTCGCTATATTTAACCCATCTTGTTGGGTAGGCTTCTTCTTTCACACCAGTGTTTGTGCACTTTTAGCATTGGTTTTAGTTGGGAGTTGGTTCTGAATGCCTTTACTACCCTTTCCTTTGTATTTGGAGGTGTGTGCAACGGTGACCACTGGGTGGAGTTTAGGCACCCATACTGTTGTATTACCTTGGTAGTAACCTTGTGCCATGAGCAAGTCCTTTCGGACCCATTGCTTATGAATGCTTTGTGGAGTGTTGTTTTGTTTGGAGTACCGCCAACTTACCTGTGAAGACCATTTAACACTTAAAAAAATATCTGAGCTTTCGTAGTTGTCAAGTGCACACTACGTACTTGTGTGTTGGTGGTTTCAAGGTGCGGTTAATCTAAGGCTACCCATGTCTCATATGAGATCAAGTATCAATGCAATGCTCGTTGCATGACATTTAGCTATAGAAAGTTCCACCACCCTGAGTCGTGCTGGCTCAATGTTTAGTTCCTCTTCGTCTAGGAGAGTTAGTAACGCCATGTTCACGTGCAACATTCTCTTCTAAAGTATTGTTTGGCTTTGGTCTCCCTTGCCTTTGCCTCTTTTGAGCTTGCTGGATTTTTTCTTTTGTGAGCTACTTCCGTTGTTTTAAGAGATGTTCTTGCAAGAGCATCTCTTGGGTCAGTGGTCTAAAATATTTTTTAAGTTTGCTCCCATTGACGTAAACCCTCCATCTGTACGCCCTCAATTATCTCTATTCTAACCGACCCTTGAGGTATGATCTCAGACACTCAAAAGGGTCCTAGACCTCTGTACCTGAGTTTCTTTTTTCTGGTGCTCCCTACACCATGCATGAGGACAAGGTCCCCTGCTTCCAGTTCTTTTTGTTTTAAGTTTTTGTCGAACCAATGTTTTCTTCATAGTTTTTCGACCATGAGTCCATGTGATGCAATTAGTATGGTCTCATCAAGCTTCTCTAAATCGATTAGCCTTTCAGCTAATACATTCTCCGTCAGATGTTCTTGCACTGCAATCCTTAAGCTCGGAACTAGGTATTCTCATAGGCATTACTACCTCAACACCATAAGCTAGATGGAAGGGAGTGTATCTCGTCACTACCTTATATGGTATTTGGTATGCCCATAAGGCTACTGTTAGCTTATGCTACCTGTCCGTTCAACTTGCTTCCAATGTTTTCATCAGGATAGTACACAAAATCTTGTTTGTACTCTCTGCTTGACCCCCCATTAGCCTATGGATAATAAGGTGATGGCTTCCGGTGGATTACTAAGAATCCAACAAGTAAATGATCAATCACCTCATTAATGAAATATGAACCGCGATCACTAAAACTAATTCTAATGGGCAACCAAATCTTGAGATAATTTGCTTATATGCCTTAACCTCCTTCTTCTCTTCTCTTGAAGTCATCTCCTCTTGCTCTTGAAATGCACTAGAGTCCTCCTCTTGCTCTTGAAATGCACTAGAGTCCTCCTCAATGTCTCATCCTTTCCACTAAATAATGGTTTGGAACACTTTATTAGCATAGCTCCTTGCATCGCGCAAAAATCTGGCTTAATATCCTATGGCTCCTCATAATAGTCAATGTTCAATTATAATTCGTGATATTCACTTTCTTCTTCGTGCATCAGCTTGCTTAGAGGCTCTGGCTTCTGTCCATTTTGTGAAATAGTCCATGGCCACGATTACATATTGGGCTTATGATGGATGTGCTGCTGGACTAATAGGTCCAACAAAATCAATCCCCCATTTCTCGAAAGGTTGTCTTACAATAATAGGGGTAAGCGGCATCTTGTCCCTTTGTTGTAGGATAAAGAGAATGTGGGGGAGAGGGAGAGCTTCAAACCCTAGCAAGCAAACACACACACACAAGAGAGAGCAAGACACAAGAGAGAGATGGATAGTTGAATTTTCTTCTATCTTCTTCTTCTCTACTCAACCAACGTAACATAAAGATAAGAGTACACACTATATGGGTTAGTACTCAACTACTCAACTACTACAACATACAAGGGTCGGTCCATAATGTGAACTCGACTAAATGAGCTAGTGCTATAACTATGGTAGTCTTTAGTAATCCAAAATGGCTGTCACACAGCCTGTCATCCCACTGGCCGCATATCACCCATAATCTCACCAACCATGCCAGTGGTGTAGATACGGAAGCTATCACCCAAGCAGGTCATCAATGTCCACCCGTAGCACTAGTTGAGCTCGATATCTCAACACTCCCCCTCGAGCTCAACTCCACACACTGCACTCCAAGTAAGATCCTAAACCTATAGAGCTTCTCTGTGCCCAATGCCTTCGTGAAGATGTCAGCCACCTGATCCTCTATGCTGACATATACCCCAGATCTACATCTCCTTCTAGAACCTTCTCCCTCACAAAGTGATAATGTACCTCAATGTGCTTCGTTCTAGCATGATATACTAGGTTACTGGCCAATTGATGCTGCTCATGTTGTCACAATATATGACAACTTCCCTATCCACCACTCATCCCATGCATGTTGCATTTCATGACAGTAGTGCCTCAAGTAGGTTTCTAACAACTTGTTAACCCGCTTCATTTGGACATCTGTTTTGAGGTGATAGGCCATACTTGGAGTTAACTTAGTGCCCATACTATCAAATAGAGTTCCAAAATGTACCCATAAATTTCACATCCCACAATCACTCACATTTTATTGAGACAATATATGAATGCTTATTGGTAACAACCATAGATCCCATATATGTGACCTTTGTGGGAATGAAATGGTTGCCTTTTTAAATCAATCTGCAACCACATAAATGATGTCACTTGTGCAAGGGAGTGCGAGGGAGGCCCGTAATGAAATCCATTGTTAAGTGAGTCAATCGATCTACAACCACATAAATAATGTCACATCCCTTCCCAGTGGGAGGGACTATGAGGGAGGCCCATAATAAAATACATTGTTGTGTGTGTCCATTTTCATTTGAGAATGGTTAATAGAAGCAAACCTTCGGACTTATGAGTGGAATCCTTATTGAGTTGACAAGGCATACATTTGGAAACAAAATCATGTACATCCCTCCACATGCCATTCTAATGGAAACTTTTCGTCACTCTATCATAAGTCTTGAAAAGCCCAAAATTCCCTGTCATTCATTGGGGTAGAATGCATCTCCTCAAGCGCCTTCATCTTGTAGGATGAATTTGGAACTAGATACACCTTGTCTTTGTAGTAAAGGAGACCAACTTAAAACCAAAAGTGAGGGAAATCTTCATGTGACCGTTGTTGTAACTTTTCTATCATGCAGGAAGCACCTTTATCATGTACACATTCCTCTTGTATGTCCACATACCAATCATGAGTGAACATGCCCACAATTTAGACAATACATCGGCCACAATATTGTCTTTTCCTTTGATGTATGTGATCTCAAAGTCATAATTTTGTAGAGTTACCAATCACCTCCTTTGTGTTGGTGTGAGAGTAGCTTGAGAGAGAAAATACTTGAGCACGCTTGTTATACGGTCTGACTTATCTGCTTAAGTCTGACTTTCGACCTCTCCACAAGTCATATTTACATATATGAATTCATTCGACATGAATTGAAGTGTTGTAACTATAGCATCACATCTCTTTGTATCTGTGCAATGTAACCTTTCGATATCCGTCTATATCAGGATAGCCAACCATGAATAAAGTTAATTTTTTTCTGTGTACAAGTATTTACAATATATTCTCTGTATCCCATCTATGTCTATAATGGTGGTCTATCTTAATTCATTTATAGTTTTAGTATTACATTGTCTATTAATGGCCATCTACCATTGGCCATTTACCATTAACACTTTGGCGAGACCACAATTTTTAAAAGAACTTTGGATGGTCAGGTGGGCATGTTAGGATTGACCTCAAGCCAAATGATGAGGATGATCGAGATTCGGATGATTTGGAGCCAAGTGAGTTTGAATGTCCACAACTGATGTACATGCCATCTATGATAATGCAATGATGGACCGAATGGTGGTCATACAAGACGTGGGTGCAAAAGTCTCATGATAATCGATGCCCTTTTTACTAAGCATAACCTTTGGCAACAAGCCTTGCCTTGTAGAGTGGTCAAAATGCTACCATCTGCTTTTTGCTTCAACTTGTAAACCCACTTCATACTAATGGCCTTTTTTTCCATAAGGCAAATCTGCCAAATACCATGTGTTATTTTATAGTATGGAGTCATACTCGCATGCATCCAATGATCATCTTCATGTGCTTCCTCAAAGGTAATAGGCTCCTCTCCATTCCACAAGGTTCTCATGAGAGCATGATCAACAAAGTGCTTAGATGCATGTGGTGAGAATAAGCACACATTCTCCCTAGCAAAGGAGCTTAGCATGGTTTTCCCATAAGTTTTACAATAACCAACGAGGCACTACTTTAGCTTCATGCATGGCTCTCCTTTTCCCTATACCACCATTGCATCATCAACATCTACCTGACCAATGATGGGCTCAGCATCAAGCATGTTTGATAGCTGATTTTGAGCTGTTTTATGGGCTCCTTTTCAACATGTATGGGCTGATTTCCAGGCATAGACTGAACGTGTACCATACAAAAAGGAACAAGAGTATCAAAGAGATCTTGTGAGCCTACATTGTTAAAGATCATTATAGACATTGCACATGCATCAAGTCTGTAAAGACCATAACATAAAGTACCAGATGCAAAAATAACTACAAGCATGTGTAGTGCATCTATCATCCATAAAACAAACCACTAGGCCAGACCCAACAATGGCCAAAAAACTCATACGAGATTCTTCTTCATACCTAGTATATACAATACATAATAGAGAGCAATCATCCCACCATTTGTAGGTGAGCTCAATCTTTCCAACTCCTTTAACTGTGCCCCCCCCAGGAACATCTTCCAAAGAAGAGGAGATAACGTTGTGATGTGATGTGCTTGCTAACACCACAATCAAAGTACTGTATATCAACATACATCATGTAAGGAAGGATCATAGCTATAATGTATGTGGAATAATGTACCTGGAATACCCATTCATCTTTAGCATAGCTAGCTAAATCAAAGTACCATATATCAACATACATCATGTAAGGAAGGATCATAGCTGTAATGTATGTGGAATAATGTACCTAGAATACCCATTCATCTTTAGCATAGCTAGCTAAATCATTTTTGTCAGCACCATGTGTTATGCATCAATCTCGTAGACAGACATACTAGAGTCTCTCTTCTCCTTCTCTTTTGTAAGACTTTTCTTGCACTCATTTCTGTAGTGCCCTAGCTTCCAACTGTAATTACATTCACCCTTCTTCTTCGGCTTCTCATTGTCACCCCATTCTACATCCTTGCGCAAAAGAGGTAGATATCCCATCTTTAGCCTTGTAGCCATGGCAACGGATGCTTTCCCTCTACCGTTTCCTTGAGCGGCAAAATCCTGAGATCAGCAATCCTTATTCTCGACCTATTCATCCAAAAATTCTCCTCTTGTAGGTGCAAATACATGATCTCATCAAAATAAAAGGCATTTGCATTGCCTTTCATGAGCAACTGAAGTGTAATAGAAAAGCCCTAATATGAGTTAGCAATGCATTGAGGATGGTAGTGACAAAGTGAATTGTCCTAAATAAGATTATCAATGTTAGCTAGCTATTCTCAAAGGTCTTTCACCTTCATGAAATACTTATCCATAAAGTCACCCTTATCTAAACGCAACATGTCAAGCTGAGACCTGATATAGTGTTTCAAGGGCATCCCATGCAAACTTAACAGTGACACATGAACAAATATGTGGTATAATGCTCCTTTTCACTCAGAGAGCAATGAGGGAATGTGCCTATGCATAGCTTCTAAAACCAAGCTACCTCACAAGCTGCCATAGCAGCACCCCTATACTCTGCCTTTGTACTCGATAAGGTAATTGTTGGCTGCTTCTTACTGCTCCAATTCATAGTAGCACTCCCAAATGAGAACATAAAACCACTGGTAGATCTTATGTCTACAATACTACCAGCCCAACCAGCATATGTGTACCCATGCAAGTGTATCTCTATACTAGCCTCATAGAAAAGTCCATAATCAACTATGGACTTTATATACTTAAGGATCCGTCTAGCCACATCCAAGTGTGGCTTCCTATAGGGGCCTACATAAACTGACTTAAAAGTCCAATAGCATGGCTCAAGTCTAGCCTTATAATGGTCATGTAGATTAAACTACCCACTATGCGCCTGTATGTAGTGGGGTCCTCCAAAAGCTCACCTGTATCTATGGAAAGCTTTGTTTTCTCCTCCAATGGCACTGAAATAGGCTTATAGCCTATCATACCATACTTGGACAACATGCCCAATGGTAACAAGATACTCCCCGATCTTGTTTGACCATGCTATGGGTGCCTACTTCAAGCCATACAAGGCTTTGCGTAATCTGCACACAAAATCTAGATGTGCATCACTCTCATAACCTGGTGGCTGCATCATGTACACTTCTTCTTACAAATCACCATGCAAGAAAGCATTCTTTACATCCATTTGATGTAAAGACCAACCCTTCACTGCAACCATAGCAATGACAGTTCTCATGGTTGCCATTCTTGCAACCCGGCTGAATGTCTCCTCATAGTCTATGCCATAAGTATGCACATAGCCCTTGGGGCAACCAATCTTGCCTTGTACTTGCTCACTGAACCATCAGCATTGTGCTTGACTTTATACACCCACTTACATCCAAATTGCTTTCTTTTCCTTAGGCAAAGGCACTAACTCCCATGTTGCATTTGTATCCAATGCTGCCATCTCCTCATCCATGGCATCTTCCCATTTCTTATTTCAAATTGCTTGCTCAAAGCAAGTGGGATCAACCTCCTATATTTCTTTTACCATGTAAGCATAATGATGGGCTATATATCTATCATATCTCAACCTATCAACAAGGTATCTAACCCTTGTAGATTTGCGTACACCTGGATCACTGCCAAGTGTCCTCCTTACACCAGGAGTCACAAACGGAATGCCAAGCTCCTCATCAAGGCTCTACTCAGATCCATTAGAGTCACCATCTATATATGAGTGACCTGCTGACAGATTAGGCACAAAAGGTTGATCTACCTTTTCCTTCACTTTTCGTGATACATGTGTACCTGCATCATTCCTCAACCTGCTTGACCATGGGCTAACATTGGATCCACTGCTCGAGGACTCCCCAGGTCCACTCAGCACCTGATTGCTGCTCTACATGTGGTGCAACATCAGCAATTCTTACATCTGCATCTTATGTTGCCTTCATACCAGCTACTCATCTCATCGAAGACATCTTTGCTTACTCGCATTTCACGAGTGGTAGGGTTATAGCATCTATAACCTTTTTTCTCCATAACATAACCAATGAAGATGCATTTCTTAGCCTTTAGATCCAACTTTGTTCTCACTTCATCAGGAACATGTACATATGTAATACACCCAAACACTTTCAAGTGAGACACAAAAGTAATGTGGCATATTCTTTTCAATCATCAAGGCACGTGCCACTTCTGTAATGTGCTTGTTTTTCCTTTCTACAGCAACACCATTCTGTTGCGGAGTGTACTTGTAAACTGCCACTTGATTCCCTGCTTTCTCAGGAAATCGTTAAACTCATTGGAGAAATATTCTCCCCCACCATCTAATCTTAGGCATTTTATTTGCATGCCTTTTTCCTTCTACAAAGGCTTTAAATCTTTGAAAGTGAGCAGACACCTCACTTTTCTCCTTTATGAAATAAACCCACACTTTCCTAATGTGGTCATCAATGAATGTAACATAGTACCTACAACCTACAATTATTGCAGTCTTGGTCGGTCCCCATATATCTGAATGTATGACATCCAATGGCCTTGCAGTCTTGGTCGGTCCCCCCATATATCTGAATGTATGACATCCAATAGCCTTGCACTGACATGCTTTTCATGTGGGAAAGCATGTTTGGCCTGCTTACCAAGTTGCCATGCTTCACATACCTTATGCATACCGTCAACCTTAAACTTTGGCAAACCTACAACAATATTTTGGACTTGCATAGACTTCAGCCGTTGTACATTCACATTACCAATACACTTGTGCCATATAATAATATCTGCAATGACACATGTTCCATGCGCAAACATGGCTGCCTTTATCTCAGGCATGTTCACATCCAAAGTAAACATCCTGCCATTTATGTTACCCTTTGCAACTAAGCGACACTTATTTTTGAAGTCTTCCACAAAACATCCTTGAGGATTAAACCTCACTTGTTGGCAGACCCTGCTCAACCATCTGTCCAATAGAAACCAGGTTCTTTGTAATATTCGGAACATGAAGTACATCAGCCAAGTACTTCATTTTACCATCCTGGATAGACAATGGCACTTTACCAACATGTGCAATGGGATGCACAGTATCATCACCTGTTTCTACATAACCTGGTTTTTCCATTTTTTGCATATCTCTAAACCACTTAGCATGACTAGTCATGTGAGGTGCCAGAATCCACATACCATATATCTTGATATCCTGACACATCCCTTGTTAATAGAACTAAGCATGTGCTGCATCACAAACAACTTCTCACTTCTATCATCACCTCCATGTTTGCTAGATGATCTACCTCTACTTGAATTACAGTAGAAGGCCTGTTCCGATGTGTTCTTGCTTTGTGAAGAAGAATCATCACCTAAAGCCTTTTCTTCTATGATCAACATAGATATCAAGTCCCGAAAGTTGGGAATATTCTCCCTAACTGCAATGGAGGTCTTAAATGGCTTGTACTCTTTGCTAAGCCCATTTAGATAGACACTCACCAAATCATCATCCTCCACTGATACATTGATAGACCCAAGGGATTCAATAATGCCCTTGATCTTTAAGGCATATTCATTGATGAACATGCTTTTCTTTTCCACAGTATGCAACTCTTGCTTTAATTGCAACTTCCTTGCCTTTGTGTTAGTCTGGAACATCTGAACCAGATTCTGCCATGCAACTGCTGGAATGTTTGCATCCTGTATGTGTCCTATCATAGTGTCTGTGACACTAATTGAAAGCCAATACATGAATTTTCTTGCACCCTAATTCCAATCCTTGAATGCCTTTATATCTGTGCAGGAGTGGCATTCTCCTCAAATAACTCTGGAGGCTCCTCATTGTCTCCTTCTACATAATCCCAAAATCCTTTCTCCATTAGGAAATTGGTCATTCTAAACTTCCAGGCATGGAAGTTCAGAATAACTTCCAGGCATGGAAGTTATTCTTATCCAGCTTCTCACTAACAATCTGATTAATTATGTTATACATGTTTTCCTGCAACAAGCAAATAACTTGCAAACAGACAACTTCTGTATGCAACCTGTGTAATACAACAGTATCTCCTGTACAGCAGTGGTACTTCAACACAGCCTGTGTGTCACCAAATGTGACCAGAGTACATGTACATACACCCAGTATCAACAATACATGTGCCCTGTTTGCACTTCCAAAATGCACTGCTGCACTGCAATAACCAGATTTTGAGTAGCAATTCTCTAGTAGAACTTTCAGAAAACTATTGAAAATACCCTTCAGTGATGAAACGGGGCCCGTAACACACCCGAAACGCTAATCTAGCTGGAAAATGTTAGTCCAACAGGACACTATACATGCCTTGTAGCTTCGCTCCCACAAAGATAGCTCCTCAATTAGATACGTGTAGCTCCTCAATTAGAGATGTGTAGCTCCTAGAGCTACTGAGGGGGTGTTGTACCTAAACCGTTGTACCTAAACCAAGAAGGGGAAAGAGATGATGGTGCTCTTAAACATGTAGTACCGCTTTCTTCCTTGCTTGTTCTTGCCTCTTGCTTGCCTCCTTAGCTCTCACATGAACCAGGCTTTGATACCATAAAGAGAATGTGGGGGAGAGGGAGAGCTTCAAACCCTAGCACGCAAACACAGACACACAAGAGAGAGCAAGACACAAGAGAGAGATGGATAGCTGAATTTTCTTCTATCTTCTTCTTCTCTACTCAACCAACATAGCATAAAGATAAGAGTACACACTATATGGGTTAATACTCAACTACTACAACATACAAGGATTTGTCCATAATGTGAACCCGACTAAATGAGCTGGCGCTATAACTATGCTAGTCTCTAGTAATCCAAAATAGCTATCACACGGCCTGTCATCCCACTGGCCGCATATGACCCATAATCTCACCAACTATGCTAGTCTCTAGTAATCCAAAATAGCTATCACACGGCCTGTCATCATCCCACTGGCCGCATATGACCCATAATCTCACCAACCATGCTAGTGGTGTAGATGTGGAATCTATCACCTAGGTGGGTCATCAGTGTCCGTCGCGTAGCACTAGTTAAGCTCGATATCTCAACACGGGATATCTAATTGCTGACATTCCTCGTTTATCGTTCTATACATAGAATTTAATTCTATTGAAAATCACTCTTTTATAATAAAAAAATAATCAATATACATCTTTCTATGCATAAGATTTAATTCTATTAAAAATCACTCTTTTATAATAAAAAAATAATCAATATGCATCTTTCTATGCATAGGATTTAATTCTATTAAAAATCACTCTTTTATAATAAAAAAATAATCAATATGTATCTTTCTATGCATAGAATTTAATTCTATTAAAAATCACTCTATGGCTTCCCCGAACAACGTAGGCCACCATAGTCCTACTTGAAGTACCTTGCGAGCTGTAATCTCTCCATAAAAATGTCCTTCGGCTATCCTTGAATGAGCTTCATCCAATATCGTGAGACGAACTCATCTTCTCTCACGCATCTTCTTAGGACATTGTCCTAACCTAGCTTATATATTTCTCCCACAATTAATTAATAAGGTACATTAAGTTTGATAAGCGGTCGCATTTTATCTTTGTTCAACAATGTTTTTTGCAGAAAACCATAAGCTAGATAATTGGATATCTCCTCGCTCCATTCAGGCACCATGTCCAATTTGAACAAACAAGCATCAGGGAGGTCATCATCAACACCAGTTTTGTTGGTTCCCCATTTAGAATTCTCAACATATGATCGGTCAACACATGTTGTGTCCCCTTTCTCACCATAACTGTAAAGTCGAATTCCAATAGTAATAGCAACCAGCGTGTGATTCTCCCTGTGGTGCAAGGCTTATTCACCAAATATAATAAAGCTTGATGATCCACGAAGAACTCGAATTTTTTGGCCAATAGGTAATGTCGATACTTCTTGACTGCATAAACCATATCCAACCCTTAATTCACCTCTGCATCATTCAATTGACAACTAGCAAAGCAGACTAGATAGTCCAATTTGAACTCACTGGGATGTTGTAGTATACATCCAATAGCAAAGCTCGATGCATCGATGTGCACATGAAATATGAGGTCCCAATTGGGTGGTCTTAGAATTGGTGCTCTAGCCAATGTCTGCTTCAATCAATCATATGCTTCCTGGCATTCCTTAGTCAATGAGTAGCTTGTACAATGGCCTGGAGATTTCATCATAGAAGATTATGAAGCGGTGGTAATACCCAACGTGGCCCATAAATCTTTGCACACCTTTGTAATTAGTGGGTGGTGGCAGTTCCAATATCAACTTGACCTTGCTGTCATCCGTGGGACTATACCATTCTTAGAGACAATGTATCCCAATATCACACCGTGTTTGACCCCAAATTGGAACTTTAAAACCATGCCCAGATGTTTCTCTTCCCTCCTTTACCTTCAATTTTTCCAATATTGCATTACTCGGTTCGTCCATCGTCATGTTTCTGACTTGCATGCTCCGAGTTTCAATCTCTTGGTGACTCGAAACACATGAAGTGGTTGTTGTCAAAAATATTCTGACATCTTCCGGTTGTGGCAATTCTAACATATTATCTTAATTGCCAGTTTAAAACATGCATCCAGAGTAGCTGGTCGGGCTAATACCAGATAATCATGCATCTTGTGGTCTCTAACTCCTCTCTGACAGCAAGGTAATAACTGATCATCAGTTAGCTTTTCTTGTAGTTTGCACCTTGAATTTAAGTGCTTTAGTCGAGACACATAGTCTCTCATCAACTCCATTCTCTTTTGTTTGATGTTGTGCAGCTGTGCCACAGAACTCCATTTGTCACCACTTCTAGCAAAGCTGGGCACAAACACATTCTTGAGCCATTGTGAAGTTAACCTTATTCTCGGGTTTGAGGGTTCGGAACCATTGTTGTGCTTTCCCTTCTAGGGTCAGTGAGAAAGCATGAATCATTGTTACATCACTAAATGACTGGCCCACAAGTTTTGCATGTGGATTCAAAAATCTCTACATGTTAAATAGGATTCCCATCCCCATAGAATTTTTGAACGAGCTTTGAAATGATGTGTGGCTTCATTTGGGAGGGTTGGGCTTCCAGAGCAGTGCCTAGTTCCTTGACTATTCCTCGGCCCATTTTCACAGCCATATTCAACAGTTTCGTCCTTATGGCTGCATTAAGATCGATGGTTAGATTCACCCTTGGTCTTTGATGAGGAATTTCTCCCCCCTGCCTAGACATCTTCCTCTTTCTATGTTGGCTCTTCTAGGCATCTCCGGTCTATGGGATGGTCCGGCCACTTCATTTATGGAATGGCTCATCTCATTAGCCGCCTCTGTACGCCTTTGTAGAATTAAGAGTTTCGTGTCCTGTAGGAACGTGGGATGATTGATCATCTGCTCAATGTCCTTTTTGGTGTGCATGCGGTCTTCCACTTCACCCGCGGCCGCTCTAGGGTTACAAACCCTTCCTCTGCTCTGGGCTCTTTATTAATGGGTTCTAAGTTTGGAATTTATTCCTCATTTCTTCCCATGACTATTTTCGGTTCTTTACCCCATGATTGGAGTAAGTTTACACTTCCTATCTCCTTTTGTTCAGCTCTAGCCCTTTGAGTATTGAGCTCTTGTTTCCTTAAGCTCACCTCTCATAAAATGTCGTTCCACCTCGAACCTTTTCAAATCTAACTCTACTTCCTCTGAGGTTGGGAAGAATACTTGACCAGTCCAGGCTGCACTTTCCATGTCTCTTCTCATTCGAGGGGTGCCAGTGTTTGGAAGCCTCGAATTTGAAGTTTGGATAGACACTTCTTACCTTGGACCAAGTCCAGCGCTGATTGACGGACCCATGCCCGCAAATTGCGCTTCTTCATTACTGCTAGTTTGGAGACCAAAAAATCCCCGGGCTATATCAATGATATCACTGGATTTGGGGGAGGGTGGTTTCTCATCTTTCACAAACCCAAAGTATTATAACCCTTCTTCCATGGATTCTTCACTAATATTTTCAACGGTGGTCAGATTCCTTAAGATACTCAATTGAGTGCTTACTGAGTGGCCTAAACCCACACTCTTTTGATAGGAAGATCCTGGGTGATTTAATGCGCTATCGTGATGAGCAGTGAGGTTGTCTCCGATGAGCTTTCCAAACCTTAAGTGCATGAATATGATTTGATAAGCTATTTTGCTACCCTAATTAAATTTTGGTTAGATTTTGTTGACTTGTTTCTAAGGCCGTGAGATTATAGAGAACAGTTCACAGCGTGAAGTGTCAGGAAACGATTCACATCGTAAACTATTTTTTGCACTTTTATGTGTTTAAAATTTTTGCTTTGGGACTCAGAATTCCATGATTATCCATGCCTACATTAAGTCACTAATCACATCTTAATTATCATCTAATCTCTTTGTTAATGATGTTGATTCTAGCATTTGATCCACCATAGCTCATCACATTGCTGTAATTTTAACAATGCAAGCATCATGGGATGAATGGCTTTATCTTGCTGAATTTTGCCATAATTCTAGCAAGCGTTAGAGTATTGGGATGTCACCTTTTGGAGCTCTTTATAGTTATCAAGTGCATGTGCCATCCATTGCCTTTCATGAGGATAAAATGGTTAATCCTTTAGCCAAGGATGAGTTGGAAAGGATGAGACAGCTTCTTCAATTATGTAAGGACAACATGAAGAAGGCTCAAGAAGTCATGAAGGCAAATGCAGATGAGCATAGACATGAAGTGGAGTTCAAGGAAGGTGATTATGTGTTACTCAAGCTTCCTAAGAGCCGTCACAATATCCTCAAAGGGTCTTCCAACCCAAAGTTGGCTTATCGGTATTATGGACCATATTTGATAGTCAAGAGAGTAGGTGAATTAGCTTATAAGCTTGACTTACCTCCTTCCACAAGAATCCATAATGTGTTCCATGTATCTAACTTCAAGAGGTTGTGGGTTCTCTTCCTTAAGAGCTTGAAGAACTACCACCAATGGATGAAGAAGGAGAGATAATATATGAACCGGAGAGGATTGTAGACAAGAGGACAAGAGCATTGAGGAACAGGGATATTGAAGAATTTCTTGTTAAATGGAAGTATTTGCCCATGGATGATGAGGAAGAACTTGACCTCAATGTTCACAAAGCCCTCCACAGATCTCAGCCAAGTCCCTTCAAGGGTGAAGGGGAAAACTTGGGCGAGGCTGTGGAAAAGTGGATCGAAGCAAAGTAATCCTATTTTAATGGTTTTTTTTTCCAATTATCTCAATGATTTTCTTCTTCTCAACCCCTCTCAAGCTTGAGAAGCTTTTAAAGTGATGGTTCTTTCTTCAAATCAAGCTTTCTCAAAGATTCTTAATGTCTAATTAGAATTATGTTATTCTTTATGCTTAATTATGATGTTTTCTTTAAGAAAATCTCTCTCTTGAAAAGATTGATCATCTTTATGGCTAGATCCTTAGTAAAAGGATGATTTTCAATAATAATCTCTTGTTTCAAATCTAAATTCTAGGCTTGATGAGCTAGAGAATGAGAATTGATATTTTTATGATTTTAAATTAGTAAAAGTGATGGTTAATTCTTTTTAGGTTGATTATGAGTAGGAAAAATTACTTTAACTCATTCTAAATTGGAAGAGGATTATACTAACAATTTTGGAAATGAGAAATGGTAAATTTAATTTAATAAAAGAAAATAATCATAATTATGCTTATAATTATGATTATAACTATGCTAAGTATACATAGTTTAATTTTAAGCTTAAAAGAAGAGTTTCTATCATATTTTCATTACAAGTTTTCATTCAATTAGAAAATTAAAAATTATCAGTAATAGCAGCAAAGCTATGGTAATTTTTTTAGAAAAAAATACATATCTTATTTTTATGCATAATGCTAAAAGAGGAATTCCTACCATATTCTAGGTTTAGATATTTTATGCAAAAAGAATGATTTTTATTATATTCATGGAAAAATACTTTTTTTTAGTATTTATGCATAAATATTTAATTAAGAGAAGACATGAATTTTTGATAAATTTATTTTTATGCATAAGAATTTTGATGTAAAAAGAGAAATTCCCATGATATTTGAGATCCAAACAATTAAGTGTTAAAAGAGAAATTTTTGGCATAATTCAAAATATGAGTATTTATCAAAAGTGGAATTCTGAGTATTATCATTTTTATTAAGAAATATGGGTAGAATTGATTTTGTAAATCCCATGAATCTTTTATTCAAAAAGAAGAATATTGTATATCTTATTTTGAGAAATTTGAGAAAGAATATTGAATATATCTTATTACAAGAGCTGTTTTACTCTTCTTGTTGTATCTGGTGACATCGAAGTATTCTTCCATTGCTTCGATCCACTTTTCCACAGCCTCACCCAAGTTTTTCCCTTCACCCTTGAAAGGTCCAGGGCTGAGCTCTATGAAGAGCTTTACGAACATCTGGGTTGAGCTCTTCCTTCCTCTTTGAGTTGGAGATTAACATTCCTACCACGACGACCTCGATCCATGATCCTATTAATATGAAAATTCTTGTTAAGTCCCTTTTTCCAAATTAACCAAGACGCTATGGTGAAAAGACCACTTTATTTATAATTCAAATCCGACTTTAGATCCAACTGATTATGGGGTTCCTTATAGTTTGGTCAGCCCCCGTAGAATTCCAGGATAAAGATCCCTTCTACAAGAAGAACATACAAAACTCATTATCAGAGAATAATTCATTCATATTTTTAACACAATAATGGTCCATTAATAGCCTAGAGTTATCAATGGATTATAAGCCATGGATGGCTAGAAGTATACAATACTCACCAGCACTTAAACTTATGTGAACCTTCCTTATATCATCCTTTTGGTATTCTAAAACTCTATCATAACATCTACAAGCATCTAGAGGTAATGTTAACAAACGTCCTTTACTCTTTTGATAAAACACATATTGAATATCCTAACATTAGTCCTGAGGATATCACTTAGCCCCAAGATTTTATGAAACTCCACAAACCTAGCTACCCACCCCTAAGCTCAAGCCATGGTCAGGAAGAGACATCCAGTTCATCATCTAATCCTTATAGCCAGTAAATTACTAAATCCTCTTACTGGGATGTCACACCAACAAAGCAACATTATGTACCGTACCCTCTCCAAGCACCTCGCTTGAAAATTAGAATAACTGCTACTGGAGAGGGCACCTTATGGTCTAATGTGGCAAAGCATAGCAAGTTAGCAAATCCACAGTTGGGAAATCAGAATGGTAACATTTATGATCAGTTATTGCTTTTGTAGGTGGAGGAAGGCTCACCCAGTCCACATAAGAGGGGGATATACAACAACTATCACAGATGATGCACACCCCAAGCTGGAAGATTTTGGCATACAGCCAGACTGGAGAAAGGAGTTCCTTACAATTCCAGAATATAGCCATGAATATATGTGTGTGCCACCAACTCAACGAGTTGATCCCTTGTACATGCCACTAAAGAGGAGATGGACACCCCTGGAATTTCAAGAGGCCAAGCAGCGAGATTCACATGACTATTATAACTTCCCCATCTTCATGCTAGCTACATTTATAGACATAAGGGAACAAAGAAAACATATGCTGAATTGGATATAGGCATGGCGCCATATCTCAAACTTGGCAATAGTGACCAGTGTTAGATTCTTAAAATTGCTCCTGGTCCTAAGCGATCAACCCAAGGAACGATATGATGGGTATGATGCTGAGCAGAGCTGCAATTTGATATCAATCAATGCTCCTCCATTTGAGGACATTAATAAGCGTCATGTAAAGGCACTATAAAAGCTATACATTATGAGATATTGGCCACCCAAGGCCTTAGTTAAGTAAGTTTTAGGCGCCCAAGTGTGAGTAAGGGCCAATTGTATAAGGCATTTTCTCATAATGAATGGACACAATCCCCCTTTGTGCTATTGAGAGCTCTTGTTTGTGTCTTGAGAGAGAGTTTGAGAGAGAGCATTCTAGCACTTGTGCCTCTTCTATGCTTGTATGTTGCATGCATATGTTGAAGAGTGAGAGAGAGTGATTGCCTTGTGTGATGGTGCGAGCGACTCTATGGTGATAGTGTGGAGGTGGAGCTTGGAGGATTGGAGCATCTCAAGTGAGCTTGGAGGCCTCAAGGGACTCAAGTTCGAAGCATTGGTAAGTGCCCTACGACAGTTGTGTTCTATTGCTCTTCCCTTAGGTGAATGCATTGAGTTCCCTCTTGGAGGTGTGGTAGCCCATAACATTGTGGCTGGCATTACACAAGTCATAAGCTTGGTCAACCCATACATCTTTTACATGAAGCACTTAGCATGGTTACATAAAAATAATGAGTGTGGTTAATATACCACCCTTCCTAATTCAGATCCATTCTAGGAGCTAGCAAGGATGCTTAGCAGTAGTAGATGACATATGTTCTGATGAAGTCGTACTGCGATTTGGGATGTGTTATTGCCTATTCCATCTCCCAAGATAACTCCACACATTCACAATCAGAAGAAGCAATAGACAACAACTATCGTGGGGTACTTACCAATGCTTTGAGCTCACGTCCCCTGAGGCTCTCCAAGATCTCTTTTGCCAGTGCTACCAGAATTCTTATTGGAACAAACGTGTACTCTTATCTGACATTCAAAATATTTTCAGTCTTAGGGAAGATTTTACTCTATGTGCTATTGCTAGTTTTTAGGAAGAGGGTAGTGCTTTTGTCTCAGAAGATGACAGTGATGACTTAGCATTGGAGGAAAATTACAATAGTAAAGAGTGTCTCACAATATGTTTGGAAAAAGCAGAGAAGTTCAAAGATGACGGCTTTGTGCCAGATGATAAAACCTTCATGGAGCTTCAGGCCAAATTTGGCTATGATAAGTTGAATGACTCTGCAAAGGAATAGATGAACAGAGTAGGAGAAGATAGTAAAAGTTCTATTAACCTTTGGCAAGACCAACTGTTTGTGACAGATGAGACTCAGGTTCTCTCTCTCTCTCTCTCTCTCTCTCTCTCTCTCTCTCTCTCTCTCTATGTGTGTGTGTGTGTGTGTGTGTGAATGTGATTGTCTATTCGTCAGTGGTCGTCTCCACCACTTAGAGTCCATCACCCTTGCGGAGTCCATGCAGTAAAGGCATGGAGACTTTGCATTCTCTACTGGCACATGAGCTGATCCAATCCACCATAGCTCCATTTCTGATTGAGTTTTGTGGTATGGAGAATCAAGCTTACCTTGACTATAGTCCAATGCTTTATTCATTAGGGATATAGATATTCTTTCCATTTTTTGACATTTTTGGATCTGAGCTTCATCTAATTTTATAACAAATACAAGTTTTCCTTCACAATCTATTTCTCGAATGTTGTAATATCTCACCATAAAAGATTGGATTGGCCCCTTTGCTATAATTAAATAAGCAATTGAGAGTCTTCAAGTCACCTACAAGATGCCATTGAACTTGAAAGTCCCCCCTTTTCTCTACATGGAGCATCTTGGTTGCATTCATTTGTTCTTTGATGAGATTGGGAATATGTGTTTAATGAAATACCCAAAACAAGGATTCATGGTCCTCTTTCTTGACCTCAAATGAACCTAGCCACTAGATCCTTATCTCGGACTGCACGCTAAAATACTTTGGATCATCCCTACTGCAATTACAAAGAGCCTTATTCATAAGACTTGTTATTGTGACCCTTTCCATCTTTTTCTCCTTGATAATCTCACACTCATCAAGCTTGATATCATAGAACTCCGCCATTCTCTTTTGCAAGAGCTCCAAGTCCATGAATATATTGTTGTGTTCATTGTAGAATATGCTGCCACCTTCTCCCTTAAACTCTCCTACAATGTGGTATGAGTGACCAATATAGTGAATCTGTTCTGTGTTTAATTCCTCCCTATGTCTCCAAACTTATGTAGGTGTTGGAAATAGCTTTGCTTTAATGCCTTTGGCCTCAAGGAGTAATGACACTAACTTCTAGATGGCACTATAACCCTTACGGCTAACTCCACTTGAATCCATGGCGGATTGAATATCCATAGCCAAAACTATATTGTTGGTTACAAATTCATCCACTATATCTCATTGAACCACCTTGAACTTCTTCTCTTTTATCAATTCCCTTGCCATTTTTTATGTCACAAATGGTTTCAGTTGCTTTGCTGGATTAAGGTTGGGATTGATATTCTCTTTGTCAGGATGTATGACAACCCTACAAATACAATGCTACTCAATTACTAACATAGAGAACATGTAAATCACAAAGTAACCCAGCAAATAAAATAATATTAATTGCTAACATAAAAGACATGTGAATGGGAATGCATTGAGTGAAATCTTACCTTATGGCTTGGATTCTCTTCTTCAAGCCTCCAGAACCAAGCCTCAAGTTCTCGATGTTTTTGAGCTTTCTTCTCCGTATGCGCGGTCCAATGATTGTGTCTTTTTCTCTATATTTGTGGAGGTCACTTCTTAGTCTGTTGATTTGACATTCTTGTTCTTCCAATCTAACATTCTGTGTCTTGCATTCACTAGACAAGCCAAGAAGCTCATTTGCTAAGTGTTGTGAATAATGCCTCTCTCTTTCTTGCATGTAAGAAATTGACTTGCAATAATCTAGTATGCCTTTGGCGCCATCACGTGCAAAATGCAAGAGAGTTGTGGGATTTGAAAAGGGAGGATGTGAAGCAGTACAGGGGTCAATAGAATAGATGGAGCCATCACACCAAAGGTTTATGTGTTGCTTCCCCGACAACCTCATATGATCTTTGACATTTGATGAGAGCAATAGTTGTCCACTTCTGCATTTTTGAATGGGCACATACACACTATCTAGATCAATGTGCAGATGGTACTTTCTCTTAATGCTTTCATGATTAGACTCTTCTCAATAGAATGAGTGTGTACATGGTTGTTCTCCATTGGATTCTTCTAGGAATGATTAAGTATACTATATGAGGCAGAGTGAAAGAATATGACTCGCTATGGTGAGAGAAGGCTTGTATTTGTCTTTTGAAATTGGAGATGAAGGTTCTAATTCCCTCCAAACTCTCTTTCGTGCAATAATATCCTCCTAAACGAACTTTATTCTTGCAATTTGGAATGTATCATTTCAAAGAAGGTTCCAACGAACTTTAAGATGGCCGCCTAGGAGAAAATTTACCTCTCTGGCTTAGAGACTACACTTTTATGACTTTTATGTTCTCTTTATTTTAGCATTTCAAGATTTTTTCTAGAGAGAGAAAATAAGAATCGAATATTTTCTTACAAGGCCCTATGAATGACCTCTAAAATTTCCTAATGACCCATTGAATAACAAACATACGCCACCTTGGTCACCTTTGTGGCTGTGTAGATGGCAAAATATGCAGATCTTTAGATAGTAGAGCAGCACCTGTGACTTTACGTGCTTGAGAGATGATGTAGATGTTTAAATAGCAGCACAACATGTGTGCAAATGATGAAGTCTAAGCTTTTATGTATGAACCTTGCTATGACTTTAAATAAATTGGTCCATGAATGTACTAAGGGTAAATAAACCATATAAACAAATGTGCTTGACCACTATTTGGCTATAAAATAATGACGGCCATAAATCTGCTACAAAAATATAATGTCACATAAATATAAGATCGTCAAAAATGTGCACACATATACATGCAAACCTCATCGAGTCGCCTGCACTAGCCTTACCACTAATCTGCTATTAAAAAACACATGCCAAATATTATATCCAGTGACTAACTACCTAACACGGTACGATTAGTACCTTGTGGCAAGTCACTAACCATGCGGCAAATATTCAAAATAAATATCCATGATTGATAAAACATATCACAAAAATACCACTACAACAATAAGACGGGTTAGCGACGGTTATAGCATAGCTTTTATAAAGGCCTTGGAAAAGTGTCGAGATGTAAGCGTCACTATTTTTTTAATGCTATAACGGCCGCTATATCCCACATTATAACCACTGATATACCCCACGCTATAAGCACCACTATATCGCACGGTATAAGCACTGATATTTTCCACATTATTTTCACCCATAGAGTAACACTAATAAAAAATGACAATGCCCCTATTTTTTATGTTCATCAGCGGGGTGCTAATAAAAAACAACAGCGTTGCTATTTTTGTTGCTCAAGCACTAATAAAAAAACAACAGCGGGGTGCTAATAAAAAACAACAGCATCGCTATTTCCATGTTGAGATATCGATCTCAACTAGTGTTACGGTGGACATTGATGACCCGTCTGGGTGATAGCTTTCGCATCTACACCACTAGCATGGTTGGTGATATTATGGGTGATATGTAGCCAATGGGATGACAGACTGTGTGTGACAGCCATTTTGGATTACTAGAGACTGGCATAGTTATAGCACCAGCTCATTTAGTCAGGTTCACATTATGTACCGACCCTTGTAGGTTGTAGTAGTTTAGTACTAACCCATATAGTGTGTACTCTTATCTTTATGTTATGTTGGTTAAGCAGAGAAGAAGAAGAAGATAGAAGAAAATTCAGCTATCCATCTCTCTCTTGTGTCTTGCTCTGTGTGTGTGTGTGTGTGTGTGTGTGTGTGTGTTTGCTTGCTAGGGTTTGAAGTTCTCCCTCTCCCCCACATTCTCTTTATGGTATCAGATCCTAGTTTGTGTGAGAGCTAAGGAGGCAAGCAAGAGGTAAGAACAAGGAAGGAAGAAAGCGGTACTACACGATGGGTAAGAGCACCATCATCTCTTTCCCATTCTTGGTTTAGGTACAACACCCCCTTAGTAGCTCTGGGAGCTACACATCTCCGATTGAGGAGCTTTCTTCATGGGAGCAAAGCTACAAGGCAGGTATACTGTCCTATAGGGACAGGTATAGTGGCCTATAGGGAGGAATTTTTCAGCCAAATTTACATTTCAGGCACGTTACAGGCCCTGTTTGGTCACTGCAAGGTATTTTCAGCAGTTTTCTACAAGTTCTAGTAGAGAACTATTTCTACTCAAAATCTGGTTATTGCAATGCAGCAGTGCATTTTGGAAGTGCATACACGGTTTGCACATGTATTGTTGATATTGGGTGTATGTACATGTACTTGGTCACATTTGGTGACACACATGCTGTGCTGAAGTACCACTGCTGTAGCAGTTACAGGAGATACTACTGTATTACAGGTTGCATACAGAAGTTGTCTATTTGCAGGTTATTTAATTACTGCAAGAAAACATGTCTAATGAAATTAATCAGATTGTTAGTGAGAAGCTAGATAAGAATAACTTCCATTCCTGGAAGTTCATAATAACCAATTTCCTAATGGGTAAAGGATTTTGGGATTATGTAGAAGGAGACAATGAGGAGCCTCCAGAGTTATCTGAGGAGAATTCCACTCCTGCAAATATAAAGGCATTCAAGGATTGGAATTAGGGTGCAAGAAAAGTCATATACTGGCTTTCAATTAGTGTCACAGACACTATGATAGGACACATACAGGATGTAAACACTCCAGCAGTGCGGCATGGCAGAATCTGGTTCAGATGTTCCAGACCAACACAAAGGCAAGGAAGTTGTAGTTAAAGCAAGAGTTACATATTGTGGAAAAGAAAAGCATGTCCATCAATGAATATGACTTAAATATCAAGGGCATTGTTGAATCCCTTGGGTCAATGTATCAATGGAGGATGATGATTTGGTGAGTGTATGTCTGAATGGGCTTGGCAAAGAGTACAAGCCATTCAAGACCTCCATTGCAGTTAGGGAGAATATTCTCAACTTTCGAGACTTGATATCTATGCTCATCATAGAAGAAAAGGCTTTAGGTGAGGATTCTTCTTCAGAAAGCAAGAACACACCGAAACCGGCCTTCTAATCTAATTCAAGTCGAGCCAGAGGTAGAGGCTATGGTCGAGACCAAGGTGGTGGCCGACAAGGAAATCAAAATTCTGGACAACAACAGTCCAATGATTCACAGCAGCAATCATACACAAGTGGAAGAGGCCAATCTAGAGGCAGGGGGGAGCCAAAGTGGCCGAGGTGGTTGGCAAAGAAATCAAAATGCAAATATCATAGAGTGCTATTACTGTGGCAAACTAGGACACATGGCAAAGGACTACTACATAAAGAAGAATGACATTAAAAGTGGAAAGTTGCAGCAAGGCAACTATGCATCATTTAGCAAACATGGAGGTGATGACATAAGTGAGAAACTATTTGTGATGCAGCACATGCTTAGTTCCATAACAGGGGATGTGTCAGGATCTCAAGATATATGGTATGTGGATTCTTGCGCCTCTAACCACATGACCAGTCATGCTAAGTGGTTTCGAGATATGTGACCACACTGGTCCACTTTAAAGAGATCTACATCCAGAGGTCTCTGTATTGTGCATGTCTTAAGAACAACAATATCCATAGACTTTGCCTCCTCTTCCTCCTCCTCTTCCTCCTGTACTAACTGTATCTCTTAACTTCTGCCTCTTTAGAAGGTAACTCATCTTCTTGGGGAATCTCATCTTGAATAGTACCTTCATAGAGCAATTCTTCACCCCTTTCAGGAAGCTCTTTATAGAGGTAGTGCAAGTAGCAAAGGAATCCAAATGGCTCATACAATAGCTTGCAGCAACTCATGTGCATGGTACACTAAGTAGGCTTGTAGGAAGATGGGAGTTCCTGGTACTTCTTGTATAAAAACCTGTTTGCCTTCTTGCTTTGTGCACAATCCAGCAAGTGCACATAAGCCCGATTACTTAGCAGCAGCCTTCCTTTGGGTACTAATTTTTCACAACCATCCCTGTGTTTTGACAAGCACTCTCCATGCTGGTCCAAAATTGACTCTATTGGCAAAGGCTTGTTAAACATCTCAGCAATAATGTGAAAGTCATCAACAACTCCAGTGTTAAAAACAAAATCGAAAAGTTTCTCATCAATTAAGGTAAGATCATTGCTCTCAACAATTTCTTCCTTCTTGTCCTTCATGTCAGTGCTACGAACTTGCTCCTTATTCTTCTTCTGCTTCTTCTTCTTCAGCATCTCTATTTCAACAATTTGCCCTTTCTCCTTATTCTTCTTCTTCAACATCTCTATGTTAGCAGTTTGCCCTTTCTCCTCCTTAGCCTCCATTGAGAAATCAAAATCACTCTTAATAGAGAGCCTCTGTGGTGAGCAGGTCGTTTAGAAAGGGACACCAGACTGAGAACACCTACTTTCTCTTGTTCATCTACCTCCATATCTTGGTCTTTTGAATGGGGTTCCTCATCATTATGATGCTTTACAAAGTAAAGGGGGGAACTTGATTCTCTCGGCTCCACAGTTGGAAATCCTTGATCCTCTATCTATCCTCTCACAAGCTATGGCTCCTCTATCCATGCCATAACCTCCGTAGGGTCATCAGTAGTGAAGTCAACAGATCTTTTCTTCGTGGTCATCAACAACTTTGGAGACTTCATCTGCACGTCGCTCCTCCCTGTAGCACTAAATTCAGGATCCAGCATCATGGCTCCCCGCTTAAGCTTTCTTTGTTGTTCTGATCAAGAAAACACTGGCAGGAATTAGAAAAGGAGAGGCCCTCTATTTATATTTGTGTGATTTATTGCGATAATGCACGTCCATTACTCTTACAAAAGTGCCATATCGTGCCAAACTGTATAAACCTCTCTCTCTCTCTCTCTCTGTGTGGGTGTACTGTATGTGTGTGTCTGTGTTGTATATGCTTATGTGTGTGTGTATGTGTGTGTGTGTGTGTTAAAGCTTGTGTCTGTTTGTTCCTGCATGTGTGTGTGTGTGTGTGAAAGATTGTGTCTATCTATGCATGCATGTTTGTGTGTTTGTGTATCTGAGTGTGTGTGTGTGTGAGAGAGAGAGAGAGAGAGAGAGAGAGAGAGAGAAAGAGAATCGTGTGGACCCTTAATTTAGTACCAAGATCACATCCTGAGTTAGGCCTGTAAGTAAACATTCCAAGCACCTTTCTCTAGTATTTATGGCTACTTGAAGTTGGCAATGTATCTTATTGTGAAAGCTTATTTATTATGCAAGTGTATAAAAAGGCTTCTTCATGTTCTTGGTTCCCTATATGGAGACTATGAATTGTACAAGTCAGAGATCAAGCGTGTTCAAGTGCCCAAGCAAGGAGACTCACACTCCTGTGTGGTTGGAGGGTGATGATCCATGTAGAATATATTCTCCGGAGTCTCTTCTACATGAATCTCTTCATGTCCAAGGTAAGTGGAAGAATCATCAATGGTGGACGTTGATTTAGCTAGATTTGCGGTTTGACATTGTGAATTTTGTTTATTCAGATCGCTTTACAGAACTATGATAACAACTATGTGGAGAGGTATAGAGTGACCATGATATGATTAGTACTAAAGAGTGGCACGGAGATGTCTGAGGAGAACCAGTCGGACTTCCCCGATGTTGCAGACATCGAGGTGCTTCTTCAGGCTGAAGGGGGGGGAGCCAAAGCCTTCTGAGTGATGAGCACATAGAGGCAGAGCCAAGGCCCGACGAGGTTCATGAAGAACCCAAGGCTGATGAGGCAGAGCAAGCTGACGCGACGAGCCAGAGCCAAAGCCCTAAAGAGAAGACAAAGGTGAAGCAAACTGCAGAGACCGAGCCAAGGCTTGATAAGGAGGTGAACAATGAAGAACCTAAGGCTTGATAAGGAGGTGAACAATGAAGAACCTAAGGTTGATGAGGATCCCAAGGCTAGTGAGGATCCCAAGCTTGATGAAGATCCCAAGCCTAATGTACCTAATGTAATGTAACCAACTCAATTTTAAGAATTGTTTCTATTAGGTGTTTTTTGTCCCTTAACAATGATTATAAGTTTTAATCATATTTAGACTGATTAGAAGTATGAATCATGTTAATAATGGTTCCAGACGCTGAGGAGGCTTATCATCTTGGATGTTAATGGATTTCTGCTTTGTCCCTTAACAATGATTATAAGTTTTAATCATATTTAGACTGATTAGAAGTATGAATCATGTTAATAATGGTTCCAGACGCTGAGGAGGCTTATCATCTTGGATGTTAATGGACAACCCAAGAGCTTTGGTGAAAGATCCCTGCCCCCTCCGCGCAACGGATTCGAGGGGTGCTAGCAGTGAAAGTAGCACTCCTTGCATGGTGCAGGGTCCTTTCACTCGGGGCCTTGCCCCCACGGATATCCGGATAGGAGACTAATCCCTCGGTTCTTCCGAAACCAAACCCGGAAAAGACCTTCCCTTGCCCGGAAAGCACGGGCGATTCCTCCAGGATATTTTTACTCTAATGTAGTCAAGGTCATTACTAACCAAACTGATCCGATCGAACCTATAAAGACACTCGGTCAGATCAAGGAAGAAACTTGCACTTGGATCATAGAGATCAACGCTTTTTCCCCATCGAGAGGCACAACCGTTGATTCTTATCCATAGAACAATTACTATCCGGGATTTATTTTATCTATCATATTGTAACAGAATTGAGTCTCATTTTATGGATCCATCAGTCCAGCCTAACCCCAACCGCCCAACCACTATAGTGATGGGATCCAATTTAGAATTTGGTTAGGTTTTGTCCTAGTTACTAGGGAAAAGAGTTCCTAGGCCCCCTAGCCGGATATTCATGCAAATTTAACACCAGTCATGCCACTTACACACCCAATATGAAATTGCCTTTTTCACAGATTCAGCCATCTTTAAAACAATCATTTAATGAAACCATAGTATCACTGATCACAATCCTCCAAAATATCCGGTTGAATCTTAATTGACAATCATTCCTTCATCGGAGTATCTATGGCATCATTGGCAACCAGAATACTCACCACCTGTCCACTCAGGGGCCTTTTCAACAGTTCCTAGCTCATAGTACCCGGCAATATATTCACTTATAAAAATCAAGATGGAATCTCCGTTGAACATCAACAAGATCAACCAATAGATCCATATAAAAAAAAGCCATGGACTCATCCGTTGAGGACCAGCAAGGTCAGTCAACAAGATCCATGCCCGGTTTCAGAAAACAACTCTTACTCCTTGTTCCAATATCTTCCACGAGGCACGTGTGGGTATCTTCGGTGACCCACAGCCCGAGCACCGTATGGTCAGCACCCTCTAGGATCCTTCGCAGGTCACCTAGCGCTTCACTCATAGGCCGCTTCCTTGGTCCCTCATCCACCGTACCGGCATTTAAATCGAACCGAGGCTGGTCAAGACCTCGGCCGACCTTGCTACGCAAGATGTCCTCTGTTGACTCTCTGTCTGTGAGATCCCTGTCCCCACCATGCGACGGATTCGGGGTACTAGCAGCGGAAGTAGCACTTCATGCGCGGGGCAGGGATCCACACTCGGGGCCTCATCCATGGATATCCGGACAAGAGACTAATCCGTCGGTTTTTCCAAAATCGAACCCGAAAAAACTTCCCTTACCCGGAAAGCACGGGCGATTCCACCAGGGTAACTTTTTACTCTAATATAGTCAAGATCATTACTGATCACGCTGATCCGAATGCACCTATAAAGATACTCGGTCGGATCAAGGAAGAAACTTGCACTTGGATCATTGGGATCAACACTTTTTTTCCCATCAAGAGGCACAGCCGTTGATTCCTATCCATAGAACAATTACTATCCGGGATTTACTTTATCTATCGTAATAACAGAAATTGAGTCTCGATTTACGGATCCATCAGTCCAGCCTAACCCCATCCGATCCCATGGGTTAGTAGCCAACCGCCCAACCACTGTAGTGATGGGATCCAATTTGGAATTTGGTTAGGATTTGTCCCGGGTACCAAGGAAAAGAGTTCCAAGGCCCCCTAGCCGGAAGTTCATACAAATATAAAACTAGCCACACCACTTACACACCCAATATGAAATTGCCTTTTTCTTAGCAGCTAACTTTAAAACAATACTTTAATGAAATCATAGTACCACTGATCACAATCTTCCAATTTATCCGGTTGATCCATAATTTTCCATCATTCCTTCATCAGAGTATCTATGGCATCATTGGCAACTAGAACGCTCACCACCTGTCCACTCAGGGGCCTTTTCAATAGTTCCTAGCCCATAATACTCGGCAATATAATCACTTATAAAAATCAAGATGGACTCTCGTTGAAGATCAGCAAGATCAAGCAACAGATCCATAAAAAGAGCCATGGACTCATCCATTGAAGACCGGCAAGGTCAATCAATCAGATCCATGCCCGGTTTCAGAAAACAACTCTTACTTCTTGTTTCAATATCTTCCTCGACGCACGTGTGGGTATCCTAGGCGACCCAGAGCCCAAGCACCGTATGGTCAGCACCCTCTAGGATCCTTCGTAGGTGACCTAGCGCTTCACTCATAGGCCGCTTCCTTGGTCCCTCATCCACCGTACCGGAAGCTCACCATTTTAATCGAACCGAGGCTGGTCAAGACCTCGGTCGACCTTGCTACGCGAGACGTCCTCCATTGACTCTCCGTCAGTAGTTGCAACTTTATCAGTTAGGTCTTCACGACCTTAATCACAAGATAGTCAAAATGCTTCCCCAGCATTCTTGACATAAAACAACCATTTACAAACAGCATTTACAAACAGTTTACAAATACAATTTCTATATTAACTCTCATTTTTCCACATTATCTCTCATTAATCCACATTACTTATTCCACATTCCATTTATATGTGTACTCATCCAATCACATCATTTTCCATCTCTTCACTTCAGATTCCTTCACATCACATATCATATATTCACATCCATATCCACATCCATACATCTACATCCACATCCACATCTACATGCTTACCTCCATTTTCACATCCTCATTTATACATCCACATCCCATATCCACATTCATACATACACATCCATATCCACATCCATACATCCACATCCACATGCATACATCCACTATCATGTCCTCATTCATACATCCACATCCACATCCACATACATACATCCACATCCACATTCCCATTCACATCTATACTTCCACATACATACATACATCCACATCCACATTCCACATTCACATCTATACATCCACATACATACATACATCCACATCTACATCCACATTCACACACATCCACATCCACATTCCCATTCCCATTCACATCTATACATCCACATCTACATCCACATACATACATACATCCACATCCACATTCCACATTCACATCTATACAGCCACATTCACATCTATACAGCCACATCTACATCCACATTCACATCTATGCATATACATCTTCATGCATACATCCATTTTCACATTCATACATCCACACTCCCATCTCCACATACATACATACATCCACATCTACATCCACATTCACATACATCCACATCCACATTCCCATTCACATCTATACATCCACATCTACATTCACATACATACATAAATCCACATCCACATTCCACATTCACATCTATACAGCCACATTCACATCTATACAGCCACATTCACATCTATGCATATACATCTTCATGTGTACATCCATTTTCACATTCATACATCCACACTCCCATCTCCACATCCACACATCCACATACATACATCCATTTCCACATTCCCATTCATATAACCCCATATGCCTTCACATCTAATCTTTTACATCACATCCATTCTCGCCCTATCACAACCCATATACATCTTATCCTATCACATACACTTCTTACCTCCTCCCATACACATCTTATCACATCTTAATTCATCTTATCACCTCCTAACTTATTTCATAAGCATCTTATCACCTCTTATCACATCTTATACACCTCTTATCACATCCTATCACATCTCATATCTATTCATAGAATACAAGAGAATTCTTATATTTGATATAAGATTTCTTTACACATTTATTTATGCATAAATTCTATTTAAGGAGATTAATACTTTCGAAGTAAAAATCAATCTTTTATGCATCTTCCTATGCATAAATTCATTTTAAATGAAAATGACACTTTTGAATTAAATTTCAATCTTTTATGCATTTTCCTATGCATAAATTCAATTTAGATGAGAATGACACTTTTAAATTTAAATTCAATCTTTTATGCATCTTCTTATGCATAAATTCAATTTGGTAGGAATTACACTTTTAGAATAAAAGAATTTCTCTTATGCATCTAAGTTATGCATAAAATCCATTTATGATGAAAATCACACTTTTAGTATAAAAAGAATATCTTTTATGCATACCTCTATGCATGAAATCTAATATGATAAAAGTAACACTTTTACAATAAAATAATCAACTTTTATGCATACCTCTATGCATGAAATTCAAATATGATAAAAGTAACACTTTTATAATAAAATAATCAAATTTTATGCATACCTCTATGCATGAAATCCAAATATGATAAAAGTAACACTTTTATAATAAAATAATCAACTTTTATGCATACCTCTATGCATGAAATCCAATTATGATAAAACTAACACTTTTACAATAAAATAATCATCTTTTATGCATACCTCTATGCATGAAATCCAATTATGCTAAAAGTAACACTTTTGTAATAAAATAATCATCTTTTATTCATACCTCTATGCATGAAGTTCAATTATGCTAAAAGTAACACTTTTGTAATAAAATAATCATCTTTTAAGCATACCTCTATGCATGAAATTCAAATATGATAAAAGTAACACTTTTACATTAAAATAATAATCTTTTATGCATACCTCTATGCATGAAATCTAATTATGATAAAAGTAACACTTTTATGTTAAAATAATAATCTTTTATGCATACCTCTATGCATGAAATCTAATTATGATAAAAGTAACACTTTTATGTTAAAATAATAATCTTTTATGCATACCTCTATGCATGAAATCTAATTATGATAAAAGTAACACTTTTATGTTAAAATAATAATCTTTTATGCATACCTCTATGCATGAAAATCAATTATGTATAATATAAAAATCAATTTCTCTATGATTATAATGAATATCTTTCAATTAATCTAGGATTTTAATTCCTAGAATATGGTAGGAAGTCCTCTTTTCATGCTTTGAATGAAATTATTTCATGCGTATTTTTATAAAAATTTTGCCATAGCTCCGCTGCTATGACTGATAAATAGCAAATTTTCTAAGGGATAAAGCTTATCATTAAGGAAATAAATAGAATGATCCCTAATTGGATCATTAATCCATAATGGATTGAATCATCAATATTCATGAAATACATAAACTAAAAGCATAGGAAAAAGCCATTAATTTGGCCTCAAGCATAGATTAATCTTGAATTAAGGAAAAGCTTTATGAAAAGCTTCATTTGGATTGAGAATGGGTCATGAGTATGACCATTTCTTGAGTGAGAGAGAGAAATTACATAAAAACCATTAGAATTAAGCATAAATGGAAATTTATGTAATTCTTAACTATCATTAATCAATTAACTTCAATAGCATTCATCAAATTATGTAACTCTTCACTACCATCCATTAATTAACTTCAATAGCATTTCAAAAACCATTCCAATTAAGCTTCTCAAGCTTGAGAGGGGTTGAGAAGAGAGAAACATTGAGAAATTATAGAAAATGATCAAAATTCACTAATTACCTTACAAATTGCTTGATTCTTTGTTCACGGTAGAGGCCCCCAACCAATCAATTGGTTAAGTATGTTGATGGAGCCACCAATGGGGATTGAAGAAAGAGGAAAGCTCCAAAAACTAGTGAATTATTAATGAATTCACAGTTCTTGGCTTAGGTGGAGTAGAGTAACGATGCATAAACACTATATATTTTTCAACAAGGGGGAGGCTTCTATTTATAGGAAAAATTGAGCTCCTAACCAAACAAACTGATTCTAGAATTTTCTAAATCAGTTTGGTCAATATTTGACCATTTTTAGGTCAGTTAAGCTAACTTTTTGGAATTAGACTTGAATGAGGAGAGAGAAGAGATGAAATATCTCAATTTTTATGAGTTTAAAACTCATTCAAGCATGTGAAATATGCACCTCCTTTAAAGAACTCCCCTTCCTTATATATGTGTCAAAATGGAATCATTATACCCAAAATATCTCATATTTTTAATATTGCTCATAGTTTTTTACTAATAAACCTTGTATATTTTCAACTCTTCATCTTATGTGAAATATGCACCTCCTTTAAAGAACTCCCCTTCCTTACATATGTGTCAAAATGGAATCATTATACCCAAAATATCTCATATTTTTAATATTGCTCATAGTTTTTTACTAATAAACCTTGTACATTTTCAACTCTTCATCTTATGTGAGCATTTACTCATTTTTGGGTATCTTCTTTTACAAATTGGATTTATCTCCTCCCTACACATGGATTGATGCTATTGGTCCGTAGGAACCTTAATTGGACCATAATCCAAAAATTTCTGAAAATCTAGACCCTTAGGCTAAGGTCCGTTATACCCATTTCCAATTAATTCCAATTGCACATTGGAAAGTTCTTTTTGAATTTCTGTTTCAGGGGAACTTATTTTAATAAGATAAGATAATTTTCTATCCAGAAATATTAAAAATCTGAATATTCTCTCTCTAGAATATTTTCTCTCTCTAGGTTAAAATAGTTTAGAAACAAGTCTTTTATATTTCTGAAGAGGGATTGATTACAGGGGAAGATGCTGGACATTTTGAGAGGCTGGGGAGGAATCTTACACCGTCAGTTATTGCAACTTTATCAGTTAGGTCTCCACGACCTTATTCACAAGACGGTCAAAATGCTTTCCCAGCATTCTTGACATAAAATAGTCATTTACAAACAGGTCACAAATACAGTTTCTATAATAAACTCTTGTCTTTCCACATTATTCCTCATCAGTCCACATTACTTATTCCACATTCAATTCATATGTGTACCCATTCTTATCCAATCACATCATTTTCCATCTCATCACACCAGATTCATTCACATCACATATCATTCATTCACATCCCATATCATTCATTCACGTCCTGATTCACATGTCATCACATCTCATCCATTCACTCATATGGATGTCGCATCCTTTCACATACACATTCGCATTCATTATTCCACCTACACCTCCACATGCGTACATCCACATCCATATCCACATCCACATCCACATCCACATCCACATCTGCATTCATACATCCACATCCATATCCATATCCATACATCCACATCCACATTCATACATCCACATCCACATCCACATCCACATCCACATCTATACATCTATTTCCACATCCACATTCATACATCCACATCCATATCTCATCCACATCCATACATCCGCATCCATACATCCACATCCATATCCACATTCACACATCCACATCCACATCCACATCCACATCCATATATCCACATCCACATCTACATCCATACATCCATTTCCACATCCACATTCATACATCCACATCCACATCCACATCCATACATCCACATCCATACATACACATCCACATCCACATTCATACATCCACATCCACATCCGCATCCACATCCATACATCCACATCCACATCTACATCCATACATCCATTTCCACATCCACATTCATACATCCACATCCACATCCACATCCACATCCACATCCACATTCATACACCCACATCCACATCCACATCTATACATCCGCATCCATACATCCACATCCACATCTACATCCATACATCCATATCCACATCCACATTCATACATCTATACATCCGCATCCATACATCCACATCCATACATCCACATCCACATCTACATCCATACATCCATTTCCACATCCACATTCATACATCCACATCTATATCTACATCCATACATCCATTTTCACATCCACATTCATACATCCACATCCACATCTACATCCATACATCCATTTCCACATCCACATTCATACATCCACATCCATACATCCATATCCACATCCACATTCATAGATCTATACATCCCCATCAATATATCCACATCCATACATCCATTTCCACATCCACATTCATAAATCCACATCCATATCCACATCTATACATCCACATACACATGCATATCCCTTCTTTCATATATACATCCGTATTCACATCTGTGTACTTCCCATCTCACCCTTTCACATATTCTCTCAACTCTTTTATCATCTCATTATTCACATTTACATTTATTTCCATTACGTCACATCTTATCACATCCTATTTTCATCTTATCACATTCATTCACATCCTATCGCATCCCATACACACATCCATTCTCATCCTATCACAACCCATACACATCTTATCACATCCTATTTTCTTCTTATCACATCCAGTCACATGCTATTACCATTTAATAGCTTTTTCTAGATTGATACCGATAATAGGACTTTTTCTAAATTTTAGCCAATTTCTTGGCCTAATTAAAGATTCTTTTTCTGACAACTAGTTTCGTATTCCTTCTCAATTCCTCAATTGAATTATATTAAATATTCTTCTTTTGAATAAAAGAATTCATGGGATTTGTAGAAATCAATTCTACCCATATTTCCTCTTATGGTAAAATAATCATAAATCGAATTTATACAAAAAAATTCCTCTGCTTCCCATTTAATTTCTAGGATCCCAATTACCATGCGAATTCCTCTTTTCCCATCAAATATTTCTTATAAAATAAATTCATCTAAAATATCCATTATTTCAATATGCTAGAAATTTCTCTTTGTCTATCTAAATGATGGAATTCCAAATGCAATAGGAATTCCTCTTTTAACAATTAATTATTTCTCATAGATAAATAAATTTATCTAAAAATTCATCTTTGAGTTTAAATGAATTACGCCATAATTCCAATATGATAGAAAATTCTCTTTTTTCCATCCAATGATGGAATTCCAAATGTAATGGGAATTCCTCTTTTAACATTTAATTATTTCTCATAGATAAATAAATTTATCTAAAAATTTATTTTTAAAATTAAATAAATTATCCCATAATTCCAATATGATAGGAAATTCTCTTTTCCCATCCAATCATGGAATTCCAAATATAATGGGATTCCTCTTTTAACATTTAATTATTTCTCATAGATAAATAAACTTATCTAAAAATTTATTAATTATGCATAAACCTAAAAATCAATATTTCTATGATTACAATGAGAATCAATCAATTTATCTAGGATGATAATTCCTAGAATATGGTAGGAAGTCCTCTTTTCATACTTTGAATGAAAATGTTTTGTGTAATTTTTACAAAAAGTTTGCCATAGCTCCGCTGCTATTACTGATAAATCTCAATTTATTCTAAAAAAATGAACTTTAACATTATGGATATGATTAGAATGATCCCTAATTGGATCATTAACCCATTATGGATTGAATCATAAATTTTCATGAAATAACTAACTTAAAAGCATAAAAAAGCCATTAATTTGGCCTCCAATTAAACAAGCATAGAATTTATTCTTGGATTAGGGAAAAGCTTCATTTGAATTGAGAATAGGTCATGGGAATGATCATTCTTTGAGTGAGAGAGAGAAATTACATAAAAACCATTAAAATTAAGCATAAATGAAAATTTATGTATTTCCTTACTACCATTCGTCAATTAACTTCAATAGCATTAAAAATCCATTCCAATCAAGCTTCTCAAGCTTGAGAGGGGTTGAGAAGAGAGAAACATTGAGAAATTATAGAAAAAGATCAAATTCACCATTTACCTTACAAATTGCTTGATTCTTTGATCATGGTAGAGGCTCCCAACCAATCAATTGGTTTGGTATGTTGATGGAGCCACCAATGGAGATTGAAGAAAGAGGGAAGCTCCAATTTCTTCAATTTGGTGAGAATTTTAGAGAATAGTAAAAATTATCATTATTTCAGCATAATACTGGCATAGTATAGTTCTCATATTTTTTTACAAAGGGCTAAGGATCTATTTATAGAAGAGGGAGGCCTCTAACCAAGTCCAACTAATTTTTAGAATTTTCTAGGTTTAGTTTGGTTGAATTTGGACAAGATTTGGACCTAGTTTGGTTCCCTTTTGATTTGGTTTGATCCAAGAGAGAGGAGAGATAAAAATATCACATTATTTTTGAGTTTAAAACTCATTCAAGCATGTGAAGTAGGCGCCTCCTTGAAGGGACTCCCCTTCCTTACACATGTGTCAAAATGGAATCATTATACCCAAAATATCTCATTTTTTTTTGTAATACTCATAGTCTTTTACTAATAAACCTTGTACATAGTCAACTCTTCATCTTATGTGGGCATTCACTCATTTTTGGGTATCTTCTTTTACAAATTGGATTTATCTCCTCCCCACACATGGATTGATCTTATTGGTCTGAAAATCTAGACCCTTAGGCTAAGGTCCTTTATACCCATTTCCAATTAATTCCAATTGCACATTGGAAAGTTCTTGTTGAATTTTTGTTTCAGAGGAACGCATTTTAGACACTAGGAGGATTTTTATATCCAAAAATATCTCAATTTTGGACTACCTTCCTCTAGACATTTTCTCTCTCTAGGTCAAAACAGGGTAAAACAGAATCTTTCTTTTATTTCAGAGAGGGGAATAATTATAAGATCAAAAAGGGAGATTCTTACTCCTGTATACCTCAAAAGCTAGGGGGGAGAAATCTTACATTTGGACTAAGTGTTGCACAGGGAATTACAAAGTCAGGGGCATGCATGCCATGCTAAGGTCCAAACTGTATTAATTATCAACTTTGTAACTAAGCACTTTAGATTGGCCATTTGGTCCTCAATGATGACGCATAATTGTCATGCTAGTTTTGAGAGAATCTAAGATTGAGGAGACAGAATTGTTGTATATGACCAAAGGCACTGTTACATTGACCTAGTTGTTTGTCATCCCAACAACAAACATGGGGTACTATTGCATATGAAGCGCTATGTGGATATCCAACATCCGTATGATCCCACTTAGGATCTAATGGCACCAACATTCCATTCCTTTGAACACATTGGTAAGGTGTTGGATCACCACACATTGTCCTATCCTTGCAATCCATTGTTTCTTGCCATCCTTGCCTTTCTTTCTGGATTTCATGCAATATAATTAAGGGAACTCAGCTGATGCTGAATTTGAAACACCAAACATACATTTCAATGTTTTCAAATTGCCAACAAGATGCCATTCTACCTATATTCACCAAATCCATCGACATGCAAAACTTCACCATTGTTTTGCGATCGTACAATATCTAGTATCTCTGTTAAGTTAAAAAAAATCTTAAGTACTTCATGGTCCTCCTTTGGTACCTCAAATGCAGCAAATCACCATATTTCATTCTCTGATTGCACACTGAAATATTTTGGATGTTTTGAATTGATGCTGGGATCCAACGCCCTATTCATTAGTGTCAAGCTAACACGTTCAAGCTTTTGGCACTTAACGACTTCACTCTCATCAAGCTTCAAAACAAATTGAAGCTTACCTCTACACTCTTCGACAGACATGTTGTAAAACTTTACCATTACTGCTTGTAGCTTGTATACATTCAATATAAAGTTATTGTCTACATGAAATTTGAAGGGCACTTCCTTTGATCCATGGAGACTTAAGCATCTGTGTATGTTCCAAATGCATTGGCTCACCAATTGTGTCTAAGACTTTTTCATTAAGATCTTTTCGTGCCTGCTTTACATGGAACGGTTTAGGGATGGGCACCACTCATCTCTTGTTTTAAGAACAACCTTAAACCTTTAAATCATAGCATAGGATTTAGAGCTAATCCCTACCTTGTCACATATGCCTTGAGCATCTATATCTATGAAGGTATTGCTTACCTCCTTCAAGTGTACTCTTGTAACATCATCACCAATGGTTTTGAATTTGGGGTTTTTCAATGCATAATTTACCATTGCATCATCAACCTCTTCACTTGAGTTGGAAAACATATTCTTCATGTTTACACATTGTGCATAGATCCACTGATTATATTGCCCACTCCCTCTGCTCAACTCATGAAGTGGTTTGAGCAACCTCACATGCTTACGTGCTTGTTTGGTTTTCGTTGAGGGTCCAGCAACAATAGTCTTTGCAAGCATTGCTGCCATCTTTTTGTTGTCCTTCTCCAAACCCTATATTTTGCCATGCAGTTTTGCATTGTCTACCTCGACAACATGCACCACATTTTCCATAGCATGCATCACATCTTGCAGACTCTGATACTCTCTCTCCCCTTTTCACTTAGCAATTTTGTGAGCTCCTTAATCCGTGCATCCATGCCCATCATGGTGCGCTGAACAGATGTGTAAACACTATGACCTTGCATTGCTAGCCTCCTAGTGTATCCCAATAACCTTGCATTACCTTCACACACATACTTAATGAAAGATGTAAGCCCACTAAATTGTGGAGGTCTTTGGGTAATTGGATCGGGTAGATAAAAACACCCCTCAACCTAAAGATCGACATGTTTTTTCCCTCTATTTCTATCTTGTTGCATTATCTCTGGTTGCTTTTTACTTGTTGTTGTTCTCTTATCTCTAGCGGTGCATACTTGGCCTCCAATTGGAAGTGAATGTCTCTTTTCTTGTTTTGGCCTACATCCTAAAATTAGCATTTGGACAAAACACAGCTATTAACCAAAAATTAGCTCTGGACAAAATACAACTATTAACAAAAAAGTAGCTTTTATACATTTGTACAACTCAAAAATTTAACCAAAAATAACATTATTGAACACAACTTTAACTAGATATAACTTCAATATAATATAGAACTAAATCATAACTTGTAATCAAAATAACATACTTGTTTCACCCAAATAACATAGAAATAACATCATAAATGAGAAATAACATTATTGAACATAACATATAGACTTTAATATATCCTAAAACTAAATCATAACTATTAATCAACAATTATATTTCACACACTTGTTTCACTCATAAAATCACTAATAAACAATCTAAATAACACAGAAATAGCATCCTTAAACTCAACTATTATCTTCTATTTTACACACGACTAAATCACATTTAGAACATCAAGATGGTCAAATAGAAAAGAAAACAAAATAGCTTAGACAATATTAAACCATAACAAAACAACATAATAGATAACAAGATGGACATACCTCCATTGCTCTCTTGTTCTTTGACTATTTTACTCTCTTGTTTCCAAAACTAAATAAATACTATTAATCAACAATTATATCTCACACACTTGTTGTAGTTAGAAAATCAGTAAATGAACAATCCAAATAGCACAGAAATAACATCATTAAACTCAACTATTATCTTCTATTTCACACATGACTAAATCACATTTAGAACAATAAGATGGTCAAAATAGAAAAGAAAACATAATAGCTTAGACAAAATTAAACTATAACAAAACAACATAACAGATAACAAAATGGACATACTTCCATTGCTCTCTTGTTCTTTGATTATTTTGTAGAGATTAATGAACAAAAAGATGATTGAAGGGGAAGATGAATATTTGGTTCCAACTAAATGGCACCAAATAATCAACATACCCTTCAGTTTCTCTATTACAGAAGAGAAGAAACCCCATGATTGAGAAGATCTAAATACATTAATGTGGTTTAGGGGGGAGGGAAAGAAAGATTTTGAGCATAGCTACTAAAGAAAACAAACACAGATTTGAATTTTCTTTGTACAAAGGAGGGAAAGTGAAAAACCTAAAGCAATATCTCATCAAAGCAAACTAAAATCGCCCTAAACTAAAAACCCTACTTTTCTTATTCTAAAAAATCTAGAGAAGTCTCTAAATGAAGAAAAAACTCATAAACCCTTGTATACTTAATGAAAAATGATGAAAATTAATAGTCACACTCTTAGAGCATAGAGGTAGGCCTGGGTAAAAAGAAATTCAAAAATGTGATGTCTACATCAAGTTATTCCATTTTTTAACTTCTCCCATTTTGAAGTACATAACTGTAATCTATTTGGAAGGATTTAGAAGCTAAAAAGTCATGTGGGTATTTAAGAGTGTCACATCTTAGATGCTTCACGTTTTTAGATCAAATAGAATATTATTATTTCAAATTTGAGAATTTTGAGGACAAGTCCTAATTTTGGACATGGGACAGTACTACAATAAAATAATAGGTGAATCTCTTTTAAAAACAATATAAAGAGATCTCCTTGATTCTACAAGAGCTAATATTATAACATTATTTTAGAATTGTTTTCAAGAGAGAGAGAGAGAGAAGTGAGAGAAACCCCTTAAGGGGAAAAATGGAGAGTCCATATTTCTCCTAATGAATAGGGAGTTTTTATGAGTTTCATGCACCCAGGTGACGTCCCCTTTCTATAGAAAGTGAATTCCCTGGGTATATAAGTCATTTTTAACACTAAATAATAGACAATCATTCCGTTGCAATAGAATAATTGTGAGCTATTCTCTTCTCTATTATTTCTTGCATGTATAATATTGAATCTTGCTTGCTTGCTACTAGATAGATTTGCTTGCATGTTTTTTCTCTTGCATTAGGTCCTTCTTCTTTCCCCACTATTATTTCTTGCATGTATAATATTGAATCTTGCTTGCTTGCTGGATGCCTACTAGATAGATTTGCTTGCATGTTTTTTCTCTTGCATTAGGTCCTTCTTCTTTCCCCACTATTGTGAGAGAGCCATCATGAATGCTATCTCTTTTTGCCTCCATCTAGGCATAGGGACATCTTCCTTAACCCATTAGTAGAGGAGTATTCTGGTGTGACAATGGAGTGGGGACATGATGGACATACTAGCACACTCACATTAGGAATTTGCCATTGCTACTATAAGGACACATGATTTAACAAGGCTACCGTAAGCTCGTGACTTGAACATACTTCGCGTCATTGAGATGGGGACTATTTAGCTCCTTTCTTTAATCCATTTGAAGCTATTTAAATATACCAAATATTCCTTGACATTGTGATTAGGAGAGGTCTCACTCCGAAAAAGTACGATTTTGGAGCCTTGCATGTGTTTATTTTGTTGTTTTAGCTTATAGAAATTGTGATTAGAAGTAGAGTCCACTCCAAAATCTTAAGCATGCAGCTCCATTAGGTGTGGATTAGAGTGATTAACTTGTATGATCATGTATTTCATGAATTTTTGTGCATTGTTTGAGTTGGTATCTTATAAGCATGAAAAACCAACAAAATACTTGCATAACTACTATGAACTAAGATTAGGATTCTTAATCACCCCTTGTCAAGTCCAAAAGATCTCAAAAACTCTAAAAACTAATCCAAAGTTCTAAGATCTTGGGGGTTGGGAGATGTGAGCACTCAGTCTCATTAAAATACGTGAGTCAATACACGTGAGCGTGGAGACATGAGCTGTAACTCTAGACATGTGAGCATGGAGACATGAGTCGGGTGTCTAGACACATGAGTTAGCAGACACAAGTGAAGCAGACATGAGTGAACCAAAAGTGACTATACCTAATATTGTTCCAACTAATTATTACCTCTACCTTCTTGAAGACTTGTAGGACATATCTCCTTATGTCCTTTAAAGATTTTTTTAAAAACAATCTGAGTTAGTTACAAATTTTCAACGAAAATTCTTATCCTTTGTAATTTTTGGGGTATTAAATTATAATTATTACCTAGGAGTTATACACCAACCTTATCATAGGCCTAGTTTAAAAAATTTTGTGTCATAGGTAGGTCTATTTCATAAAAATAAAATATGTGAGCCTGCCTCATGTAAAAAAGGGCATGATACCTACAGACGTGAGCCTACATACATGAACCTATAGACATGCACCTACATATATGAGTTGGAGATGTGAACCTACATACATGAGCCTAAACATATGAGTCTAGAGGCATCAATCTAGATATGTGACCTTATAAAAAATAAAGGGTTTCAAAAAATTAAAAAAACTCACTAAAAAGAAACTTTCTTTTGTAGCCTAAGCAGAATAGGCATGTCTGAAATCAGTTTTAGACGTGCTTCAAGAGCCCTAGAGACCTTTGATTTGTACTAATCATTGGAAATGATAATACAATCGATTGTAGTACATCATACCACACTTCCTAAAACCCACCCAACCTTTGGTCCTAACAAATGACCAATATTCAACTGAGTGCCTTTCCAAGCTAAGAAGGTAACCTTGGTGAGGCAGTTTGGATTTCCAAAGGCTTCACATCTATATTCAAATATTTTAATAAATTGAACAGGATCCATTGTTCCGTCATATTTTTCCATGATTTTGGAGATCTGTACGGTCGTATTTTTGTATGAGTCACTACGGATGTATGTGAGTGCTCTTGATGGTAGGGACTCACTGAGTCCTTGGGGAAACCCCCCTTCCTAGACTAGTCAGTATGTCCAAGGTGTGGGCATCAAGGGGTTGGAAAGGGTTGGTACCGATAGGATTTGTGGGAATGTTAGATAAGGGATCAAATCTCGGCGTGGGATTGAAGTGACAAGGGGTGCAAAACCCGATGACATGCTTGTTGTATGCATGGCAAATGGGATTGGGAGGTGCATCTGCGGCATGGAGCTCAATGGCTCAAAACTCAACCATTGGGTTCAATGAGAGTATCGGCCCACGTAGTCCCTCTATCGTTGCCATGTCTGATTGCCTAATTGCTCCTTAATTAACAAGCACACGCTTTTCCTTTTTTTATTTTCTCACAGCCCGTTATAGCCTCAAGGGTCCTGGCGTACTCTTCATTGGGTCAAATGAGTATCCGTTTGCCCTAATTAGCTTAGACGCTACATGCACCTGAATGACCTCTTAGGGATATTTTTTCAGAAAAAGTGCATGCTAGTAGTTAAATTCCTAGATGGAAGAGGAGGTCCTAAAACCTATTTTCCATCACTGTCTCAAGATTGAAAAAAAATCCTCTGTTTCGCAGCACGTATTTGAAGGTGTTCCAAAAGGAATTTGGAAAAACTCTATATGAGAGAGTTGTAGTATTTTTGGAGTACTACAACTTTGTCTCCCTGAGTCATTCGTGATTTTGTCAGTTAGACCCTCAAAAAGTACCTCGAATATGGTTTAAAGTTGTTTTTTATATTTTTTAGTGCTTTTCAGGTTGTTTTTTGCGTCAATTTTTGGGCCGAATTTTGAGATTGCTGGTCAGAGGCCAAAACGATCGATTTTGACTTCGAGCGACCAAGACCAAATTTGAAGAGCTCAATGTCAGCCGATTGGCACTAGAGCGCCCTCATCGAATTCACGCTTTAGAAGATACGAGTCTCCAAACAGTGGACTTTATGGATTTTATCAAATTTAATTTTTATTTTGATTTTTTGGGACTATTTCACGTTCGTGAGATACTTAGTGTTTCATGCCGTGAACTAGACTTCATGCCTTGAGATGTAATTGGCTTGGTTTTTCCTAACTCTAAGCCTCTATGTCCTATTTTTTATGTAACACCCTTCTCATTTCAAATGCTATCCTAAGCATGTATTCTTGCATATTTAGAGTGTAATGTAAGGGGTTACACAACAAAACCCTCTGTTTCAAGGTTTGGGATTAATTGTCCCATGGGGTTGGGATGTATAGTTTTTAATGGTACTTGTCCTACATCATCTTGACTTTGAGGCTACAAGCTCGCTACTCTATGGGGGGCTAATGGCACGTTATATGAATGCCCTTATCCCTTTTATTTGTGATAGTCTTAGTAGATATAGGCTCTTTACCCTTCCTTATGTTCTATGTTCCTCGTACTAATGGAGAAGTGAAGATGCTTGTATAATGAGCTCCTTAAGAAGGTAGGACTCCTCTCCTCCTTACACTATGTTTCCTTGTTGCTATTATGTGTTTTGAGGAACACTTGTCTCTAATGGTACATCAAAAGATACATGTCCCAATCATTATAAAGTGCACAGTTGTTGGGATACTTGTTGGTTGTGATTAGCTTAGGCTAAACCTAACTTGGAATCGACCCTCTAAATGTTTGAAACATTGTGGCATTCAACATGGTTTTACCACTTCATAAGGGAGAAAACCTTAAGGTTCTAGGTCCTACTCTCACTCTCAAAGATAAGGTAGTTTAATGCCATTTTATGACAATGTTTACAACACCAATGAGCGAATCTAGAACTTAAAGGACCATTGGTAGTGCTCCTATTTCCAAGTGTTTCATTGTTCCTCCACTTATGTCTATGTTTAGTTGGCTCATTTCTTCCCAAAGCTCCTTTCTTGAGGTGGATCCAAAGGAGATTTACCTTCTTAACTGGGAAAAGCACTCAAACAAATATTGGTCATTTTTTGGCACCGAAGGCTAGGTGGGTTTTAGAAAGTGTGGTATGATGTACTACAATCGATTGTATTATCGTTTCCAATGATTATTCCAAACCAAAGGTCTCTAGGGCTCCTGAAGCACGTCTGAAATTGATTTCAGACGTGTCTATTCTGCTACAATAGAGAGTTTCGCTTTAGACTCATATGTTTGGGCTCACATATGTAGGTTTATATGTCCAAACTCATATATGTAGGTTCATGTCTATAGGTTCATGTATGTAGGCTCATGTATGTAGGTCTCATGCCCTTTTTTACATGAGGTAGGCTCACATATTTTTTTTAAATGAAATAGACCTACCTATGACACAAAATTTTATAAAATAGGCCGATGATCAGGTTGGTGTATAATTACTAGGTAATAATTATACTTGAATGCCCTAAAAATTACACAGGATAAGAATTTTCCTTGAAAAATTGTAGCTAAATGAGATTGTATAATTAATAAAAATCTTTAAAGGACATGAGGAGGTATGTCCTACAAGTCTTCAAGGTAGAGGTATGTCCTACAAGTCTTCAAGGTAGAGGTAATAATTGGATAGTCACTTTTGGTTCACTCATGGTTGCTTGACTTGTGTTTGCTAACTCATGTGTCTAGACTTCTAACTCATGTGTCCATGCTCACATGTCTAGAGTTACGGCTCATGTCTCCACACTCATGTGTATTGACTCACGTATTTTAATGAGACGAAGTGCTCACATCTCCCAACCCCCAAGAGCTTAAAAATTTGGATTGGATTTTAGAGTTTTTGAGATCTTTTGGATTGGATTTTAGAGTTTTTGAGATCTTTTGGACTTGACAAGGGGTGATTAAGAATCCTAATCTTAGTTCATAGTAGTTATGCAAGTATATAAGTGTTCTTTTATTTTTTTATTGTTGGTTTTGCATGCTTATAAGCTACCAATTCAAACAATGCATGAAAATTCATGAAATACATGATCATACAAGTTAATCACTCTATTCCACACCTAAGATAACAATAATGCTTGTGTTCTTTTATTTTTTTATTGTTGGTTTTGCATGCTTATAAGCTACCAATTCAAACAATGCATGAAAATTCATGAAATACATGATCATACAAGTTAATCACTCTAATCCACACCTAAGATAACAATAATGGGGAAAGAGGAAGGACCTAATGCAAGAGAAAAAACATGCAAACAAATCTATCTAGTAGGCATCTAGCAAACAAACAAGATTCAATATTATACATGCAAGAAATAATAGAGAAGATAATATCTCACAATAATTATTCTATTGCAATGGAATGATTGTCTATTACTTAGTGTTAGAAATGACTTATATACCCAGGGAATTCACTTTCTATAGAAAGGGGGACATCACCTGGGTGAATGAAACTCATAAAAACCCCCTATTTAAGTTTCTCTAAAAAACAAAGTATACCCCTTTCTAAGCATATGAGTCCCAATTATGAAATTCAAGTATCCCCTATTGAAGGTTTAAAAATCAAATAACATATATTGATGTTATACATGTGACAAGTTGCAGCCCATGCAAGTAGCATGGATGTAAGTGCTAGAATCACAAAGACCTACATGTATTCTCCAAAACATTTTCCATGTGTGGTTAGCTTAAAAGAGTAGTAAACTAGTCAAGTTTTCAAACTACACCAATAGAACACATATTGTGAACTACAAGAAGAAACAAAACCCCTACTTTCATTCTCCTCTACTCCCTTGTCCTCCCCACCACCACCATAAATCCCCCTCACTCCCTAACTTATAATCTTAAGCCCCCCCTCCCTTACACTCACATGATACCGTAAGATATAGCTTGTGAACCCCCCCTCAATCCCCTAGGCTTATATAAAAGTGACTAGTTTTCACACTTGGTTGGCGAAACTTAGAAATGGTCCTGCCTCTATTGTTGCAAGTCTTGTGCAAGTATATACACAAAGTCCTTAGACTTTTCCTATTTGACATTAGTAAGGCTAATTTATATGTTCCAAAATTGTCTTGCAAAAGATAAGTTCCCGTTTCCAAGTAGGTAAGATGGTAAAGTGCCTTATGATATTTGTGATAGTCTTAGATATAGGCTCTTTACCCTTCCTTGTGTTCTATGTTCCTCGTACGAATGGAGAAGTGAAGATGCTTGTATAATGATCTCCTTAAGAAGGCAGGACTCCTTACACTATGTGTGCTTGTTGCTATTATGTGTTTTGAGGAACACTTATCTATAATGGTACATCAAAAGAGACATGTCCCAATCATTGTAAAGTGCACGGTTGTTGGGATGCTTGTTCGTCGCTCGTGATTAGCTTACGTACCTAACTTGGGATAGATCCCAAATGTTTGAAACATTATGGCATTCAACATTGTTTGACCACTTCATAAGGGAGCGAACCTTATGAAGTGGTCAAAGATAAGGCAGTTTAATGCCCTTTCATGACAATGTTTACAACACTTCATAAGGGAGTGAACCTTATGAAGTGGTCAAAGATAAGGTAGTTTAATGCCCTTTTATAACAATGTTTACAACACCAATAAGCGAATCTAGAACTTAAAGGACCTTTGGCAGTGCTCTTATTTCCAAGTGTTTCATTGTTCATCCACTCACGTCTATGTTTAGTTGGCTCATTTCTTCCCAAAGATACTTGCTTGAGCTAGATCCAAAGCCTATGCTTAGAGGAAAAAGAGTCGATGGTTCAGCACATTGATACCAACGATCAAGACAAACTTTAGAACCTTGAAAATAGCCTTTATCCATGGCTTTTCTAGACAAGGTGATGGTGGAGTACAGTGAAAGAACTCTATTCAATTGAGCGTAAAGCAAATGAAACCATTAGAGACTTTATCCTTCAGATAAAACTCTTGGACTCATGATGTGAGTCATGGAAAAAATAAAACGATTCTCAATTGAAGAGATGTTTCATCATGGGCTTAAAAAATAACAACTTACATAACTTGGTTATTATATCCAACCTAGAAACATTCGATCAATGTTGGAAAGAAGCAGTATGTTTAGATGACAACATGCTGGAAGATGATCACAATACGAGGTGTTCCTCATCTAAACCAAGTGAAGTAATGGCTAAAGAACGATCGATCTTGGAATTTTCATTTCCCGAATTCTATGCAGCCTTGCTTAAAAGCTTTCAATCAACATCTCTAAGAGAGGATGACATCCTTCAAATCCAAACATCCTTAATGCCTCTACAAGTGAGGAGCAAAATGCCTTGTGTTCACTATAATCCAAACATCCTTAATGCCTTGTGTTCACTATAATCCAAACATCCTTAATGCCTCTACAAGTGAGGAGCAAAATGCCTTGTGTTCACTAGAATCACTACGACCATCCCAATCCACATTATGCATACAAGGCACCTATTTTTCTGTACTGCATATATTGTAAATCCTTTGGTCATGATACTATAAACTAACCTAATTCATCAACAATTGACTCAAAACCTCCATCTCCCATGCACCAAATAGAAACAGTACAAAGGGTAGAAACCGCTCAGGAAGCAATTAAGCAAACACTTCAATGCTTCTATTGTCGTGGACCTCACAAAATGGTAGACTGCACAGTTTGGAATACTTCCATGACCATAGTCACTGACACTTTGCAACCCATGTGTGAAGGATGTGGCATTGACTACATGTTCCAAGATTTCCCAAGACAAGTTGCTTCAAGGCAACTTGTCTCACAAAATACAACTCTAAACATCTTAAGTGTACAAAATAGGCAATTGTCCATGGTACCCTTAAATGTGCTTACACGCTTACAAGCCAAAGCACGAAAGAGTGTAAAAAAGAATACAAAAGATAACACTTCAAAATGAGTAGAAGAACAAGCCTTAAAGAAGATACCAAAAGAGAAAACAAAATCTTCTAAATCCAAGAAAAACAAGGGATAACAAACTATCAAAACTAACTTTGAATTAAAGAACAGGGAAAAGGAGCATGTGGAGGACATAAACCCAAAAGATCCAAAAGCTACACATGATGTAGAAGCATCCACCTCAAAGGCGACCACACAAACCAAAAAACCCATATGTGTGACATAGGATACAAAAGCCGAAAAGAGAATTCAATCTCGTCACATGGGAAAACATAAAGAAAATCTCTAGTACGTCACTAAGTGAGGATGAAACAAGCTTTGACTCTTCAGTCAATGCACTTCCCAAACCAATTCAGAAACTAGAACCCACCCAACCACCCCAAATTGAAACTTGTGATCATATGACATATGTGGAACGCAAAAAGCAAGCTCAGGAAAGTATGCTTAGCATGGTTGGATGTCCTACAGGATCATCGGTTGTGATTGAACCTAGTAATGGCAATCCTTAAAAAGCAACCAAAATAGAAAACCTAGAGGAGTATCGCTTCCCTTTCAAAAGAGGAAGACATACTCTCTACAGAAGAGTCAGTAGAGACAAATTGCATGAATTATGTGGTTGAGAAAGCATGTCATGAGGAATTTGATGAATCCCTTAACGAAATTAAAGAAGTCTCTCAAAACCTCATTTGGAGGAATGCTCTTCTCTCATGGTGAATCTAGCATAACATCGGCCGTTGCACCTTTAAGGGCTAAACATGAGATATATCAAGACATAAAGAACTACATAGGACAAAACTATGAGGATTTGCAAGTTTCTAAACAAACCTCAATTAGAATTGTCAGAGGAACAAGTGTGCCATTGTACACATAGGGTACTCTTGAAAAAGCTGTGAGCTAAAAAGCAGACAAAAGTGAATGGGAATATGAAATAGAAATAGGATTTGAAGCTGAAACAAAAGTTGAAACATCCATGGTTTCTTTTGAAGATTCTGTCATAAGCACAAACACGCATTGATTAGCCCTTAAGCTAGTCATAACATCATGGACGAAAGATACTTGGGTGTCATTGGGACAACCTAAACTCATCCCTATAGAGACAATGGTATTGCAAGAAGAGACTATGGACAAAACATTGAAGTTCCCGGTTACTTTAGCAATGCTACTCAAACAATCAGTGGAGATGTAGAATTTACATTCCATGTTACCCTAGATTTTCTTGAGTATGATGTCAACCTTGGTGGAACTTGGATATGTGACTCATTGTATTCAATTGATGAATCCATGCAAATAATCACCTTGAACACTCCTGCAGGCATTGTACAATTGCTATTACGGGAGGAAGAGACCTTGGAGGAGTTGGAACTTCCAACATATCTTACTGAAAAGATTCCTAGGATTCTGGTTGGATTGGAACTTTCGAATAAAATCACCACAGCTCAAGCACAGCTTTATCCAGCGTGAGAACACAATCTCATGAACCTCGAGTTATGGGATTTGCTAGGTCAACCAACACTCTTCATGACTCATCTCTTGAAAGAATTCCCTTTACACAAGACTTGAACATGCCATGTTTGGGGTACTTTGAACATGCCATGTTTGGGGTACTTTGAACATACAATGTATATTAAAACTAACCTCCTTACTTGTAAGTTTTTTGTGGTTATGTGTTGGAAGTTGATTTGATGTTGGGGCATAGATGGACTATTGCTGCCCAAGCACCAATGTGCTTTTCCCATCGATAGGGTCATCATGATGGTCAATGACATAGAGTTGACAATACCATACTGCAAGGAAGACGATCCAACCCTAATGGATTTCTATGATGCTAAACACAAAACATTACTAGCCTCTTTCATGAAATCCCCTCTACACAATGACCTACCATTTGTGTCATGATCGACTCCGATAAAGCATCTACTCCTTCAACCCCATCCTCACCAATGAAGTTTGATGCCAAAATCTTGCAATCAGCACTATTACTCAAAAAGTTCAATACCACCTTGACAAGCATCCTACTTGAAGGGCCATCCAAAGTGTATCTCTGATAAGCCATGACGCATGATATCGTGGATTACCAAAACCACTTAACCTCGCAAGCTTAATGATGTAAGGACATGATCACCTTTAGGAAGGGGGGTATGTTAACCACTCCGATTAACATGGTCTTGCTTGCCTGTGCCCCCACCGTTCTACCATCTTAGATAGAGAGAGATATAGAGACTTAGAGAGAGAGAGAGAGAGCATTAGATACAGAGAGTTGGCAAATTCAAGAGAAATAGAGAGAGAGAGAGAGAGAGAGAGAGAGAGAGAGAGAGAGAGAGAGAGAGAGAGAGAGAGAGAGAGAGAGAGAGAGAGAGAGAGAGAGAGTTGGCCAATTCATGCAAGAAAGGAGATTGCACTCGATAGGGATATCGATAGGGATGGAGTACACACATCCTAGTGCACTCATTACATGGAATGCACACAAGGGTCCACCATGGATCCTTGAGCCACAAGCTTTAAGTGAAGGTTCAATATCAAAATAAATCAAAAAGGTTTCAAAAAGGTGTCAAAAAGATATACAAGCCATCCCATAAGTGACTTATATAGTCGCTTACTCCTAGGACTATTCACACATGGGCTGCCCATAAACCCAAGTATAGTCCTATGTCCCAAATTATGTGCCCAGGCCCTCTTCCCACATATACTTGTGCAATACATCCAAGCACATAATTTCCTATGTTACAAACCATCCCCTCCTATATTTCATCCTCAATATCAAAGGGTGGTCATGCACTCATTATATACAAGAGGCTATGTACAAAAGCCAAAAATCAGTCCATGAGTCATGTGACCACTTAGATCCACCTAACCTACATGAGCTACATGAGTCGTGTAATTGGTAGGGTTGAATGAAATGGATAAAAGTGTACCACCATAAAAAATGAAGATAATCATACAATCACCTGGGTCAAATGGAAATCCAAGTTGTATACACCCCAAGATCTTCATGGTTGCCCTCTTCATTGAAATAGTCCTCTTCATATGCCTCACTATCAATGCCGCTCTCCTCAACAAGAGAACTATGAATTTACTCTTCTTTTATCTCATCGTTACTACACACATGCCCAAATCTGTCCACAAATGCATTTATAGCCCCCATTGTGTACAAAAAGACCTCCTTTAATCCATGTCATCTCTTACATCCCTTGAGTCTCCCCACAAGAAGAGTTACCTGTTATAGAAGCCCTAGAGACGGAACTGAACTCCTAGTGGCACATCCACCATTAGGTGGTGGGACTTCCATATCAAATGAAATTTTCTCTTGTGTAACCTCTATCCCAATGGGCTCATACAATGCATTGTCATGGATTGGCCACTTCTCATCCAAGTAAGGCTCATACAATGCATTATCATATAGTGTCACTTCATCAACATGGTCTTTAACATGTGTCATTATCATCCACATCAATGTATGACTTCTCTCTTCCAATGTAAGATTCCTCTCTCCAACTTTTGATGATGTAAAGGTGTAAGAACCTTCCCTTCAGTCTCTTGTAATCATCCCCTATTTCAGAATGCAAGAAAACATTGTTTCCCTTTGTTTTTGGCCTAGAGAGAGAAACTATTCTAGAGAGAGGTAATATAGTTTTGAGATATTTTTGGATATAAAGTTATCCCTTTTATTTAAGATGAATTCCCCTGAAACAGAAGTTTAAAAAGAGTTTTCTAATATGCATTAGAAATTAATTGAATATGTGCATTAGACACCTTAGCCTAAGGGTACCTATTTCCAAAAAAATTATGGATTAAGGTCCAAAGAGTGTTCTAAAGGGCCAATAGGATTAATCCAAGTGTTGGAATAAGAAAAATGCAAGAATAAAAGAAAATCCCCCAAAAATGAGTAAATTCTCACATAAGATGAAGAGTTGACTAGTATTGGGATTTATTAGTAAAAAAATGAAATTTTGACACCTTAGGAGAATGAGTGGAGCTCATGAGGGAGGCGCCTAGAATCCTCATCATTACCCCAATTTTTAATTCAAAAAAATGAGATATTTCAACTCTCCTCTCACCTCTTTCCAACTAGATTAGAAAAGTGGGCCTAACTAATCCAAAAACTTATCCAAGTTGGATCAAACAAAAGCTGGAAACCTCTAGAATCTAGTTGGACTTGGTTGGTGGCCTCCCTCACCTATAAATAGACCCCTATTCCTTTGTATTTTCATCTTAGAGTATTTACATGCTAGTGTAATGTTATTTTATCATTAGAAAATGCAGGTTTATGCATAATAAATTTTATTCTAAAAGTGTAATTTTTAAGCATTCTAAATTCATAGAAAATGTGGAAAAGCTATGGCAAAATTTTATCATTAGAAAATGAAGGATTTGCATAAACTAATTTTTAAAGTAAAAGTGAAATTTTGGACATTCTCATTTCATTGAAAATGTGGGAAAGCTATGGTAAATTTTTATCATTAGAAAATAAAGATATGCATAATAATTTTTTTGCTAAAAGTGGAGTTTTGAGTAGTATTCATTTGCCAGAAAAATAAAGGACATTATGCAAAATTTTTCTAGATTCAATCAATTTATGAGAATTATGGAAATGATTATGAATATAATTCATTTAGATAAAAATGAATTAGTTTGTGTGCAAAAATGTTTACGTTGAAAGAGGAAATATGGGTATAACCGATTTTGTAAATCCCATGAGGTCGTATGCATAAATCTCTCATTTAAAAAGAAGAATATGAAGCATATTTTATTTTGGAAAAATTGAGAAAAGAATGTGAAAATATTCATAGAAATGCATCAAGAAAACATAGATAAATTTTAATCAGAAAGAGGAATCACGAACATATTTAACTTTTGAAAATTGAAGTATACGTCTAGATTCTCGAGAAATGGAATCTTAAGTATACTCTGAACGGGAAAAGGTATTTCCCAGAAAAAAACCAAAAACATGCTTAGTTGGATGAACGTAAATACTTGTGATGACTGACTTATTCCTAGACCCCCTGGGAAAGGAATCTAGAACTGTTAAAAGGATCGAGGATCCAAAAGTGAATAGGAACTTAGAATTAATTGAATTGAGTTGAGAAAAGTTATTTTTAACTAAGCCAAGTAATGGTCGAGACTTAGAAAGTTCTGTTAGTATAAAAAGTAGAGTAACTATACTTTTAACTTGGTTGATTGTGGAATAAAAATTTTGATAATTAGATCAAAGAAAGTTTTTAATCAAACCTGATTCACTCAAAGCAAAATAAGACCATCTTGTTTGTGGAAATTGGATTGATGTGGAGTGATGTGCGGGATGTGTGGAATGATGTGGAGTGATGTGAAGTGATGTGGAATGATGTGGAGTGATTTAAAGTGATGTGGAGAGATGTGTGGAAGGAAGTGGACTAATGTGGATTGATGTGTGGATTGATGTGGAGTGATGTGTGAAAGGATGTGGAATGTGTGGATTGATGTGGTTGATGTGGATTGATGTGGTTGATGTGTGAATTAATGTGGTTGGTGTGAATTGATGTGGTTGATGTGGATTGATGTGGAGTGATGTGTGGAAGGATGTGAAATGTGTGGATTGATGTGGGTTGATGTGAATGGATGTGGATTGATGTGAATGGATGTGGAATGGTGTGGGATGATGTGAATGTGGATGTGGGAATGATGTGGGATGATGTGAGTGAATGTGGGAATGATGTGGGATGATGTGAATGAATGTGGGAATGATGTGGGAAGATGTGAATGGATGTGGAATGATGTGGGATGATGTGAATAAATGTGAAAATGATGTGGGGTGATGTGAATTATTGTGAAATGACGTTGAATGATGTGGAACAATGTCGAATGATAAGGATGATGAGGAATGAGGTGAAGTAATGAGAAATGATGAGGAATGATGTGAAATGATGGAATGATATAGAAAGATAGGAATTTTGTTTGGAATTTGTATTTTGTATGTGAAAGATAGGAATTTTGTTTGGAATTTGTATTTTGTATGTGAAACTTGTTTTTGAAAGATTGTTTTACGTGTTTGGAATTTGTATTTTGTATGTGAAACTTGTTTTTGAAAGATTGTTTTACGTGTTAAGAAAATTAGGGAAGCCAAATTTTTGACTATCTTGTGGAACAAGGTCGTGGGTGACCTAAGTGAAAATGTTACAATAGCTGATGGAGAGTCAAAGAAGGACGTCTCGCGTGGCAAGATCGGTCGAGGTCTTGACTAGCCTCGATTTGGTTAAAATGGTGAGCTTCAGGTACGGTGGATGAGGGACCAAGGAAGTGGCCTATGATGAAGCGTTAGGTCATCTGCAAAGGAACCTAGAGGGTGCTGACCATACGGTACTCGGGATCTGGGTCACCCAGGATACCCACGCGTGCATCGAGGAAGAAAATGAGTTGGAGTTGTTTTCTAAACAGGGGCATGGATCTGGTTGATTGGCCTTGTTGGTCCTCAATGGATGAGTTCATGACTCTTTTAGATGGATCTTGTTGGTTGATCTAGATGATCTTCAACAGAGAGTCCATATGAATTTTATGGACTCTTTGTTGAATTTTATGGACTCTTTTACATGGATCTTATTGGTTGATCTAAATGATCTTCAACAGAGAGTCCATATGAATTTTATGTGATTATACTCCTAGGTACTATGAGCTAGGAACTATTGAAAAGGCCCCTCATTGAGGAGCAGGTGGTAAGCGTTCTAGTTGCCAATGATGCCAGAGGTACGTTGTGGAAGGCATGAATGAAATATGGATTTTATGGAAAATTCTTGATTATATTCCTGGGTACTATGGGCTAGGAACTATTGAAAAGGCCCCTAAGTGGCACGTGGAGCAGTCTGGTTACCAATGATGCCATAGGTATGTCGAGGAAGGAATGATTGGAAATTGGACTCGGAACTGGAATACTGAGGATTATGATGGACACACTGTGGTTTTATTACAATGCTGTTTTGGAAATAGTTGAGTCTAAGAAAAGACAATTTCATATCAGGTTCTTAAATGGTGTGTCTATTTAATTTTTGCATGAGAGCCGGCTAGGGGGCCTTGGAACTCTTTTCCCTGGTACCCGGGACAAAACATAATCAAAGTCTGATACTGGATCCTATCAATACACTAGCTGGGCGGTTGGCTAACCAATGGGATTGGATGGGATCGATGGATTCCTATAATAAAATTCAATTCTGTTCAAGTTACGATAGTTGAAGTACGTCACTAGATAATTCTTGTTCTATGGAAAGAAATCAACGGATGTGCCTCTTTTGATGGGGAAAAAAAACGTTGGTCTCTATGAACCAAGTGCAAGCTCCTCCTTGATCCATCCTCCTTGATCCGGCCATGTGACCTGTGGGTTCGGTCGGAATACAAAGGATAGTTAAGACTCTTGACTACGTTAGAAGATTTTTCCTTGAGGAATCCCCTATGCTTTCTGGGTGAGGGAAGTTTTTTCTCGGTTTGGTTTTGGAAGAACCGAGAGATTAGTCTCTTATTGGGACATTCATGGGCAAGGCCCCGAGTGGGAAGCTCTACCCTACACGTAAGGTTGCTACTTATGCTGCCAGCACTCCAGAGTTCGATACGCAGAGGGGGAAGGGATCTCACAGCTGGTATCAGAGGAATTCGGTTGAAATTGATAAACCAAGCAGCAAGAGATGTCAAAAATTTATGAGTTACCAATAAAAGATTGTAATTGTGTGTTGAAATTCGTACGAGTTAATATTCAGGATGATGGAAATTCATAAATTAGAAATTGGGTTTTTAGATGGAAGTACTGTGACATGAAAAATTGATATCTTTCATTTTTAATTTTGTGCATATTTTGATGGTTTCTCAATGGTAATAAAGTGGAAGCTTGTCCAAAAAGATTGCGGCGCCCACAATGGAATAACGGCGTGGTGATACGATGACTTGGCGGCTACCCAGATAACAGGATTCTATCTTCAAATATAATGGTTTTACTTGATTTAGGGTGCATACATTGTAAATGCCACAAGTATGCTTGATAAATACTTTGGTATGGTAGATAGGCTAGTGATGTGGAAAATAAAAGTGGACCTTCATGCTCACATGGATTTTAATTGTATTATTAATATAGTATTCACCATAAAGCTACAAGTTGGGGAGTGTGGAAGACATATGGAGGAGTGTGTGTAGGTACATAATTGGGAAAGATTCTTCTAGAATGCCTACACAGAAGAGGAGAATTCCACTATGTGTAAGTGGGATATCCACGTACATGCCACTTAGACTTGGCTATTATCTCATCACACTTTCAAAGTCAAAAAGTCTTCAATTTAATAATCAATAGAAGACTTAGTCTAAGAGGATAATTGATGGTGACATCTACCCTTATGTCACTAAAGGGTTGAAGATTTTTATGTTGTAATTTGTAACAATGGAAGAGAGGGTGATTCTCCACCTATAAAAGGAGACCTCTTCTCCCCTTCAAATCAATGAATGAAGCCTCCTTAATTGAGTATTTTGTGTCATTGCCATTCTCTTATCTTTCAAACCCTTATTCAAACACTCTCTTTACATGTGAATATCTCATTTAGCATTAGCTTCTCATGTATGCTGCTTAACCCAATTTTGGACCTCTTTGATGATTCATGATAAGTGGGATAAGGAGTTATTATCTTGGTGGGCCTGTGACTTCTCAAGGTAGCCCTTGCCTTATTGTCGCCCTCCTTTGGAGGTTTTAGTGGTTTTAGCGGTTTTAGCGATGCGGAAAGACTTTGGGGACCATAGGTAAATCTTTACGATTGTCCGCTAAGCAATGTTAACCCTTACCCTCTAGCTTGAATCATGAAGGAGATGAAAGGCAAGAGGCTATGTGAAAATTGAGGTTTCATGCAAAGAGAGGAAAGTGCAATTTTTGTGGTCTAATACCCAAAATTCAACCGGTAATTACTCATCACTAGGGTATCGATTTCTAAAATTGATCATATGTCTAGGAAGCTCTTTATATGCTCTTTCTACTTATGTAACTAATTTCTTAATCCTTTACTTCATTGATGATTAGAATTTGTCCCAAATTTGCTAACTTTTAGGCGAATTTTGGCAGTTTTATAGTCTTGCAGTAAACTGCTCATAACTTTTCGCTCGATTGCCTGTTTTTGAAAGTTTTTATATAGGCGCAAAGCTCTTTTCAAGCTCTACGTAGTATGTAACCCTCTTTTGTACTGTCTATATGGATTTAAAACTGTACTCTGTGTATCTCTATTTTTATAGACTTTTGGCCATTATTTCTTCTTAATAATGATTAATTTCTCCTAATCTCTTATGAAAAGGCAAATCCCATGTGTCTTATCCTCTTGTAAGTGATTGCTATATTATTTTACTTTAATATGTTTTGTCCAAATTGCCCAATTCGAACGGATGAACCTTACCAACATTTCCCGTATATTTCCGTTCACATAATCCTGAGTCAGAAGATTTTCTTCTAACAAAGAATTGCCCTCTTGTTTGGAGCTACCAGACCGGCAGAAATTCTTGCTTCTCCCGAGCCTTTCATCTTTCCTTCCATGAATTATGATCTCAACTTTGATGTGTTTATCTTTATCTTAACCTAGGAAGAGAAAGGGAGGTGAGGAGGCTGTGAGGTTTCATACAAGTGTGTTTTGATTCAAAGAAGTGACCGAAGTCAAAACCCCAACTTTGTGTCACATCTTTTGGTGGAGACGGTGGACAAGTTTTACTTAGAATTATTCTATTTTAACCTCAAGGTCCCGCATAATTAAAGGAAAGTTATTTTGAAATAAGTAAATTTCCCTTGTTGTTACTCATCTTTTGGTGCAAGATGTTCAACATTCCAGTGTTCAAAGGATCGGAAAGAGAAGACCCGGGGAGTTATCTCCAAGAGTCTAACCGAGCATGCCGCTTGACGGTCGGGTAGGTCTATGAAAGAGAGGGCAGAAATACTTCCAAATTTCTTGGAGGGTGTGGCCTTAGCTTGGCATGAGGCTTTGCCAGAGGAGTCCAAGAATGATTGGGAAAGGTTGACCAAAGCAATGAAGGAGAGATTTGGGATAGTGGAGTCACCAAATGCTTTACTATTGTAATTGGATCAAATTTTCCAAAAGGAAGGAGAGTCAGTTTCTGCCTTTTCAGTGAGATATGAAGCCTTGTTCATCAAATATCAACAAGCTTCTTTACATGTTGTTGCTTCTTCTTTTTCACCTTCTATGGGAGATTCAAAGAGTTCTTTAGCAATGGAGTACCTTAGGATGAGCAAGTTTATCATGGCTTTGGATCCCTGCTTGCATGGAAAAGTTCTTAGCAAAGATCCCACTAATTTTAAAGAGGCTCTTCGTATTGCTTTGAAGAAGGAGGCCACTCTTCATGTTGAGTCCACATTCCAATCTTCTTCGAGTGTGCCGACCCCACCACTAGTAGAGATAGCCTCATCTCAGGTACAAGCTCCATCCTTGGATCATAACATTGCACAACTTATGGCAGAATTTGCTGATTTGAAGTTACACTTAGTCAATGCAAAGCCACCTAGGGTTCCATGAGTTGAGGATAAACCTAGGGATAGAAGTAGTGTCACATGCTATGTCAAGAGAAGGGGCACTATCGCACTGAGTGTCCAAAATTGAGAAAAAGAGAGGATAAAAGTTTAGCACTTTTAGAGGAAACATGCTCAGAAGAAGAAGAGGAAACATTGATGCCATTAAAGGCAAAAAGGGGTCGTAAAACTAGGAGTCAAGAAGAAGAAGAACAAGAAGATTAATCTGAAGAAGAGGAGAAAAATAAGAAGAAGAAGAAGTAGTCTAGGAGAAAAATTGGACAATCTGACTTTCCTCTTAGACAAGGATCTCTTAGTTATGACCTCTTAATAGATCTTAGGGAGAAAACGGCACAAATCACATTTGGGCAGCTTTTGGCACTCTCTCCAAAGCTTAGAAAGGAATGGGGTAAGTTGGCGTTAACACAAGGGAATCTAAGAAAAAGAAGAAGAGCGATAATGGGACTCCTATGGCTCAAAACGTGGATATTGATGTAGGAGATGATGCGCCTGTGATTGATGTCATCATTGAGAGGCAAACAATTTCTAATGCATACATTGATGGAGGTGCGTCAATCAATGTCATGAGTGAAAAAACAATGAAAGATGCCGATTTAAAGTTGTCTTCTACTAACTCTCCATATCACATCAAACTTGCTGATAATACTAGGGTGAAAACCTTAGGAATTGTCAGGAATTTGGGAGTGGATGTATGTGGTATTTCTGTGCCTATAACTTTCCAGGTCATTCCTACAAAGCCTGATGCTAGGGCTTACTCATTGATATTGGGTAGGCCATGGCTTCGCCAAGTGAAGGCAATTCAAAAGTGGGAGACAGATGGTCTTATTCTACAAGGTGAGAATAAGAAGGTCCACTACAACATCAAGAGTCATCGCAAGAAAGTGGTAAGAGGTGAACCTTCAACTTCCAAAAGTTCAGAGTCAGAGTCATCCGATGAAGAGGAGACAAGTGGTAGCTCCGCGGATATCATCTTAGAAGGGGAGGTGAAGGGAGTTGCATTTGGTCTTTCCTTGGGAAGGGATCGAGGGGATGTTGAAGACAATGGAGCCTTGGAAGGAAGCTTCTTCAACTATGTGCAAGAAAGGAGATGTGGACCTCACTAGTCTTCCAACAGAATGAACTTCTTCTTGATGAGTCCATAGCAGGTGTACTGAAAGGGAGAATTACTTAAAACTGTTGGATGGATTTCCTAACCTTTTTGCAAACAGCTACTCACAAGTATGCCAAGTTACCCTAGTGGAGCACAAGATTGATCTCAAGCCCCAAAGTAAGCCAATGGTATAGCGGCTAAGGTGTTTGGGAGTAGTGCAAGTGGAGGTGCTTAAAAATGAGGTAACTAATTTGCTTAAAGCTGGATTTACTTTTCCAGTAGAGAATTCAGAGTGGATTTTCCCAGTTGTAGTCACTCCCAAAAAGGGTGGAAAATGGCATATGTGTGTGGACTTTCGCCCTCTGAATGCATGCACAAAGAGGGATTATTATTCTCTACCCTTTCAGGATGAGATTTTGGATCAAGTTGCAGGTCATGAGTTGTATTCAGTGTGTGATGGATACTCTGGATACTTTCAAATCCAGATTTGTAAAGAAGATCAAAGGAAAACCTCATTTATCACCCCTTGGGGAGTGTATGCCTATAGAGTGATGCCATTTGGCTTGACCAATGCACCAGCAACTTTTCAACGCTTCATGAGTCAGGTATTTGCACCTTACTTGGGAAAGTTTATAAGGGTCTTTTTGGATGATTTTTGCATTTATTCAAGACGCATGGATCACTTGGAAAAGTTAAGGTTGGCCTTGTAAAGTATTGATGATGCAAAAGGGTGTCTTAATCCTAGAAAATGCCGCTTGGCACGAAGGAAGGTGGTTCTCTTGGGACATGTCATCTTAGAAGAAGGCATAGAGATGGATCCTGAGAAGGTGTAGGCAATTGTGGCCCTCCCACCACCTACCAATGTACGGGAGGTAAGGAGGATTTTGGGTAAAACAAAGTATTACCAACGCTTTGTCGACATGTTCTGTGAGAAGATGTATCCTATAAATTTGTTGACAAAGAAGAATGTTTCTTTCCAATGGGGGCCCGATCAAATTCAATCTTTTTGTTTGCTCAAGGAATGCATGAGTCAAAGTCCAATATTGCAGCCTCCTAGGTGGGGGGAGGACTTTTATGTGAACCCAAGTGTCTCATCACATTTAGTGGGTGCTATACTCTTGCAAAAGGGAGAGCAAGGGCATATGCAACGAGTGTATTATGAAAGCCGACAACTCACTGATGCGCCGAGGAGAGGTATGGAGAAATGGAGAAAGGTGGTTTGTCTCTTGTTTTTGCAATAAAGAAGTTTAGGTCATACTTGTTACCTCACCCTTTTTTCTTCCTCACATCTCAACCTTCTTTACAATTCTTGGTCCGCAAACCCAATCCTGCAGAAGGGAAGTTTGCAAAGTAGATTTGTGAGCTTCAAGATTTCTCTTTCACTTTTATTACAGAAAACACCAGTAGGGCCTCTCTTGTAGATTTGCTTACAACAAGGAAGGAAGAGAAAGAAGGAACAGGGACAAAGGAAGAAGTATATGAAGATTTGGAGACACAACAAAAATTGCTTTCACTATGCATTTTGATGGAGCCTTTAGTCCTTCTAGGCAATGTGGGGCTGGGGGGATAGTTTTATTTGATCCAGAAGAAAAAGAGGTATGGGCCAAGGGTAGGGAATTTCAATTTGGGGATTAGAAGATTGCATAAAGGATGGACTTAAAGAGGTAGAGGTTAAAGGGGATTCGCAATTGGTCATCAGAATATAAGGCACGGAGTCCTAACCTCCAAGAATTGTATAAAAGGGCAATGGAGTTAAAAGAAGCTTTTGAGTTTTGTAAATTTGTGCATGTTAACAGGAAGGATAATCAAAAGACTGATGAATTGGCTACTAAAACCTTGGCTTCTTTCAAAGTAGCTACTCTTGCATTAATGGATATAGGTTGGCCTAAGCTCCAAGATGTTCCAAGATACAGGTTGGCCTAAGCTCCAAGATGTTCAACACTATGTAGATACAGGATACTTCCCTCCTGGATTGAATCCTCAATAGAAGCAAAGGCTTACCAGGAAAGCTCATCATTACACAATTCTAGGGGATGTTATTTACAAGCAAGGTAAGGATAAGATTCTTAGGAGGGTAGTGAGCCTGGAAGAATCTAAAAGGATTATGGAATTATGTCATGAATGTTCAGGTCACTTTGCCTCAGCCAGCACAACTCGAAGGATTCTTAAGACAGGGTATTATTGGCCTCGACTCAACAAAGATGTCTATGAGTGGTGCAGAAGCTGTGAAGTAAGCTGTGAAGTATGCCAGACATATGGGCATAAGCAATTGGTTCCCGGACCCTTAAACCCTATCCCAGCATATGGTCTATTTGAAAGGTGGGGATTAGATTTTGTGGGCCCACTTCCTCATTCCTCACATGGGAAGTATTACATATTGGTGGTCACAGATTATGCAACAAGGTGGGCAGAAGCAAAGGCCATGGTCAATAATAAAGCAGTGGCTGTGGCATCCTTTCTCAGGGAATACATATGTGCCCGATTTGGGTGTCCATTAGAAATCCTTACAGATGGGGGGAGGTCTTTCAGGAATGACTTGATTGAGGCTTTGGTGCAGAAATTAAAAATAAAGCATGCTATGTCAACTCCCTATTATCCCCAATGTAATGGTTTAGTAGAAAAAACTAATGGACTGCTTTGTGGATCTTTGTCTAAGCTAGTGGATACTATGAAGAGAAAGTGGGATGTGCATTTGCCAGAGGTCCTATGGGCCTATAGGACAACTCACAAACTCTCTCTTGGTTTCACACCTTTTCAGTTAGTTTATGGAATGGAGGCTATTTTGCCAATAGAATTAGAAATCACAAGCCTTCGCACATCTTTTGCACGCTTAAAATTCATTCATGTAAGATTGCCAAGAAAGTAAGCAAGCTTGGGATATGCTTACTATGCTTTACAAGGTGTGTAATGAGGCACATGTGGCCTACTCGTGCAAGCAGTTAGAGTCCCAGCATATGAATGAGGGAGACTCAATGGATGAGTTTCTTACAAGGATCAAAGATCTCAAAGAATAGCTTACATGTATTGATGAAGCCTATCTAGATAGTTCATTGGTGTCTATTGTTCTCATAATTTTTTTGGATTCATATCAAGGTTTTACATCCACAATTCGGCTTATGATAAAGGATAACCCTCATACCCTTATTTTTGATGAGTTGATTGCAGTGCTCTTGCAAGAGCAATCTTGATATAAAACCAAACTATTGTTGTACATGTGGGAGATTAGGCATTTACTACCAATCAAAAAGGTAAAGGCAAAGTCTTCTCTTAGGATGTGGATATAAGCCAAAGGTAGAATCAGCCCGGTCTTTTGAAAAGGATGCCAAGAAGAGGGATGATAATCCTAAGAAGAAAGTAAATGCATATATTATATCGGAAGCTAGGCCATTATATCAATGAATATAGAAAAAGGTTAGAGAAGGAGAAGAAGAAAGAGTCAAGCTAGCTGATACATCAAAGAGGGGTAGAGAAAGGTAAAGAGTGTGAATTAGAGAGAGAGAGAGAGAGTGAGTATTAGAGAGAGAGAGAGACTCGCCAGTTTGAGAAATATAGAGAATTAGACAGAGTAACATAGATTTAGAGAGTTAAAGAGAGAATTAGAGAGAGAGAGAGAGAGAGAGAGAGAGAGAGAGAGAGAGAGAGAGAGAGAGAGAGAGAGAGAGAGAGAGAGAGAGAGGTAAAGAGTAAGTTATAAAGAGAGAGTTAGAGAGAGGAAAAGGCATGGCTCATGGTGGGGGCTACCACATGGGCAACTCCTAGCTGCCCCACATGGTGGCTCCTCCTTTCTTCTCTTCTTCTACACTATACTACTACTCTTCTATACCATACTATATATATATATATATATATATATATATATATAGAATTTAAGGGTTAGATTAGATGGTTAGAGAGAGAGAGAGAGAGAGAGAGAGAGAGAGAGAGAGAGAGAGAGAGAGAGAGAGAGAGAGAGAGAGAGAGAGAGAGAGAGAGAGAGAGAGAGAGAGAGAGGTAAAGAGAGAGAGAGAGAGAGAGAGAGAGAGAGAGAGAGAGAGAGAGAGAGAGAGAGAGAGTGAGTTAGAGAAAGGTAAAGAGAGTGAGTTAGAGAAAAAGAGTTAGTGTGTGTGTGAGAGACAGAGAGAGAGAGAGGTAAAGAGTTGGAGAGAGAAAGAGAGTTGGCCAATTTGAGAGAGAGAGAGAGAGAGAGAGAGAGAGAGAGAGGGCTAGAGAAAGGTAAAGAGTGTGAATTAGAGAGAGAGAGAGAGAGAGAGAGAGAGAGAGAGAGAGAGAGAGAGAGAGTTGGCCAGTTTAAGATAAATAAAGAGAATTAAAGAGAGTAAGAGAGATTGAGAGAGTTAAAGATATATAATTAGAGAGAGAGTGTTAAAGAGAGATAAAGAGAGTGAGTTATAGAGAGAGAGTTAGAGAAAGGCAAAGACACGGCTCATAGAGAGAGAGAGAGAGAGAGAGAGAGAGAGAGAGAGAGAGAGAGAGAGAGAGAGAGAGAGAGAGAGAGAGAGAGAGAGAGTATGTGTTAGAGAGAGAGTTGGTCAATTCCAGAGAGGGTTAAAGAGAGAGAGAGAGAGAGAGAGAGAGAGAGAGAGAGAGAGAGAGAGAGAGAGTTAGAAAAAGAGAATTAGAGAGAGAGAGAGAGAGTGAGTGTTAAAGAGAAAGAGAGTTAGAAAAAGATAATTAGAGAGAGAGTGTGAGTGTTAGAGAGAGAGAGAGTTACAAAAAGGAAAGAGAGTAAGTTATAGAGAGAGTTAGAGAGCTTAAAGAAAGGTAAATAGAGTGAGTTAGAGAGAGAGAGAGAGATAGAGAGAGTTAGAGAGAGAGAGAGAGAGCATTAGATACAGAGAGTTGGCAAATTCAAGAGAAATAGAGATTGAGAGAGAGAGAGAGAGAGAGAGAGAGAGAGAGAGAGAGAGAGAGAGAGAGAGAGAGAGAGAGAGAGTTGGCCAATTCATGCAAGAAAGGAGATTGCACTCGATAGGGATATCGATAGGGATGGAGTACACACATCCTAGTGCACTCATTACATGGAATGCACACAAGGGTCCACCATGGATCCTTGAGCCACAAGCTTTAAGTGAAGGTCAATATCAAAATATATCAAAAAGGTTTCAAAAAGGTGTCAAAAAGATATACAAGCCATCCCATAAGTGACTTATATAGTCACTTACTCCTAGGACTATTCACACATGGGCTGCCCATAAACCCAAGTACAGTCCTATGTCCCAAATTATGTGCCCAGGCCCTCTTCCCACATATACTTGTGCAATACATCCAAGCACATAATTTCCTATGTTACAAACCATCCCCTCCTATAATGATTTCATCCTCAATATAAAAGGGTGGTCATGCACTCATTATATACAAGAGGCTATGTACAAAAGCCAAAAATCGGTCCATGAGTCATGTGACCACTTAGATCCACCTAACCTACATGAGCTACATGAGTCGTGTAATTGGTAGGGTTGAATGAAATGGATAAAAGTGTACCACCATAAAAAATGAAGATAATCATACAATCACCTAGGTCAAATGGAAATCCAAGCTGTATACACCCCAAGATCTTCATGGTTGCCCTCTTCATTGAAATAGTCCTCTTCATATGCCTCACTATCAATGCCGCTCTCCTCAACAAGAGAACTATGAATTTACTCTTCTTTTATCTCATCGTTACTACACACATGCCCAAATCTGTCCACAAATGCATTTATAGCCCCCATTGTGTACAAAAAGACCTCCTTTAATCCATGTCATCTCTTACATCCCTTGAGTCTCCCCACAAGAAGAGTTACCTGTTATAGAAGCCCTAGAGACGGAACTGAACTCCTAGTGGCACATCCACCATTAGGTGGTGGGACTTCCATATCAAATGAAATTTTCTCATGTGTAACCTCTATCCCAATGGGCTCATACAATGCATTGTCATGGATTGGCCACTTCTCATCCAAGTAAGGCTCATACAATGCATTATCATAGAGTGTCACTTCATCAACATGGTCTTTAACATGTGTCATATCATCCACATCAATGTATGACTTCTCTCTTCCAATGTAAGATTCCTCTCTCCAACTTTTGATGATGTAAAGGTGTAAGAACCTTCCCTTCAGTCTCTTGTAATCATCCCCTATTTCAGAATGCAAGAAAACATTGTTTCCCTTTGTTTTTAGCCTAGAGAGAGAAACTATTCTAGAGAGAGGTAATATAGTTTTGAGATATTTTTGGATATAAAGTTATCCCTTTTATTTAAGATGAATTCCCCTGAAACAGAAGTTTAAAAAGAGTTTTCTAATATGCATTAGAAATTAATTGAATATGTGCATTAGACACCTTAGCCTAAGGGTACCTATTTCCAAAAAAATTATGGATTAAGGTCCAAAGAGTGTTCTAAAGAGCCAATAGGATTAATCCAAGTGTTGGAATAAGAAAAATGCAAGAATTAAAGAAAATCCCCCAAAAATGAGTAAATTCTCACATAAGATAAAGAGTTGACTAGTACTGGGATTTATTAGTAAAAAAATGAAATTTTGACACCTTAGGAGGGTGAGTGGAGCTCATGAGGGAGGCGCCTAGAATCCTCATCATTACCCCAATTTTTAATTCAAAAAAATGAGATATTTCAACTCTCCTCTCACCTCTTTCCAACTAGATTAGAAAAGTGGGCCTAACTAGTCCAAAAACTTGTCCAAGTTGGATCAAACTAAAGCTGGAAATCTCTAGAATCTAGTTGGACTTGGTTGGTGGCCTCCCTCACCTATAAATAGACCCCTATTCCTTTTTATTTTCATCTTAGAGTATTTACATGCTAGTGTAATGTTATTTTATCATTAGAAAATGCAGGTTTATGCATAATAAATTTTATTCTAAAAGTGTAATTTTTAAGCATTCTCAATTCATAGAAAATGTGGGAAAGCTATGGCAAAATTTTATCATTAGAAAATGAAGGATTTGTATAAACTAATTTTTAAAGTAAAAGTGAAATTTTGGACATTCTCATTTCATTGAAAATGTGGGAAAGCTATGGTAATTTTTTATCATTAGAAAATAAAGATATGCATAATAATTTTTTTGCTAAAAGTGGAGTTTTGAGTAGTATTCATTTGCCAGAAAAATAAAGGACATTATGCAAAATTTTTCTAGATTTTATAACCAATTTTGTAAATCCCATGAGGTCGTATGCATAAATCTCTTATTTAAAAAGAAGAATATGAAGCATATTTTATTTTGGGAAAATTGAGAAAAGAATGTGAAAATGTTCATAGAAATGCATCAAGAAAACATAGATAAATTTTAATCAGAAAGAGGAATCACGAACATATTTAACTTTTGAAAATTGAAGTATACGTCTAGATTCTCGAGAAATGGAATCTTAAGTATACTCTGAACGGGAAAAGGTATTTCCCAGAAAAAAACCAAAAACATGCTTAGTTGGATGAACGTAAATACTTGTGATGACTGACTTATTCCTAGACCCCCTGGGAAAGGAATCTAGAACTGTTAAAAGGATCGAGGATCCAAAAGTGAATAGGAACTTAGAATTAATTGAATTGAGTTGAGAAAAGTTATTTTTAACTAAGCCAAGTAATGGTCGAGACTTAGAAAGTTCTGTTAGTATAAAAAGTAGAGTAACTATACTTTTAACTTGGTTGATTGTGGAATAAAAATTTTGATAATTAGATCAAAGAAAGTTTTTAATCAAACCTGATTCACTCAAAGCAAAATAAGACCATCTTGTTTGTGGAAATTGGATTGATGTGGAGTGATGTGCGGGATGTGTGGAATGATGTGGAGTGATGTGAAGTGATGTGGAATGATGTGGAGTGATGTGAAGTGATGTGGAGAGATGTGTGGAAGGAAGTGGACTAATGTGGATTGATGTGGAGTGATGTGTGAAAGGATGTGGAATGTGTGGATTGATGTGGATTGATGTGGAGTGATGTGTGGAAGGATGTGAAATGTGTGGATTGATGTGGGTTGATGTGAATGGATGTGGATTGATGTGAATGGATGTGGAATGATGTGGGATGATGTGAATGTAGATGTGGGAATGATGTGGGATGATGTGAGTGAATGTGGGAATGATGTGGGATGATGTGAATGAATGTGGGAATGATGTGGGAAGATGTGAATGGATGTGGAATGATGTGGGATGATGTGAATAAATGTGAAAATGATGTGGGGTGATGTGAATTATTGTGAAATGACGTTGAATGATGTGGAACAATGTCGAATGATAAGGATGATGAGGAATGAGGTGAAGTAATGAGAAATGATGAGGAATGATGTGAAATGATGGAATGATATGGAAAGATAGGATTTTTGTTTGGAATTTGTATTTTGTATGTGAAACTTGTTTTTGAAAGATTGTTTTACGTGTCAAGAAAATTAGGGAAGCAAAATTTTTGACTATCTTGTGGAATAAGGTCGTGGGTGACCTAAGTGAAAATGTTACAATAGCTGATGGAGAGTCAAAGAAGGACGTCTCGCGTGGCAAGATCGGTCGAGGTCTTGACTAGCCTCGATTTGGTTAAAATGATGAGCTTCGGGTACGGTGGATGAGGGACCAAGGAAGTGGCCTATGATGAAGCGTTAGGTCATCTGGAAAGGAACCTAGAGGGTGTTGACCATAGGGTACTCGGGATCTGGGTCGCCCAGGATACCCACGCGTGCATCGAGGAAGAAAATGAGTTGGAGTTGTTTTCTTAACAGGGACATGGATTTGGTTGATTGGCCTTGTTGGTCCTCAATGGATGAGTTCATGACTCTTTTACATGGATCTTGTTGGTTGATCTAGATGATCTTCAACAGAGAGTCCATATGAATTTTATGGACTCTTTGTTGAATTTTATGGACTCTTTTACATGGATCTTGTTGGTTGATCTAGATGATCTTCAACAGAGAGTCCATATGAATTTTATGTGATTATACTCCTGGGTACTATGAGCTAGGAACTATTGAAAAGGCCCCTCATTGAGGAGCAGGTGGTGAGCGTTCTATTTGCCAATGATGCCAGAGGTACGTTGTGGAAGGAATGAATGAAATATGGATTTTATGGAAAATTCTTGATTATATTCCTGGGTACTATGGGCTAGGAACTATTGAAAAGGCCCCTAAGTGGCACGTAGAGCAGTCTGGTTGCCAATGATGCCATAGGTATGTCGAGGAAGGAATGATTGGAAATTGGACTCGGAACTGGAATACTGAGGATTATGATGGACACACTGTGGTTTTATTGCAATACTGTTTTGGAAATAGTTGAGTCTAAGAAAAGGCAATTTCATATCAGGTGCTTAAATGGTGTGTCTATTTAATTTTTGCATGAGAGCCGGCTAGGGGGCCTTGGAACTCTTTTCCCTGGTACCCGGGACAAAACATAACCAAAGTCTGCTACTGGATCCTATCAATACACTAGCTGGGCGGTTGATAACCCATGGGATTGGATGGGATCGATGGATTCCTATAATAAAATTCAATTCTGTTCAAGTTACGATAGTTGAAGTAAGTCACTAGATAATTCTTGTTCTATGGAAAGAAATCAACGGATGTGCCTCTTTTGATGGGGGAAAAAAGCGTTGGTCTCTATGAACCAAGTGCAAGCTCCTCCTTGATCCGTCCTCCTTGATCTGGCCATGTGACCTGTGGGTTCGGTCGGAATACAAAGGATAGTTAAGACTCTTGACAACGTTAGAAGATTTTTCCTTGAGGAATCCCCTATGCTTTCTGGGTGAGGGAAGTTTTTTCCGGGTTTGGTTTTGGAAGAACCGAGAGATTAGTCTCTTGTTGGGACATTCATGGGCGAGGCCCCGAGTGGGAAGCTCTGCCCTACACGTAAGGTTGCTACTTATGCTGCCAGCACTCCAGAGTTCGATACGCAGAGGGGGAAGGGATCTCACAGCTGGTATCAGAGGAATTCGGTTGAAATTGATAAACCAAGAAGCAAGAGATGTCAAAAATTTATGAGTTACCAATAAAAGATTGTAATTGTGTGTTGAAATTCGTACGAGTTAATATTCAAGATGATGGAAATTCATAAATTAGAAATTGGGTTTTTAGATGGAAGTACTGTGACATGAAAAATTGATAGCTTTCATTTTCAATTTTGTGCATATTTTGATGGTTTCTCAATGGTAATAAAGTGGAAGCTTGTTCAAGAAGATTGCGGTGCCCATAATGGAATGATGGCGTGGTGATACGGTGGCTTGGCGGCTACCCAGATAACAGGATTCTATCTTCAAATATAATGGTTTTACTTGATTTAGGGTGCATACATTGTAAATGCCACAAGTATGCTTGATAAATACTTTGGTATGGTAGATAGGCTAGTGATGTGGAAAATAAAAGTGGGCCTTCATGCTCACATGGATTTTAATTGTATTATTAATATAGTATTCACCATAAAGCTACAAGTTGGGGAGTGTGGAAGACATGTGGAGGAGTGTGTGTAGGTGCATAATTGGGAAAGATTCTTCTAGAATGCCTACACGGAAGAGGAGAATTCCACTATGTGTAAGTGGGATATCCACCTACATGCCACTTAGACTTGGCTATTATCTCATCACACTTTCAAAGTCAAAAAGTCTTCAATTTAATAATCAATAGAAGACTTAGCCTAAGAGGACAATTGATGGTGACATCTACCCTTATGTCACTAAAGGGTTGAAGATTTTTATGTTGTAATTTGTAACAATGGAAGAGAGGGTGATTCTCCACCTATAAAATGAGACCTTCTCTCCCTTTCAAATCAATGAATGAAGCCTCCTTAATTGAGCATTTTGTGTCATTGCCATTCTCTTATCTTTCAAACCCTTATTCAAACACTCTCTTTACATGTGAATATCTCATTTAGCATTAGCTTCTCATTGTTATGACCCATGTCATTTAAATTTATATATATATTTTTATGATGCCTATTTCTCATCATGAACACGTTAGGATTGATTGATGTGATGTCAATTGATTGTTACTATTGACGTGGCTTATGTTTATGAGTTTAGGTGACGAGGTGTACAAGGGTACCGATTTAGGTGTTACACAGTGCGAGGGTACCGATTTAGGTGTCGCACGGATGGTGGATTGAGTCATGGCGTGTGGACCGATCTCACAATATTTTGTGGCTATAATATGGCATTTGATATTATTTTGACATCAGTGTGATGTGTGTGTGTGCACGCATCAATTTATTGTACAGCGTGCATACGAGCATTAGTTAATTTATTTTGTAATGTGCATATGTGCACAAGTTAGATTATTGTATTAGAAAAATAGTGCAAACCTTAGAAGGTTTGAGGACAAAGGTTAATTGAGGACAAAGGCTAATTAAATGGCAAAGTCCAAATATGGATGTATACTTTATTTTTGGCTTAAAGCCTGCTTTTTGGAATATATAAAAATACCCACGTGAGAAGAAGCCACTCACGTTGGGGGGGAAGATTGCATCCAGTCTTGTGTTGCCTTGTGTTGATGGTGATGTATTTCTTTCTCTTACTCTATGTTTTGTTATATGTGCTTTAATTTTCAATTTAATTCAAGTAGTTGTTTTGATGTTTGATTTAATTTATGAGTCTTTTGATTATTCTCTTCAAGAAAATTAAAGGTCCGATTGCAGTGGTATCAGAGCTTTGGTGTAATTTAATTTTCTTGAAGGCGGTCAAAAGAGGTGAAAGAGATAAAAAAAACAGAGGTGATTTTGGTAATTTTCTTGAATTTAAATTGAAGAAGAACACGTTTATGGATTTTTGTTTATGTATGGATGAAATTAAGCTTGTTTTTGACCATTGGGTAATCAATCTCCATCAATCTATTGCCCAAAGGGTAAAACTAGGTGGAAAACCATTAGTGGGTTTCCCAAAACCATGAAACCACCTTCTTCTTCACTAATCCTCTTCCTAATCTGTCTGTACGGATTGAAAGAACAAGCAGAGGAGCATGGAGAGCCATAATCAGAATTGCTAAACCTTTCCTCTGCTCAGTTTCTATAATAGATGGTTGAGAAATATTCATGAGTCTTTTCAAAAATTACTTTGTTTTTTTTTATTTTCTTTTTCCTCCTCCTCTGCGCTGCGCTGGGCGCAAGCTTAGAGAAATATATATATATATATATATATCTCTATATATAAAACTCCCAATCTCTCTCTCCCTTCTTCGTATCTCTATATATATATATATATCTCTATATATATATATATATATCTCTATATATAAAACTCCCAATCTCTCTCTCCCTTCTTCGTATCCGGCAGCGGCAGCCTTCTATCTCCATCCGGCTGTGCGAAACCCAGGAGGCGTAGAAAATTTTCTTTTATTTTTAATTTTCTCCTCCGTCCATCCATCCGGCGGGCGCTGCGAATTCAGGGAGGCCCCAATTTTATTTATTTTTCTATTTGCACTTAATTAAGTATTTATTTTTCTATTTACGCTTAATTAAGCAGAAGCTTAAAAGCTTTGTGCTTACAAATCTTGGCCGCGCGCAATCCAGGAGGTATTTTTTTAAAAATAAAATAAAATAAAATAAAATAAAATAAAAACAAAAATAAAATCTCACTTTTTACTCTTACGGGCTGCGCTGTGTGAATAGCCGTAGGAGAAAAAAAAAGGAGCTTATAAAAGCTTTAATAAGCTTAATTAAAAGCTTATTAACCAGCATAAAACTTTATATATATCTAAGCTTTTGACTAAGCTTTAAAAGCTTTCAAATAAGCTTAAATGAGATTAGTAAAATGTTTTACAAAAGAAAAATATTTTTTTTGACTATTCCCATCATATTTTACGGAAAAGAATCTCATGTGCATATAGTTAGTTGGGATTTCTTTTACAGATTTTTAGAATTTACCTCAAGAGAAATTTTGAGAGTTGTCGAATTCTTGTGAGTAATGTTGTTTTCTAAATCCTCATGAAGTACGAATAATATAAACAGCTTGTTAGTGAAGATATCATTCAAATGTTGCTTTAACTTATGGGTAGTTTTTTAATTTTAAAGAGTACATGGATTATTTCTTGAAAAATTATGCATTTTTGTCTATTAAGCTAACTTGGCAGGACTCACATCTAGCTCGACATTCCATATGAGATAAGAAACCCTATCTTTTTCTTGTTTTTAATTTTTTCTATTCCTTTTAATTGTCAAGAAATGGGTGAATATCAGCACCATCGTACTATTCATCGTACTACTCAGGAACATGCTTGACACCGAAGAGGTTAACGCACTCGACACACTAACCAAAGGTGGAGGTATGTGTTAAAAATTATTTATTGTACATAATTTTTTTTGTTTGCTTTTGTATCTGTTTTCTGAATATTCTTTGTTTCTAGACCTAGTTAGAAAACTTTAGCTCCTGAAAAGAATTTTAGATACAGTGACCTAACTAGAAAGATTGAGACAAGATTAGCAAAAGTTATTTTCAAGATCTAGTTACCCAAATTCAAGTAAAAATGATTGCTAGATATTTCATAGAAGATTAAGACCAATTTGAAGATTCGAGATCCAAGCAAGTTTCTCTAGTCTTTGATTCCAGTTATCAATTGCTTCACCATCGAATTTAGTGATGATGAGAAAAGTAAAGAAATAGCTCACAAGTGACTAGAAACCAAGCTTAAGTTGTATACCAATCACAATTACGAAGTTTATACCAATTCAAGAAAAGTTTTGTCTAAATTTTCAAGTGTTCTAGTTTAAGATCTATTCAAGTACAAGATTTTGTCTAAATTTTCAAGTGTTCTAGTTTAAGATTTATCCAAGTACAAGATTCTTTCTAGACCAAGATTTGCTCTAAGTCAAAGATATATTCAACCACAAGATTTAAACCCCTTAAGAACAAGATTTATTCAAGAATAACAATTATGATCAATTAAAGACTAATCTCTCAATTTTCGTCCATTCAAGTATTTTTAATCTAAACCAAAATTCATTACTAGTATATCAAGTTCTTGCTATCAATTAGAGTGGAAGATGTCCATCTTTATTCAAGTTCTAATTTCAAGTTTGAGATTAAGCTTAAGATCAAGATTCCCTTTAGATTTCATTGTTTACAAGTAAGATTCACAAAATTCAAGAATTATAAACCTATTCAAAGACTATAATTTTTGAATTTAGTTAATCAATTACAAGATTAAGATTAAGATCAAAAATAAATCTCGAGAATTCATCAAGATTAAGATCAAAAACAAATCCCGAGAATTTAGTTAGACAATTACAAGATGAAGATCAAGAACAAATCCCCAGAATTCATCAAGTTATTGACAGTAATGTAAGTGATTATTTTTTTAATCTTAAGTTGACAAGAATTTCCATTTTGACCTAATTCATTTTTGGAATAAGACTTGTAGTCTAATTTTGAGGATAGAGAAAAGTTATGTCGAAATGAAAGTTTCACCAGGGAATTAGCTACTCCGTCTCAAACTTCTGTTCTTAAGGTAGTGTCGTGTGGAATTAATCTATGGTATGGAACATTAGATTAGTTTTACATACCTACCCTAGACGTATCTATGTCTTCTATCTTTCACCAGCGAGTGTTTGTATGTGGAAGGTACCTAAGTGGTATGGGACACTTAGATCCCTTTTACATGCGTTCACTTGTTTGGTTTTATTTTATTTTCAAAAATTGTTTGATGTGATGATCTTGTCCTCCACTTATACCATGAAGCCATCCACTCATTGATTACGCAACTGAGGACAGTTGATTTCCAACAGGGAGGACTGTTATGACCCATGTTATTTGAATAATAATCATGGTCATTTAAATTTGTATATATTTTTTATGATGCCTATTTCTCATCATGAACACGTTAGGATTGATTGATGTGATGTCAATTGATTGTTACTATTGATGTGGTTTATGTTTATGAGTTTAGGTGATGAGGTGTGCAAGGGTACCGATTTAGGTGTTGCACAGTGCGAGGGTACCGATTTAGGTGTCGCACGGATGGTGGATTGAGTCATGGCATGTGGACCGATCTCACAATATTTTGTGGCTATAATATGGCATTTGATATTATTTTGACATCAGTGTGATGTGTGTGTGTACACGCGTCAATTTATTGTACAGTGTGCGTACGAGCATTCGTTAATTTATTTTGTAATGTGCATATGTGCACAAGTTAGATTATTGTATTAGAAAAATAGTGCAAACCTTAGAAGGTTTGAGGACAAAGGTTAATTGAGGACAAAGGCTAATTAAATGGCAAAGTGCAAATATGGATGTATACTTTATTTTTGGCTTAAAGCCTGCTTTTTGGAATATATAAAAATACCCACGCGAGAAGAAGCCACTCACGTTGGGGGGGGAAGATTGCACCCAGTCTTGTGTTGCCTTGTGTTGATGGTGATGTATTTCTTTCTCTTACTCTATGTTTTGTTATATGTGCTTTAATTTTCAATTTAATTCAAGTAGTTGTTTTGATGTTTGATTTAATTTATGAGTCTTTTGATTATTCTCTTCAAGAAAATTAAAGGTACGGTTGCACTCATGTATGCTGCTTAACCCAATTTTGGACTTCTTTGATGATTCATTGATAAGTGGGATAAGGAGTTATTATCTTGGTGGGCCTGTGACTTCTCAAGGTAGCCCTTGCCTTATTGTCGCCCTCCTTTGGAGGTTTTAGTGGTTTTAGCGGTTTTACCGGTGATGAGCATGCGGAAAGACTTTGGGGACCATAGGTAAATCTTTACAATTGTCCGCTAAGCAATGTTAACCCTTACCCTTTAGCTTGAATCATGAAGGAGATGAAAGGCAAGAGGCTATGTGAAAATTGAGGTTTCATGCAAAGAGAGGAAAGTTCAATTTTTGTGGTCTAATATCCAAAATTCAATCGGTAATTACTCATCACTAGGGTATCAATTTTTAAAATTGATCATATGTCTAGGAAGCTCTTTATATGCTCTTTCTACTCATGTAACTAATTTCTTAATCCTTTACTTCATTGATGATCAAAATTTATCCCAAAGTTGCTAACTTTTAGGCGAATTTTGGCAGTTTTATAGTCTTATAGTAAATTGCTCATAACTTTTCGCTCGGTTGCCTATTTTTGAAAGTTTTTATATAGGCGCAAAGCTCTCTTCAAGCTCTACATAGTGTGTAACCCTCTTTCGTACTATCTATATGGATTTAAAACTGTAATTCTCTGTGTATCTCTATTTTTATAGACTTTTGGCCATTATTTCTTCTTAATAATGATTAATTCCTCCTAATCTCTTATCAAAAGGCAAATCCCATGTGTCTTATCCTCTTGTAAGTGATTGCTATATTATTTTACTTTAATATGTTTCGTCCAAATTGCCCAATTCGAACGGATGAACCTTACCAACATTCCCCGTATGTTTCCGTTCACATAATCCTGAGTCAGAAGATTTTCTTCTAACAAAGAATTGCTCTCTTGTTTGGAGTTGCCAGACCGGCTGAAATTCTTGCTTCTCCCGAGCCTTTCATCTTTCCTTCCATGAATTATGATCTCAACTTTGATGTGTTTATCTTTATCTTAACCTAGGGAGAGAAAGGGAGGTGAGGAGGCTGTGAGGTTTCATACAAGTGTGTTTTGATTCAAAGAAGTGACCGAAGTCAAAACCCCAACTTTGTGTCACATCTTTTGGTGGAGACGGTGGACAAGTTTTACTTAGAATTATTCTATTTTAACCTCAAGGTCCCGCATGATTAAAGGAAAGTTATTTTGAAATAAGTAAATTTCCCTTGTTGCTACTCATCTTTTGGTGCAAGATGTTTAACATTCCGGTGTTCAAAGGATCGGAAAGAGAAGACCCGGGGAGTTATCTCCAAGAGTCTAACCGAGCATGCCGCTTGACAGTCGGGTAGGTCTATGAAGGAGAGGGCAGAAATACTTCCAAATTTCTTGGAGGGTGTGGCCTTGGCTTGGCATGAGGCTTTGCCAGAGGAGTCCAAGAATGATTAGGAAAGGTTGACCAAAGCAATGAAGGAGAGATTTGGGATAGTGGAGTCACCAAATGCTTTACTATTGTGATTGGATCAAATTTTCCAAAAGGAAGGAGAGTCAGTTTCTGCCTTTTCAGGTAGGTATGAAGCCTTGTTCAAATATCAACAAGCTTCTTTACACGTTGTTGCTTTTTCTTTTTCACCTTCTATGGAAGATTCAAAGAGTTCTCTAGCAATGGAGCACCTTAGGATGAGCAAGTTTATCATGGCTTTGGATCCCTGCTTGCATGGAAAAGTTCTTAGCAAAGATCCCACTAATTTTAAAGAGGCTCTTTGTATTGCTTTGAAGAAGGAGGCCACTCTTCATATTGAGTCCACATTCCAATCTTCTTCGAGTGTGCCGACCCCACCATGAGTAGAGATAGCCTCAACATCTCAAGTACAAGCTCCATCCTTGGATCATAACATTGCACAACTTATGGCAGAATTTGCTGATTTGAAGTTACACTTAGTCAACGCAAAGCCACCTAGGGTTCCATGAGTTGAGGATAAACCTAGGGATAGAAGTAGTGTCACATGCTATGTCAAGAGAAGGGGCACTATCGCACTGAGTGTCCAAAATTGAGGAAAAGAGAGGATAAAAGTTTAGCACTTTTAGAGGAAACATGCTCAGAAGAAGAAGAGAAAACATTGATGCCATTAATGGCAAAAAGGGGTCGTAAAACTAGGAGTCAAGAAGAAGAAGAACAAGAAGATTAATCTGAAGAAGAGGAGAAAAATAAGAAGAAGAAGAAGTCATCTAGGAGAAAAATTGGACAATCTGACTTTCTTCTTAGACAAGGATCTCTTAGTTATGACCTCTTAATAGATCTTAGGGAAAAAACGGCACAAATCACATTTGGGCAGCTTTTGGCACTCTCTCCAAAGCTTAGAAAGGAATGGGGTAAGCTGGCTAATACAAGGGAATCTAAGAAAAAGAAGAAGAGGGATAATGGGACTCCTATGGCTCAAAACGTGGATATTGATGTAGGAGATGATGCGCCTGCGATTGATGTCATCATTGAGGGGCAAACAATTTCTAATGCATACATTGATGGAGGTGCATCAATCAATGTCATGAGTGAAAAAACAATGAAAGATGCCGATTTAAAGTTGTCTTCTACTAACTCTCCATATCGCATCAAACTTGCTGATAATACTAGGGTGAAAACCTTAGGAATTGTCAGGAATTTGGGAGTGGATGTATGTGGTATTTCTGTGCCTACAACTTTCCAGGTCATTCCTACAAAGCCTGATGCTAGGGCTTACCCATTGATATTGGGTAGGCCATGGCTTCGCCAAGTGAAGGCAATTCAAAAGTGGGAGACAAATGGTCTTATTCTACAAGGTGAGAATAAGAAGGTCCACTACAACATCAAGAGTCATCGCAAGAAAGTGGTAAGAGGTGAACCTTCAACTTCCAAAAGTTTAGAGTCAGAGTCATGGAGACAAGTGGTAGCTCCGAGGATTCCATCTCAGAAGGGGAGGTGGAGGGAGTTGCATTTGGTCTTTCCCTGGGAAGGGATCAAGGGGATGCTGAAGACAATGGAGCCTTGGAAGGGGAAGCTTCTTCAACCATGTGCAAGAAAGGAGATGTGGACCTCACTAGTCTTCCAACAGAATGAACTTCTTCTTGATGAGTCCATAGTAGCAGGTGTAGTGAAAGGGAGAATTACTTAAAACTGTTGGATGTATTTCCTAACCTTTTTGCAAACAGCTACTCACAAGTATGCCAAGTTACCCTAGTAGAGCGCACAAGATTGATCTCAAGCCCCAAAGTAAGCCAATGGTATAGCGGCTAAGGTGTTTGGGAGTAGTGCAAGCGGAGGTGCTTAAGAATGAGGTAACTAATTTGCTTAAAGCTAGATTTACTTTTCCAGTAGAGAATTCAGAGTGGATTTTTCCAGTTGTAGTCACTCCCAAAAAGGGGTGGAAAATGGCATGTGTGTGTGGACTTTCGCCCTCTGAATGCATGCACAAAGAGGGATTATTATTCTCTACCCTTTCAGGATGAGATTTTGGATCAAGTTGCAGATCATGAGTTGTATTTAGTGTGTGATGGATACTCTGGATACTTTCAAATCCGGATTTGTGAAGAAGATCAAAGGAAAACCTCATTTATCACCCCTTGGGGAGTGTATGCCTATAGGGTGATGCCATTTGGCTTGACCAATGCACTAGCAATTTTTCAACGCTTCATCATGAGTCAGGTATTTGCACCTTACTTGGGAAAGTTTATAAGGGTCGTTTTGGATGATTTTTGCATTTATTCAAGCCACATGGATCACTTGAAAAAGTTGAGGTTGGCCTTGTAAAGTATTGATGATGCAAAAGGGTGTCTTAATCCTGGAAAATGCCGCTTGGCACGAAGGAAGGTGGTTCTCTTGGGACATGTCATCTTAGAAGAAGGCATAGAGATGGATCCTGAGAAGGTGCAGGCAATTGTGGCCCTCCCACCACCTACCAATGTACGGGAGGTAAGGAGGATTTTGGGTAAAACAAAGTATTACCAACGCTTTGTCGACATGTTCTGTGAGAAGATGTATCCTATAAATCTGTTGACAAAGAAGAATGTTTCTTTCCAATGGGGGCCCGATCAAATTCAATCTTTTTGTTTGCTCAAGGAATGCATGAGTCAAAGTCCAATTGTGCAGCCTCCTAGGTGGGGGGAGGACTTTTATGTGAACCCAAGTGTCTCATCACATTCAGTGGGTGCTATACTCTTGCAAAAGGGAGAGCAAGGGCGTATGCAACCAGTGTATTATGCAAGCCGACAACTCACTGATGTGCCGAGGAGAGGTATGGAGAAATGGAGAAAGGTGGTTTGTCTCTTGTTTTTGCAATAAAGAAGTTTAGGTCATACTTGTTACCTCACCCTTTTTTCTTCCTCACATCTCAACCTTCTTTACAATTCTTGGTCTGCAAACCCAATCCTGCAGGAGGGAAGTTTGCAAAGTAGATTTGTGAGCTTCAAGATTTCTCTTTCACTTTTATTATAGAAAACACCACTAGGGCCTCTCTTGCAGATTTGCTTACAACAAGGAAGGAAGAGAAAGAAGGAATAGGGACAAAGGAAGAAGTATATGAAGATTTGGAGACACCACCAAAATTGCTTTCACTATGAATTTTGATGGAGCCTTTAGTCCTTCCAGGCAATGTGGGGTTGGGGGGATAGTTTTATTTGATCCAAAAGAAAAAGAGGTATGGGCTAAGGGTAGGGAATTTCCAAAGGCTATATCAAATAATGTGGCTGAGTACAATGCATTAATTTGGGGATTAGAAGATTGCATAAAGGATGGAATTAAAGAGGTAGAGGTTAAAGGGGATTCGCAATTGGTCATCCGACAAATAAAAGGAGAATATAAGGCAAGGAGTCCTAACCTCCAAGAATTGTATAAAAGGGCAATGGAGTTAAAAGAAGCTTTTGAGTTTTGTAAATTTGTGCATGTTAACAGGAAGGATAATCAAAAGGCTGATGAATTGGCTACTAAAACCTTGGCTTCTTTCAAAGTAGCTACTCTTGCATTAATGGATACAGGTTGGCCTAAGCTCCAAGATGTTCCAAGATACAGGTTGGCCTAAGCTCCAAGATATTCAACACTATTTAGATACAGGATACTTCCCTCCTGGGTTGAATCCTCAACAGAAGCAAAGGCTTACCAGGAAAGCTCATCCTTATACAATTTTAGGGGATGTTATTTACAAGCAAGGTAAGGATAAGATTCTTAGGAGGGTAGTGAGCCTGGAAGAATCTAAAAGGATTATGGAATTATGTCATGAATGTTCAGGTCACTTTGCCTCAGCCAGCACAACTCGAAGGATTCTTAACACAGGGTATTATTGGCCTCGACTCAACAAAGATGTCTATGAGTGGTGCAGAAGCTGTGAAGTAAGCTGTGAAGTATGCCAGGCATATGGGCATAAGCAATTGGTTCCCGGACCCTTAAACCCTATCCCAGCATATGGTCCATTTGAAAGGTGGGGATTAGATTTTGTGGGCCCACTTCCTCATTCCTCACATGGGAAGTATTATATATTGGTGGTCACAGATTATGCAACAAGGTGGGCAGAAGCAAAGGCCATGGTCAATAATAAAGCAATGGCTGTGGCATCCTTTCTCAGGGAATACATATGTGCCCGATTTGGGTGTCCATTAGAAATACTTACGGATGGGGGGAGGTCTTTCAGGAATGACTTGATTGAGGCTTTGGTGCAGAAATTAAAAATAAAGCATGCTATGTCAACTCCCTATTATCCCCAATGTAATGGTTTAGTAGAAAAAACTAATGGACTGCTTTGTGGATCTTTGTCTAAGCTAGTGGATACTATGAAGAGAAAGTGGGATGTGCATTTGCCAGAGGTCCTATGGGCCTATATAGGACAACTCACAAACTCTCTCTTAGTTTCACACCTTTTCAATTAGTTTATGGAATGGAGGCTATTTTGCCAATAGAATTGGAAATCACAAGCCTTCGCACATCTTTTGCACGCTTAAATAATGAAGAAGAAACACATGCCCAACGCCTAGTACAACTGGAGACCTTGGATGAGAGGTGACTTCAGGCACTTCAAAATTTGGAGGCTGCATAACAACGGCGGTGCAAGGCAAGGCATGACACTCTCATGAAAGAAGAAGAAGAAGCCAAAACTTAAGCAAGGAAGCTAGTCATGAGGTATGATGGCCGTGTGGAGAAACGCCTAGATAAGAAGCTTCTTCGATGCTAGGAAGGCCCCTTCAGGATAAAGCAAAAGTTCAAAAATAACACCTATCTTCTAGAGGATGCAAGTGGCTAGGATGTTCTCGAACGTGATGAGTACCGGCTAAAGATATTTTACCCTCGAGCACCATGGCCAGTAAGCATGGAGAATTTGCTGGAGGGGGAAAGATGTGACATGAAAAATTGATATCTTTCATTTTCAATTTTGTGCATATTTTGATGGTTTCTCAAAGGTAATAAGATGGAAGCTTATCCAAGAAGATTGCCGCGCCCACAATGGAATAACGGTGTGGTGATACGACGGCTTGGAGGCTACCCAGATAACATGATTCTATCTTCAAATATAATGGTTTTACTTGATTTAGGGTGCACACATTGTAAATGCCACACGTATGCTTGATAAATACTTTGGTATGGTAGATAGACTAGTGATGTGAAAAATAAAAGTGGGCCTTCATGCTCACATGGATTTTAATTGTATTATTAATATAGTATTCACCATAAGCCTACAAGTTGGGGAGTGTGGAAGACATGTGGAGGAGTGTGTGTAGGTGCATAATTGGGAAAGATTCTTCTAGAATGCCTACGTGGAAGAGGAGAATTCTGCCATGTGTAAGTGGGATTTCCACCTACATGCCACTTAGACTCGGCTATTATCTCATCACACTTTCAAAGTCAACAAGTCGTCAATTTAATAATCAATAGAGGACTTAGCCTAAGAGGACAATTGATGGTGACGTCTATCCTTATGTCACTGAAAGGTTGAAGATTTTTATGTTGTAATTTGTAACAATGGAAGAGAGGGTGATTCTCCACCTATAAAAAGAGCCCTCCTCTCCCTTTCAAATCAATGTCAATGAAGCCTCCTCAATCGAGCATTTTGTGTCATTGCCATTCTCTTATCTTTCAAACCCTTATTCAAACACTCTCTTTACATGTGAATATCTCATTTAGCATTAGCTCCTCATGCTTAACCCAATTTTGGACCTCTTTGATGATTCATGATAAGTGGGATAAGGAGTTATTATCTTGGTGGGCCTGTGACTTCTCAAGGTAGCCCTTGTCTTATTGTCGCCCTCCTTTGAAGGTACCAATGGTTTTAGCAGTAATGAGCATACGGAAAGACTTTGGGGACCATAGGTAAGTCTTTACGATTGTCCGCTAAGCAGTGTTAACCCTTACCCTCTAGCTTGAATCATGAAGGAGATGAAAGGCAAGAGGCTATGTGAAAATTGAGGTTTCATGCAAAGAGAGGAAAGTGTAATTTTTGTGGTCTAATACCCAAAATTCAACCGATAATTACTCATCACTTGGGTATCAATTTCTAAAATTGATCATATGTCTAGGAAGCTCTTTATATGCTCTTTCTACTCATGTAACTAATTTCTTAATCCTTTACTTCATTGATGATCAGAATTTCTCCCAAATTTGCTAACTTTTAGGCGAATTTTGGCAGTTTTATAGTCTTGTAGTAAAATGCTCATAACTTTTCGCTCGGTTGCCCGTTTTTGAAAGTTTTTATAAAGGCACGAAGCTCTCTTCAAGCTCTACGTATCTATTTAACCCTCTTTTGTACAATCTATATGGATTTAAAACTATAATTCTCTGTGTATCTCTATTTTTATAGACTTTTGGCCATTATTTCTTCTTAATAATGATTAATTCCTCCTAATCTCTCATCAAAAGGCAAATCCCATGTGTCTTATCCTCTTGTAAGTGATTGCTATATTATTTTACTTTAATATGTTCCGTCCAAATTGCCCAATTCGAACGGATGAATCTTACCAACATTCCCCGTATGTTTCCGTTCACATAATCCTGAGTCGGAAGATTTTCTTCCAACAAAGAATTGCCCTCTTGTTTGGAGCTGCCAGACTGGCAAAAATTCTTGCTTCTCTCCTGAGCCTTTAATCTTTCCTTCCATGAATTATGATCTCACCTTTGATGTGTTTATCTTTATCTTTACCTAGGGAGAGAAAGGGAGGGGAGGAGGCTGTGAGGTTTCATACAAATGTGTTTTGATTCTAAGAAGTGACCGAAGTCAAAACCCCAACTTTGTGTCCCAGTACCATAATTGTGTGGAATCCTCGACTTGCTTGAGACCTAGATACGATGGTATTTGCCTTATAACACCAAGGACCGTGACTATCTGTACAGACCGTGGGTATAACTGTAGCTCTATACTGATAATATATACGAGTGAATCTAAGACCTTGAAGTTATGAGCAAAAATGCTATCCTAGATGATGATTTTGAATGCTGGTTGATATGATTTTAGAATTCTGGTTGAAAATTGATAAGCTGATTTGGATTCAAATTGAAGGATGATGATTTTTTAAATTATGGTTGAAAGTAGATGAGTTGAATAAGTCATGATGATGATGAAGGGAGAGAATTCCAGCAATGATGTTAGTAGCTTGGTAGATGATCAAGACTTTTAGCAGATCACTATGGGATTAGTGGATTGTGCTGACAGATTGTTCGCAACTTGACCTTGGGCCCAGTAGACCCAATTGTGGAATGACGAATCGAGAACCTGTATAATTGAAATTCCCGTGAGGAATGTTCAGATGTTAATTGGAAATTACTAGTCTGGTGTCCAATTATTGTGTTAAGGATATGAATGATCTATTTTCTGATAATGAGTCTGTATGTCTCTTCTTATAGAAGGGATCTTTATCCCAGGATTTGGAGAGGGTTGACCAAACTTTAAGGAACCCCAGAATCAATTGGATCTAAAGTTTAACTCTTTTTATATTTGAATTATAAATAAAGTGGTCTTTTCACCTAAGATTTTGGATCTAAAGTTTAACTCTTTTTATATTTGAATTATAAATAAAGTGGCCTTTTCACCTAAGATTCCTTGACAATCTTGTTAAGTTGGAAAAACAGACTTGACTAAGAAGACAAAGAGTCCCGCCGCACAACAAGAGCCACCACAATAAACTGATGTAGTGGAGGAAGAAAGAGGACGGATAGATTTATGTCACCATTGATGATCAAGTCTAAAATCTTTAGTTTCCTATCAAAAATTGATTTTTTGAATTAAGTACCGCCCTAGGAGTAAGAAGATGATTTTATCGAGATTATCCTCTAGCTCGAGATGAGGACATCTCGCGTTTTTTAAAGTAAGGTAGGATGTAAGATTCGTCTCTCCAAATTTTGATGATGTAAAGGTGTAAGGACCTTCCCTTCAGTCTCTTGTAATCATCCCCTATTTCAGAATGCAAGAAAACATTGTTTTCCTTTGTTTTTGGCCTAGAGAGAGAAAAAATTCTAGAGAGAGATAATGTAGTTTTGAGATATTTTTGGATATAAAGTTATCCCTTTCATTAAGATGAATTCCCCTGAAACAGAAGTTTAAAAAGAGTTTTCTAATATGCATTAGAAATTAATTTTGTATATGTGCATTAGACACCTTAGCCTAAGGGTGCCTATTTTCAGAAAATTATGGATTAAGGTCCAAAGAGTGTTCTAAAGGGCCTATAGGATTAATCCAAGTGTTGGAATAAGAAAAATGCAAGAATAAAAGAAAATCCCCCAAAAATGAGTAAATTCTCACAGAAGATGAAGAGTTGACTAGTACTAGGATTTATTAGTAAAAAAATAGAATTTTGACACCTTAGGAGGGTGAGTGGAGATCATGAAGGAGGCCCCTAGAATCCTCATCATTACCCCAACTTTTAATAAAAAAATGAGATATTTCATCTCTCCTCTCACCTCTTTCAAACTAGATCAGAAAAGTGGGCCTAACTGGTTCCCAAAACTTGTCCAAATTGGATCAAACTAAAGGTCGAAACCTCTAGATTCTAGTTGGACTTGGTTGGTGGCCTCCCTCACCTATAAATAGACCCCTATTCCTTTGTATTTTCATCTTATAGGATTTACATGCTAGTGTAATTTTCAATTTAGTATATTTTCTTCTTCCCTTTTCATTGGCCCTCCATTGCTTTGGTTCTTCACTAAATCTCTTCCTCTCTTGGAGATTACCCTCTTTCTTGGTGATCAAGCCTCTTCCTTGAGGGCTACACAACTTTTGCAAGGTAAAGAATCAAGCAAAGCAATGGTAAGCCTAAACAATTAAGTTTATGCTCTCTTTTTAATGTCAATCTTCTTCCTAACCTCCCTCATGCTTGGGAAGCATTTTATTTTATGAGTTTCCTCTTAAAACCATGATTTTCTTGATTTATGATGAATTACTATTTATGTTTAAGCTTAGGTTTATGCATAAACTAATCTTTCTATTAAAAGTGAAATTTTAACCATTTTCATTTCATTGAAAATGTGGGGAAGTTATGGCAAAATTTTATCATTTGAAAATGAAGGTTTATGCATAATAACTTTTATTCCAAAAGTGTAATCTTAAGCATTCTCCATTCATAGAAAATGTCGGGAAGCTATGGCAAAATTTTATCATTAGAAAATGAAGGATTTGCATAAACTAATTTTTATATTAAAAGTGGAATTTTGGGCATTCTCATTTCATTGAAAATGTGGGGAGGCTATGGTAAATTTGTATCATTAGAAAATGAAATTATGCATAATAAATTTTATGCTAAAAGTGGAGTTTTGAGCATTATTCATTTGCCAGAAAAATAAAGGAGGTTATGCACAAATTTTCTCGATTCAATTAATTTATGAGAATTATGGAAATGATTATGAATATAATTCATTTAGATAAAAATGAATTAGTTTTTGTGCAAAAATGTTTATGCTGAAAGAGGAAATATGGGTATAATTGATTTTGTAAATCCCATGAGGTCGTATGCATAAACCTTTTATTCAAAAAGAAGAATATTGAGCATATTTTTTTTGGGAAAATCGAGAAATAAATGTGAAAATATTGAGCATATTTTATTTTTGGAAAATCGAGAAATGAATGTGAAAATATTCATAGAAATGCATCAAGAAAACATAGATAAATTTTAATCAGAAAGAGGAATCACGAACATATTTAACTTTTGGAAATGAAAGTATACGTCTAGATTCTCGAGAAATGGAATCTTAAGTACACTCTAAACTTAGACTTAATTGAGTTGAGTTGAGAAAAGGTATCTTTAACTAAGCCAAGTAATGGCCGAGACTTAGAAAGTTTTGGCAGTATAAAAAGTAGAGTATCCTGGTTGATTGTGGAATAAAAATTTTGATAATTAGATCAAGGAAAGTTGATAAATCAAACCTGATTTGCTTAAAGTGAAAAGAGACCATCTTGTTTGTGAAAATTGGATTGATATGAAGTGATGTGCACGATGTGTGGAATGATGTGGAGTGATGTGAAGTGATGTGGAGAGATGTGTGGAAGGATGTTGACTGATGTGTGGATTGATGTGTGAAAGGATGTGGAATGTATGGATTGATGCGAAATGTGTGGATTGATGTGGTTGATGTGTGGATTGATGTGGCTAATGTGTGGATTGATGTGGAGTGATGTGTGGAAGGATTTGGAATGTGTGGATTGATGTGGGTTGATGTGGATTGAGGTGAATGGATGTGGATTGATGTAAATAGATGTGGAATGATGTGAATGGATGTAGAAATGATGTGGGATGATGTGAGTGAATGTGGGAATGATGTGAATAAATGTGGAAATGATATGGAAAGATGTAAATGGATGTGGAATGATGTGAATGAATGCAGAAATTATGTGGGGTGATGTGAATTATCTTGAAATGATGTTGAATGATGTGGAACAATGTCGAATGATAAGGATGATGAGGAATGATGTTGTGAAGTAATGAGAAACGAGGAATGATGTGAAATGATGGAATGATATGGAAAGATAGGAATTTTGTTTGGAAACTGTATTTTGTATGTGAAACCTGTTTTTAAAAGATTGTTTTACGTGTCAAGAATGCTGGGGAAGCATTTTGACTATCTTGTGGAATGAGGTCGTGGACCTAAGTGAAAATGTAACAGCTAACACAGAGTCAAAGAAGGACGTCTCGCGTGGCAAGATTGCCCGAGGTCTTGACTAGCTTCGGTTTGGTTAAAATGGTGAGCTTTCAGTACGGTGGATAAGGGACCAAGGAAGCGGCCTATGAGTGAAGCGTTAGGTCACCTACTGCGAAGGAACCTAGAGGGTGCTGACCATACGGTGCTTAGGCTCTGGGTCACCCATGATACCCACACATGTGTCGCAGAAGAAAATGAGTTGGAGTTGTTTTTTGAACACGAGCATAGATCTGGTTGATTGGCCTTGTTGGTTTTTAACCGATGAGTTCATGACTCTTTTACATGGATCTTGTTGGTTGATCTAGATGATCTTAAACATAGAGTCCATATGGATTTTATGTGATTATACTCCTAGGTACTATGAGCTAGCCCTTGAGTGAGCAGGTGGTGAGCGTTCTGGTTGCCAATGATGCCATAGGTATGCTGAGGAAGGAATGAATGGAATATGGATTTTATGGAAAAATCTTGATTATATTCCTGGGTACTATGGGCTAGGAACTATTGAAAAGGCCCCTGAGTGAGTAGGTGTGGTGAGCGTTCTGGTTGCTAATGATGCCATAGGTACGCTGAGGAACGAATGATTGGAAATTGGACTTGGAACTGGAATACTAAGGATTATGATGGAAACACTGTGGTTTTATTGCAATACTGTTTTGGAAATAGTTGAGTCTAAGAAAAGGCAATTTCATATCCAGGTGCATAAGTGGTGTGTCGATTTAATTTTTTCATGAGAGCCGGAACTCTTTTCCCTCGTACACTTCAACAAAACATAACTAAATTCTTATATTGGATCCTATCAATACACTGGTTGGGCGGTTGGCTAACCCATGGGATTGGCTGGATCGATGGATTTCTATAATAAAATTCAATTCTATTCAAGTTATGATAGTTGAAGTAAGTCACTAGATAATTCTTGTTCTATGGAAAGAAATCAACGGCTGTGCCTCTTTTGATGGGAAAAAAAGCATTGGTCTCTATGAACCAAGTGCAAGCTCCTCCTTGATCCAGCCATGTGACCCGTGGGTTCGGTTGGAATACAAAGGATAGTTAAGACTCTTGTGACTAAGTTAGAAGATTTTTCCCTGAGGAATCCCCTATGCTTTTTGGGTGAGGGAAGTTTTTTTCGGGTTCGGTTTTTGAAGAACCGAGGGATTAGTCTCTTGTTCGGACATTCATGGGCGAGGCCCCGAGTGGGAAGCTCTACCCTGTGCGTAAGGTTGCTACTACTTGCGCTGCCAGCACTCCAGAGTTCGATGCGCAAAGGGAGAAGGGATCCAACAGCTGGTATTAGAGCAATTTGGTTAAAATTGATAAACCAAGAAGCAAGAGTTGTCAAAAATTCATGAGTTACCAATGAAAGATTGTAATTGTGTGTTGAAATTTGTACGAGTTAATATTCAGGATGGAAATTTATAAATTAGAAATTGGGTTTTTAGATGGAAATTGTGTGGAATCCCCGACTTGCTTGAGGCCTAGATATGATGGTATTTGCCTTATAACACCAAGGACCGTGACTACCCATATATACCGTGGGTATAACTGTAGCTCTATATTGATAATATATACGAGTGAATCTTAGACCTTAAAGTTATGAGTAAAAATGCTATCCTAGATAATGATTTCGAATGCTGGTTGATATGATTTGAGAATTCTAGTTGAAAATTGATGAATTGATTTGGATTCTGATTGAAGGATGATGATTTTTTGAATTTTGGTTGAAAGTAGATGAGTTGAATAAGTCATGATGATGATGATGAATGGAGAGAATTCCAGCAATGATGTTAGTAGCTTGGTAGACGATCAAGACTTTCAGGAGATCACTATGCGATTAGTGGATCATGCTGACAGATTGTTCACAACCTGACCTTGGGCCCAATAGACCCAATTATGGAATGACGAATCGAGAATCTGTATAATTGAGAGGAATGTTTAGATGTTAATTGGAATATACTGGTCTGGTGGACCATTATTGTGTTGAGGATTTGAATGATCTATTTTCTGATAATGTGTTTGTATGTTTCTTCTTATAAAAGGGATCTTTATCCTAGGATTCTGAGAGGGTTGACGAAACTTTAAGGAACCCCAGAATCAGTTGGATCTAAAGTTTAACTCTTTTTGGATTCGAATCATAAATAAAGTGGTCCTTTCACCTGAGATTCCTTGACAATCTTGTTAAGTTGGAAAACAGACTTGACTAAGAAGAGAAAGAGTCCCACCCGAGATAGCCGCACAATAAGAGCCACCACAATAGCTGATGTACTGGAGGAAGAAAGAGGATGGATAGATTTATGTCACCATGATGATCAAGTCTAAAATCTTTAATTTCCTGTCAAGAATTTGATTTTTTCAATTAAGTACTGCCCCAGGAGTAAGAAGGTGATTTTATCGAGATTATGCTCTAGCTGCGAGATGAGGACATCTTGCGTTTTTAAAGTGGGGTAGGATGTAAGATTCCTCTCTCCAACTTTTGATGATGTAAAGGTGTAAGAACCTTTCCTTTAGTCTTTTGTAATCATCCCCTATTTCAGAATGCAAGAAAACATTGTTTTCCTTTGTTTTTAGCCTAGAGAGAGAAATTATTCTAGAGAGAGGTAATGAAGTTTTGAGATATTTTTGGATATAAAGTTATCCCTTTTATTCAAGATGAATTCCCCTGAAATAGAAGTCTAAAAAGAGTTTTCTAATATGCATTAGAAATTAATTGTATATGTGCATTAGACACCTTAGCCTAAGGGTACCTATTTTCAAAAAAATATGGATTAAGGTCCAAAGAATGTTCTAAAGGGCCTATAGGATTAATCGAAGTGTTAGAATAAGAAAAATGCAAGAATAAAAGAAAATCTCCCCAATATGAGTAAATTCTCACATAAGATAAAGAGTTGACAGAGTTGACTAGTACTGGGATTTATTAGTAAAAAAATAGAATTTTGACACCTTAGGAGGGTGAGTGGAGCTCATGAAGGAGGCCCCTAGAATCCTCATCATTACTACAAATTTTAATTTAAAAAAATGAGATATTTCATCTCTCCTTTCACCTCTTTCAAACTAGATCAGAAAAGTGGGCTAAAACTTGTCCAAATTGGATCAAACTAAAGTTGAAAACCTCTAGATTCTAGTTAGACTTGGTTGGTGGCCTCCCTCACCTATAAATAGACTCCTATTCCTTTGTGTTTTCATCTTAGAGGATTTACATGCTAGTGTAATTTTTAATTTAGTATATTTTCTTCTTCCCTTTTCATTGGCTCTCCATTGTGAAGCTTTGGTGCTTCACTAAATCTCTTCCTCTCTTGGAGATTACCCTCTTTCTTGGTGGCCAAGCCTCTTCCTTAAGGGATACACAACTTTTGCAAGGTAAAGAATCAATCAAAGCAACGGTAAGCATAAACAATGAATTTTATGCTCTCTTTTTAATGTCAATCTTCTTCCTAACCTCCCTCATGCTTGGGAAGCATTTTATTTTATGAGTTTCCTCTTAAAACCATGCTTTTCTTGACTTATGATGAATTAATGTTTATGTTTAAGCTTAGGTTTATGCATAAACTAATCTTTCTATTAAAAGTGAAATTTTAACCATTCTTATTTCATTGAAAATGTGGGGAATTTATGGCAAAATTTTATCATTAGAAAATGAAGGTTTATGCATAATAACTTTTATTCCAAAAGTGTAATTTTAAGCATTCTCAATTCATAGAAAGTGTGGGGAAGCTATGGCAAAATTTTATCATTAGAAAATGAAGGATTTGCATAAACTAATTTTTATATCAAAAGTGGAATTTTGGGCATTCTCATTTCATTGAAAATGTGGGGAAGCTATGGTAAATTTTTATCATTAGAAAATAAAATTATGCATAGTAAATTTTATGCTAAAAGTGGAGTTTTGAGCATTATTCATTTGCCAGAAAAATAAAGGAGGTTATGCATAAATTTTCTCGATTCAATCAATTTATGAGAATTATGAAAATGATTATGAATATAATTCATTTAGATAAAAATGAATTAGTTTTTGTGCAAAAATGTTTATGTTGAAATATGGGTATAATTGATTTTGTAAATCCCATGAGGTCATATGCATAAATCTTTTATTCAAAAAGAAGAATATTGAGCATAGTTTATTTTGGGAAAATCCAAAAATGAATGTGAAAATATTCATAGAAATGCATCGAGAAAACATAGATAAATTTTCATCAGAAAGAGGAATCATGAACATATTTAACTTTTGGAAATTGAAATATACATCTAGATTCTCAAGAAATGGAATCTTAAGTACACTCTGAATGGGAAAAGGGATTTTGCAGAAAAAAATCAGAAACATACTTAGTTGGATGAACGTAAATACTTGTGGGGCTGACTTATTCCTAGATTCCTTGGCAAAGGTATCTAGAATTCTTGAAAGGATTGAGGATCCAAAAGTGAACGGGAACTTAGATTTAATTGAGTTGAGTTGAGAAAAGTTATCTTTAACTAAGCCAAGTAATGACCGAGAGTTAGAAAGTTCTGGCAGTATAAAAAGTAGAGTAACTGTACTTTTAACTTGGTTGATTGTGGAATAAAAATTTTGATAATTAGATCAAAGAAAGTTGATAATCAATCGTGATTTGCTCAAAGAGAAAAGAGACCATCTTGTTTGTGAAAATCGGATTGATGTGAAGTGATGTGCGGGATGTGTGGAATGATGTGGAGTGATGTGAAGTGATGTGAAGAGATGTGGAGAGATGTGAAGTGATGTGAAGAGATGTGGAGAGATGTGTGGAAGGATGTGGATTGATGTGGATTGATGTGTGAAAGGATATGCAATGTGTGGATTGATGTGGTTGATGTGGTTGATGTGTGAATTGATGTGGTTGATGTGGATTGATGTGGAGTGATGTGTGGAAGGATTTGGAATGTGTGGATTGATGTGAATGGATGTGAAATGATGTGTGATGATGTGGATAGATGTTGAAATGATGTGGGATGATGTGAGTGAATGTGGGAATCATGTGGGATGATGTGAATAAATGTGGGAATGATATGGGAAGATGTAAACGGATGTGGAATGATTTGAATGAATGTGGAAATGATGTGGGGTGATGTGAATTGTTGTGAAATGATGTTGAATGATGTGGAACAATGTCGAATGATAAGGATGATGAGGAATGATGTGAAGTAATGAGAAATGATGAGGAATGATGTGTAATAATGGAATGGTATGGAAAGATAGGAATTTTATTTGGGAACTGTATTTTGTATGTGAAACCTATTTTTAAAAGATTGTTTTACGTGTCAAGAATGCTGGGGAAGCATTTTGACTATCTTGTGGAATGAGGTTGTGGTGACCTAAGTGAAAATGTAATAGTTGATGGAGAGTCAACGAGAAGAACATCCCGCGTGGCAAGATTTGGCCGAGGTCTCATCTAGCCTCGGTTCGATTAAAATGGTGAGCTTTCGGTATGGTGGATGAGGGACCAAGGAAGAGGCCTATGAGTGAAGCGTTAGGTCATTTGCAAAGGAGCCTAGAGGGTGCTGACCATATGGTGCTTGGGATCTGAACCGCCCACCAACCCAGGATACCCAGGCATGCGTGGAGGAAGAAAATGAGTTGGATTTGTTTTCTGAACACGGGCATGGATCTGGTATTGGCCTTGTTGATCTTGAACGGATGCGTTCATGACTCTTTTACATGGATCTTGTTGGTTTAAGTAGATGATCTTCAATAGAGAGTCCATATGGATTTTATGTGATTATACTTCTGGGTACTATGAGAGCTAGGTGAAAAGGCCCCTGAGAGTGAGCAGGTGGTGAGCGTTGTGGTTGCCAATGATGCCATAGGTACGCTGAGGAAGGAATGAATGGAATATGGATTTTATGGAAAAATCTTGATTATATTCCTAGGTACTATGGTCTAGGAATTATTGAAAAGGCCCCTGAGTGAGCAGGTGGTGAGCGTTCTGGTTGCCAATGATGACATAGGTACGTCGAGGAAGGAATGATTGGAAATTAGACTCGGAGAACTGGAATACTGAGGATTATGATGGAAACACCGTGGTTTTATTGCAATGCTATTTTGGGAATAGTTGAGTCTAAGAAAAGGCAATTTCATATCGGGTGCGTAAGTGGTGTGTCTATTTAATTTTTGCATGAGAACTGGCTAGGGAGCCTTGGAACTCTTTTCCCTGGTACCTGGGACAAAACATAACCAAATTCTTATACTGGATCCTAAATAGAGTGGTTGGGATTGGATGGGGTTAGGCTAGATTGATGGATTCCTATAATAAAATTCAATTCTATTCAAGTTACAATAGTTGAAGTAAGTCATTGGATAATTCTTGTTCTATGAAAAGAAATCAACAGATGTGCCTCTTTTGATGGGAAAAAAAGTGTTGGTCTCTATGAACCAAGTGTAAGCTCCTCCTTGATCCGCGGCCATGTGACCCATGGGTTCGGTCAGAATACAAAGGATGGTTAAGACTCTTGACTACATTGGAAGTTTTTTCCATGAGGAATCCCCTATGCTTTTTGGGTGAGGGAAGTATTTTTTGAGTTCGGTTTTGGAAGAACCGAGGGATTAGTCTCTTGTTGAAACATTCATTTGGGCAAGGCCCCAAGTGGGAAGCTCTGCCCTACATGTAAGATTGCTACTTGCGTTACCAGCACTCCATAGTTTGTTGATGCGCAGAGGGGGAAGGGATCTCACAGCTGGTATCAGAGCAATTTGGTTGAAATTGATAAACCAAGAAGCAAGAGACGTCAAAAATTTATGAGTTACCAATGAAAGATTGTAATTGTGTGTTGAAATTCGTACGAGTTAATATTTAGGATGGAAATTCATAAATTAGAAATTGGGTTTTTAGATGGAAGTACCATAATTGTGTGGAATCCCCGACTTGCTTGAGGCCTAAATATGATGGTACTTGCCTTATAACACTAAGGACCATGATTACCCTTATATACCGTGGGTATATATGTAGCTCTATACTGATAATATATACGAGTGAATCTAAGACCTTGAAGTTATGAGCAAAAATGATATCCTAGATGATGATTTCGAATGCTGGTTGATATGATTTTAGAATTATGGTTGAAAATTGATGAACTGATTTGGATTCTAATTGAAGGATGATGATTTTTTGAATTTTGGTTGAAAGCAGATGAGTTGAATAAATCATGATGATGATGAATGGAGAGAATTCCAGCAATGATGTTAGTAGCTTGGTAGACGACTAAGAATTTCAGCTGATCACTATGGGATTAGTGGATCGTGCGCTGACAGATTGTTCGCAACTTGACCTTGGGTCCAGTAGACCCAATTATGGAATAACAAATCGAGAACCTGTATAATTGAAATTCCCGTGAGGAATGTTCGGATGTTAATTGGAAGTTACTGGTCTGTTGGACCATTATTGTGTTAAGGATATGAATCATCTATTTTTTGAGAATGAGTTTTTATGTTTCTTCTTATAGTAGAAGGGATCTTTATCCCAGGATTCTGAGAGGGTTGACCTAAATTTAAGGAACCCTAGAATCAATTGGATCTAAAGTGTAACTCTTTTTGGATTTGAATTATAAATAAAGTGGTCTTATCACTTGAGATTCCTTGACAATCTTGTTAAGTTGGAAAAATAGACTTGACTAATAAGATAAAGAGTCCCACCCGAGATAGCCGCACAACAAGAGTCACCACAATAACTGATGTAGTTGAGGAAGAAAGAGGACGGATAGATTTATGTCACCATTGATGATCAAGTCTAAAATATTCAATTTCTTGTCAAGAATTTGATTTTTTGAATTAAGTACCGCCCTAGGAGTAAGAAGATGATTTTACCGAGATTATCCTCTAGCCCGCGATGAGGACATCTCACGTTTTTTAAGTGGGGTAGGATGTAAGATTCCTCTCTCCAACTTTTGATGATGTAAAGGTGTAAAAACCTTCCCTTCATTCTCTTGTAATCATCCCATATTTCAGAATGCAAGAAAACATTGTTTTCCTTTATTTTTGGCCTGGAGAGAGAAAATATTCTAGAGAGAGATAATGCAGTTTTGAGATATTTTTGGATATAAAGTTATCCCTTTTATTTAAGATGAATTCCCCTGAAACAGAAGTTTAAAAAGAGTTTTTTAATATGCATTAGAAATTAATTGTATATGTGCATTAGACACCTTAGCCTAAGGGTAACTATTTTTAGAAAATTATGAATTAAGGTCCAAAAAGTGTTCTAAAGGGCCTATATGATTAATCCAAGTGTTGGAATAAGAAAAATGCAAGAATAAAAGAAAATATCCCAAAAATGAGTAAATTATCACATAAGATGAAGAGTTGACTAGTACTGGGATTTATTAGTAAAAAAATAGAATTTCGACACCTTAGGAGGGTGAGTGGAGCTCATGAAGGAGGCCCCTAGAATCCTCATCATTACCGTAATTTTTAATTCAAAAAATGAGATATTTCATCTCTCCTCTCACCTCTTTCAAACTAGATTAGAAAAGTGGGCCTAACTGGTCCAAAACTTGTCCAAATTGGATCAAACTAAAGCTGGAAACCTCTAGATTCTAGTTGGACTTGGTTGGTGGCCTCCCTCACCTATAAATAGATCCTTATTCCTTTGTGTTTTCATCTTAGAGGATTTACATGCTAGTGTAATTTTCAATTTAGTAGATTTTCTTCTTCCCTTTTCATTGGCCCTCCATTGTGAAGCTTTGGTGCCTCACTAAATCTCTTCCTCTCTTGGAGATTACCCTCTTTCTTGGTGGCTAAGCCTCTTCCTTGAGGGCTACACAACTTTTGCAAGGTAAAGAATCAAGCAAAGAAATGGTAAGCCTAAACAATGAAGTTTATGCTCTCTTTTTAATGTCAATCTTCTTCCTAATCTCCCTCATGCTTGGGAAGCATTTTATTTTATGAGTTTCCTCTTAAAATCATGATTTTCTTGATTTATGATGAATTAATGTTTATGTTTAAGCTTAGGTTTATGCATAAACTAATCTTTCTATTAAAAGTGAAATTTTAACCATTCTTATTTCATTGAAAATGTGGGGAAGTTATGGCAAAATTTTATCATTTGAAAATGAAGGTTTATGCATAATAAATTTTATTCCAAAAGTATAATTTTAAGCATTCTCAATTCATAGAAAGTGTGGGGAAGCTATGACAAAATTTTATCATTAGAAAATGAAGGATTTGCATAAACTAATTTTTATATTAAAAGTGGAATTTTGGGCATTCTCATTTCATGTAAAATGTGGGGAAGCTATGGTGCATTTTTATCATTAGAAAATGAAATTATGCATAATGAATTTTATGCTAAAAGTGGAGTTTTGAGCATTATTAATTTGCCATAAAAATAAAGGAGGTTATGCACAAATTTTCTCGATTCAATCAATTTATGAGAATTATGGAAATGATTATGAATATAATTCATTTAGATAAAAATGAATTAGTTTTTGTGTAAAAATGTTTATGCTGAAAGAGGAAATATGGGTATAATTGATTTTGTAAATCCCATGAGGTCGTATGCATAAACCTTTTATTCAAAAAGAAGAATATTGAGCATATTTTTTTTTGGGAAAATCGAGAAATAAATGTGAAAATAGTCATAGAAATGCATCGAGAAAACATAGATAAATTTTAATCAAAAAGAGGAATTATGAACATATTTAACTTTTGGAATACGTCTAGATTCTTGAGAAATAGAATCTTAAGTACACTCTGAATGAGAAAAGGGATTTCCAAGAAAAAAACCATAAATTTTAATCAGAAAGAGGAATCACGAACATATTTAACTTTTGGAAATTGAAGTTTACGTCTAGATTCTCGAGAAATAGAATCTTAAGTACACTCTGAACGAGAAAAGGGATTTCCAAGAAAAAAACCAGAAACATACTTAGTTGGATGAACGTAAATACTTGTGACTCACTTATTCATAGATTCCGAGGGAGGAAAGGAAGCTAGAAGGATTAGGATCCAAAAGTGAACGAGAACTTAATTGAGTTGAGTAGAGAAAAGTTATCTTTTAACTAAGCCAAGTAATGGCTGAGACTTAGAAAGTTCTGGCAATATAAAAAGTAGAGTAACTGTACTTTTAACCTGGTTGATTGTGGAATAAAAATTTTGATAATTAGATCAAGGAAAGTTGATAATCAAACCTGATTCGCTCAAAGCAAAAAGAGACCATCTTGTTTGTGAAAATTGGATTGATGTGAAGTGATGTGCGGGATGTGTGTAATGATGTGGAGTGATGTGAAGTGATGTGGAGAGATGTGTGGAAGGATGTGGATTGACGTGGATTGATATGTGTATTGATGTGGAGTGATGTGTGGAAGGATGTGGACTGATGTGGATTGATATGTGGATTGATGTGGAAGATGTGTGCAAGGATGTGGAATGTGTGGATTGATGTGGTTGGTGTGGATTGATGTGGTTGATGTGTGAATTGATATTGTTGATGTGGATTGATGTGGAGTGATGTGTGGAAGGATTTGGAATGTGTGGATTGATGTGGGTTGATGTGGATTGATGTGAATGGATGTGGATTGATGTGGATTGATGTGAATGGATGTGGAATGATGTGGGATGATGTGAATGGATGTGGGATGATGTGAATGAATGTGGGGATCATATGGGAAGATGTAAATGGATGTGGAATGATGTGAATGAATGTGAAAATGATGTGGGGTGATGTGAATTGTTGTGAAATCATGTTGAATGATGTGGAACAATGTCGAATGATAAGGATGATGAGGAATGATGTGAAGTAATGAGAAATGATGTGAAATTGTGAGATCCCGGTAGTAGCTTACAGCGGAAGTAGCCCCCTCATGTGCGAGGCAGGGTTTCTCACTCGGGGCCTCGCCCACGAATGTCTGGGCACGAGACTAAGCTGGTGGTCACTCCGAAAACCGAAACCGGGAAAATTTCCCATGCCCGAAAAGCGGGGACGATTCCACCTTTTTGATTTTTCTTAACGAAGTTTTCTAACAAGATCAATTCTAAACTATCCTTCACCTGAATAAACCAGATAGAAGGAAACTATCACTGATATAATTTGATCATCTGAGTAATTTCAACGCTTTTTTCCTAATCAAGATCAAGCACAGCCGTTGATCCACTCAATTGAGAAATTTATCAGGGAATTAACTAGCTACTCGAATCCTAGAGTAATCCTAAGATTTTTCAGTTTGATTATTAAAACTCCACTGATTCCAGCCTAACCCCATCCGGCCCATGGGTTAGCCACCACCCTGCACAACTGGAATCGGTAGAACCAAACAAGTACTCACCCACCCATAATTGAAATGCCTTTCTTAACTTTAGCTTTAGAAAGCAGATACGCATTGGTCACAGATTTCATAATTCAAAATTTCCATTCAATCTCTTGTTTCACAAAAATAGTACCACTCTGGACTCTCCGTTGTGGGACTAGCTGGTCAGCCAACGAGATCCAGTAACAGATTACAATAACCATTTTGTTAACATACATATATATATCTTCCTCAACGTACGTATGGGTGTCCTAAGCACCGCGAGCCCGTGCATCGCTTGGTCAGAACCCTCCAGGATCCTCCTTAAGTGTCTTGGTACTTCACTCAAGGACCCTTCGTCGGCCCTCGCCCATCGTATCGGAAGCACACCATTTTTCACCATACCCAGGCTGGTCAAGACCTGGGCAAGTTTTTGCCGCGTGAGTTGTCCCTTGAACACTCCCCGCTAGCTGTTGTTGCAACCGAACTTCCCTTAGATAAACATATATGCCAAATGCTCCCTCCAGCATTCTGGCGTAAGACAGTCCTTTAAGAAAACAGGGTTTCTATGCAAGTTTTCAGTTTTGATTTTTGTTTGAATACCATGAATAAATCTTAAATACGTATCCCAATACTTCTAGATCTAGGTCTGAATTCCAAACAGAATTCCTCGAATTCTGTTAACTTGATCCATAGATCAAAATCAAAAGTCTTAACTTAGTTTCAGATTCGGTGGGGGATTTGAATGCATTTTTCCTGAACTGGGCACATCATCATTGATTGAAACTGACGAAGGAATTAGGTCTTGGTCAATAGTCTGAATAAGAGTTTGGGTCTGGAAAGGTTCTTCCTAAACTATCTTTCTCGAAAGGGTAATATTTCAATTTCTGATTTTCTAAATTTCGTCTGTCGAATATTTGCTTACAGATTTCTAAAACATGAATTTCCTATGAGGAATAAAATAATCATTTATCTCGATCTCCAACTTCGATAGTTTAATTGAATTTTCTCATTACCATCTTAGTGAATATGAAACGGTAGCATTTCTTCTCACAGATTATCTACTTATTCGTTTTTCCAATTTTTGCGAAAATTAAACAGAGGATTAAGAGAACCCTTATTTAAATATAAAAATTCTATATGCATCTATTTATGCATAAAATCTAAAATTAAACAGAGGATTAAGAGAACCCTTATTTAAATATAAAAATTCTATATGCATCTATTTATGCATAAAATCTAATTCTGATGAAAGTCACACTTTTATCATCATAAAAATCATTTATGATGAAAATTACTCTTTTAATATGAAAGAATTTCTTTTATGCATCCATTTATGCATAAAAATCATTTATGATGAAAATCACACTTTTAATATAAAAAGATATCTTTTATGCATATGTTTATGCATACAAATCTTTTATCATAAAAATCATTCTTTTAATATAAAAGAATTTCTTTTATGCATCAATTTATGCATAAAAATCATTTATGATCAAAATCACACTTTTAATATAAAAAATTTATCTTTTATGCATATGTTTATGCATACAAATCATTTATGATGAAAATCACTCCTTTAATATAAAAGAATTTCTTTTATGCATCCATTTTATGCATAAAAATCATTTATGATAAAAATCACACTTTTAATATAAAAAATATATATTTTATGCATATGTTTATGCATACATATGATGAAAATCACTCTTTTAATATAAAAGAATTTCTTTTATGCATCCATTTATGCATAAAAAACATTTATGATGAAAATCACACTTTTAATATAAAAAAGATATATTTTATGCATATGTTTATGCATACAATTCATTTATGATGAAAATCACTCTTTTAATAAAAAAATATCTTTTATGCATCCATTTATGCATAAAAATCATTTATGATGAAAATCACACTTTTAATATTAAAAAAAATATCTTTTATGCATATGTTTATGTATACAAATCATTTATGATGAAAATCACTCTTTTAATAAAAAAATTATCTTTTATGCATCCATTTATGCATAAAAATCATTTATGATGAAAATCACACTTTTAATTTAAAAAAATATCTTTTATGCATATGTTTATGCATACAATTCATTTATGATGAAAATCACTCTTTTAATAAAAAATTATCTTTTATGCATCCATTTATGCATAAAAATCATTTATGATGAAAATCACACTTTTAATATAAAAAAATATCTTTTATGCATATGTTTATGCATACAAATCATTTATGATGAAAATCACTCTTTTAATAAAAAAATTATCCTTTATGTATCCATTTATGCATAAAATCATTTATGATGAAAATAACACTTTTATAATCAAAATAAAAATTTCAATATGCTCCCTTCTATGTATATAATTTATTTCTAAAGAAAGTAACATTTTTTAATAATTTTTTTTATGCATTTTTCTATACTTAGGATGAAAAATAACACTTTCAGAATACCTATACGATGGGAATTATTCTTTTTGAATAAAAAGTTAAAAACTTATTTTTCACAATTTTAGAAAAATTTCGCCATAACCTCCTTTGTATGGCTGACTATTTTTCAATTTTTAACTCTCTAAAATTAATTAGAAGTTTACCAAGAGTAGTTAAATCATTGTAATGTAAACATTTTCTACTTTATCAAAGAGAAACATTATGAAAAACTTGATTTTATCCATTAATCATTCATCTAGGATAAAGAATGGTTGGATTTACTAAAGAAAAGAGGGGAATGTCTTTTTTCAATGAGGCATAACATCATATTCAATTTAGAGAAGAAGACAAAAATCATAAAAAACCATAAAATGAATAGAAAAGAGAAGAATCTCCAACTTACGAAGGAATTTGAGAGCTTTCCTTTGGCTTGGTGGTTTGAGGGTTCTACTCTTGTTTGAAACAAGAGTGGCCACCAATCTTTAGAAGAGGGAAGGTCAAAAACTAATGAATTATGAGTAAATTCACAGTTTTTGGCTCTTGGGAGAAGTAGGGTAATAGTGCAAAAACACTTTTAAGCTTCAACAAAGAGGAAGGCTCTATTTATAGGAAAAAGTGAGCTTCTAACCAAGCCAACTGATTCTAGAATTTTTCAGATCAGTTTGGTCAATTTTTGACCATTTTTAGGTCAGTTTAGTCCACTTTTTGGATTTAGTTGAAACAGGAGAGAGGAGAGATAAAAATATCTCATTATTTGGGAGTTTAAAACTCACCCACACATGTGAAATAGGTGCCTGCTTCATGAGGGGAATTCCCCCATACTGAGGTGTCAAAATGCACCATTTCTTCTAAATATCTCTCTTTTTTAACTATTAATCTTGTCCTTAGTCAACTCTTCATCTTATGTGAGTATTTACTCAATTTTGGAGGATTTTCCTTTTATTCTTCCATTTATCTCCTCCCTACATTTGGATGAATCTTATTGGTCCATAGGAACCTTAATTTAAAATTTTTAAAAAATCTTGACCCCCTAGGATAATGCCTCTTGAACAGATTATACTTAATTTCTAATGCACCTTCTGAAAATCTTTTTAAACTTCTGTTTCGGGGGAACTTATTTTAATAAGAAGAGATATTTTTCCATCCAAAAATATTTAAAAACTAAATTACCACTCTCTAGAAGATTTTCTCTCTCTAAGCCAAAACTGGTAAAAACAAGATCTTTTATATTTTTGAAGAGGGATTTGATTACAGGGGAAGATGCTGGACATCTTGAGAGGTTGGAGAGGAATCTTACATTCTCTCCCACTTAAAAAACGCGAGATGCCCTCATCTCGCAAACTGGAGGTAATCCCGCAACAACAGATCGGCTTCATTCTCCCAGGTGGCATCTTCAAAAGGATAGAACTTCCATTTTACCAATAATTTTTTGAGAACTCTGTTCCTGAGAATCTTTTCTCAAACATCAAGAATTTCTTCAATTTGGAGTTCCATCTGTCCTTGGGTTGAAGAGGTTAGGATTTCATCATCAAGCACATGATTTGGGCTTGGCACATATTTCTTTAGAAGGCTTACATGAAATACATCATGAACTTTGAGATGAGGAGGCAGAAGAAGTTCGTGGGCTAAGTCACCTACTTTCTTTATAACCAGATATGGCCCACAATATTTGGGGGATAACTTCTTGTACTTCCCAAGAGATAGAGAACTTCTTTTGGGCCGTACTCTAATGAAGACCATATCTGCTTCTTCAAACTTTCTGTCTGTCCTCTTCTTATTTGCATACTACTTCTGTCGATCCTGGGCAGCTTTAATATCTTTACAAATTGACTGCATCTGCTGCTCCATGTCGTCAAGTATTTGTTTGGACATCTCGACCCTAATCAATGGGTCGGACCAAGTTAATGGAGTTAAGCAATCTTGTCCATACAGAGCTTTAAAAGGGCTCATCCCGATACTTCGGTGATAAGAAGCATTGTAGGTGAACTTGACTAGGTGTAGATAGCTTAGCCACTTCTTGGGTTCCCTGCGAGCATGACCGAAGTATATCTTTGATTACTTGGTTTACCCTTTCAGTTTGACCATCGGTCTCATGGTGATAAGCTGTGCTGAGATTCCCACTGCTTTGAAAAATGCAGTCCAGAACCTTGAAGTAAACTTGAGATCGATCACTTACTATTCTCCTGGGTAGGCCATGCAATCTGAAGATTTCTTTGAGAAACACTCTGGCCACATCCACTGCAGTGTAGGTTTCTTTTACTGGGATCAGATGGGCAACTTTGGTTAGTCTGTCAACTACCACGAAAATGGAGTTGTAACTTGATTGCACTGAAGATAATCCAGTAATAAAGTCCATACTGATACATTCCCACTTCATCTGGGGGATGTCCAATGGATGTAACTTCCTAGGGATTTTTACTCTTTCAGCTTTGACTTTCTAGCATGTCAGACATTGACATACATGATTCAGTACATCCTTTTTCAGACCAGGCCAAAAGAAGCTTTTCTTTACAGACATATAGGTTTTGATGAAACCTGGATGTCCTGCTATACGGCTGTCATGGGCTTCATTTAAGATTTGATCCTTGGTTCCCTCATCATTGGGAATACATAGCCTACGATTATAATATATAATGCCATCATCCAGCCCCTGTACCCTTGAACTCTGTTCAACTCCTGTGGAGTTTTGCTTTCCTGCATAAGTAGGGTAGCAATAGGGCCAAAGAATCTATCCTGCATGATCTTCTCTCTTGCTTCAATAATCAAAGGATTTGATACTACAGTAAATGCAAGCAAGGAGGCTTTTCTGCTGAGGGCATCTGCTACCACATTTTCTTTGCCTGGGCGGTACTTGATTTCAAAATCAAACTCCTGTAAGGTCTGCATCCACCTTCTTTGGTGCATGTTGAGGTCCTTCTGAGTGAAGATCCACTTTAAACTTTGATGGTCTGTCATCAAAGTGAATCTTTTTCCCAGTAGGTAATGTCTCCACAACTTTAAGGCATAAACTATTGAAAGTAATTCCAGGTCATGAACAACATAATTCCTCTCATGCGTTCTGAGCTTTTGGGATTCATAGGCCACTGCATGACCTTCCTGCATGAGTGCACCTCCCAGGGCAAAACCACTTGCATCAGTTACTACCTCAAAGGATAGAGAGAAAATTGGCAGCTTCAGAACGGGACTGGTTACCAAGGTGGTCTTCAGCTTATCACCTGGCAGACCACTAAAATGGGGTATTCTTTTTGAGAAGGTTAGTCAGGGGGGAAGCTATGAGAGCATACTTTGGTATAAAAATTCTATACCAACGAGTCAATCCCAAGAATGATTTGGAGCACTACGGGTAAGTCATCGATTCTCTGTAGAACTCTGTTTTAAGAATTGCAGGAAGACAGATTGGTTGTGCAAACATTGTGTGTGTTGCAAGGAGGTCAACAGTTGCCATTGGGTGTACGTATGCACATTGAGGTCACTGGTTGTGACATTTGAGTGTAGTATAGTACCGTTGCAGAAAATACAGTAGTTTGTGCAGGACAAACCAGAGTGCTGTTTCTGGTAAATTTGTGTGTCTAGTAAGATGTCAAATGATGGCATAAACCAGATTGTTGCTGAGAAGCTTGATAAGAACAACTTCCATACTTAGAGGTTCAGGTTGACAAATTTCTTAATGGGAAAGGGTTACTGGGACTATATAGAAGGTGAGCAGCATGAAGAGGTTCAGGTTGACAAATTTCTTAATGGGAAAGGGTTACTGGGACTATATAGAAGGTGAGCAGCATGAAGAGGCACCAGAGATACTAGAGATCAATCTGACTGCTGCAGATGTGAAAGAGTTCAAGGATTGGAACCAAGGAGCTAGAAAAGTTATGTATTGGCTCTCTATTAGTATACAGGACACCATGATTGGGCACATACAGGATACCAAGTCTCCCAAGGAGGCGTGGGACACCTTGGTAAAACTCTATAAAACGAATACCAAGGCACGAAAAATACAGTTGAAGAATGAACTTCATACTATGGAGAAAAAGAATATGTCTGTGAATGACTATGCATTGAAGATCAAGGGTATTGTGGAATCCCTTGCATCTATTGGCATTTCAGTAGTGATGATAAGGTGGAAGTCTATCTACGTGGTCTCGGGCCACAATATAAGGCATTCAAGACGTCTATTTAGACTCGAGAAAACATTCCCAATTTCACAGATTTGGTGTCTATGTTGATTATAGAAGAGAAGAGCTTGGGTGAAGATCAACAGTCTTCACAAAACAAAAATAGTTTTTAGAGCAACAGGCCTTCTACACAAGTTCAGGAAGAGGACAAGGTAGAGGAGGTTGTGGACGTGGCCAAGGAGGTGGCCGAACAGGTAATCAAAATTATGGGCAGCAACAGTAGCAACAATAACAATCCCAGAATTCACAACACAAAAACAACACGCAGGTGGAAGAGGCCAATTCAGAGGTAGGGGGAGTCAAAGAGGTCGTGGAAATTGGCAAAGGCAGTATAATGATACACGTGGATGCTTTTATTGTGGTAAGCCTGGACATGTGCAGGCAGGTTGTTATAAGAAGCAGGCTGACATGCAAAATGGAAAATTGCAGCAAAACAACTATGCATCCTTGAGCAGAAACAATGAGGATAATGAAAGGTTGTTTGTTATGCAGCATGTCGTTAATGCCATGTCTAAAAATGTTGAAGCAGCACATAAAGATGATGTATGGTATGTTGATTCAGGTGCTTTCGAACCACATGACAAGTCATGGGGAGGTTCAAGGAGATGAAAAACCTTGAAAGACCAGGTTTTGTGGAAACAAGGGATGGCACTGCTCATCCAAATGCCCATGTTGGAGATGTGCCATTGTCTATGCAGGATGGCAAAGTGAAGTACCTTGCAGATGTACTTCATGTTTCGAACATAACAAAGAATCGGGTTTCAGTTGGCTAGATGATTGAGCAGGGTTTGCAGGTTCGGTTTAACCCTGATGGTTGTTATGTTGAAGACTTTAAAGACAAGTGCAGGTTGGTTGCAAAAGGCAACAGAGTGGGTAGAATGTTTACATTGAATGTAAACATGCATGAAGTGAGTGGAGCAATGTTTGCAAATGGTTCAGGAAGAATTGTTGTGGAAACAGACATTTGGCATAAAAGAATTGGACATTTGAATGTGCAGAGAATGAAGTCTATGCAGACTAAAGGAATTGTGACAGGGCTGCCAAAGTTTAAAGTTGAAGGTATACAGAAAATATGTGAAGCATGCCAATTTGGAAAGCAAACAAAGCCTGTATTTCCATGTGACAGAAATGTGAGCAAAAATGCACTAGATGTTGTTCATTCAGATGTATGGGGTCCTACGAAGACCATGTCTATGGGAGGTTGCAGGTATTATGTGACATTTATTGATGACTACACAAGGAAATTGTGGGTATACTTTCATGAAGGAGAAGGGTGAGGTGTTCACCCATTTTCAGAATTTCAGAGTTATGGTTGAAAAGCAAACAGGGAAATATGTAAAGTGCCTAAGGTCAGATGGAGGGAGAGAGTACTTCTCCAATGAGTTCTCTTAATTTTTGAAGAAGAATGGTATTCGGAGACAGTTTACATGCAGATACACTATGTAGCAAAATGGAGTTGCTGAGCGAAAAAACAGGCACATTGCTGAGATTGTGCGAGCATTGATGGGAGAGAAGAATATGCCGCATAGCTATTGGACTGAGACTGTTTCTACAATAGTTTACATCATGAATAGGACTCCAACTGCAGCCATACATGATGTAACTCTTGAGGAGAGGTTTACTGGTGGCAGAAAATCTGATTTGTCTCATCTGAAAGTCTTTGGATGCATTGCATATGTGCATGTGCTAGATGAGCTAAGTATCGAGCTCATCTAGTGAGGTGGTGGACACTGATGACCCGCCGCCTAGGGGGGATAGGCCCCACACTTACATCACTGGCATGGTTGGTGAGATCATGGGTGATATGCGGCCAGTGGGATGACAGGCTGTGTGACAGCCATTCTAGAGACTCACATAGTTATAGTGCCAGCTCATTTAGTTGGGTTCACACTATAGAGAACCCTAGTATGTATTTGGTTGAGTACCTTTTCATATATGTGTACTCTTATCTTTGTATATGGTGTGTTGAATGTTGTGTGAAGAAGAAGAAGATTTTCAGCCTCTCACCTTGTGTGTTCTCTTTTAGGGTTTTGTGAGTGTGTGTGTGCTTGCAAGAGCTCAAGCTCTCTTCTCCTCGACATCTTTTCAGGAAATTCATAACTTAGAAATTGGGTTTTTAGATGGAAGTACCATAATTGTGTGGAATCCCTGACTTGCTTGAGGCCTAGATATGATGGTATTTGCCTTATAACACCAAGGACCGTGACTACCCGTATATACCGTGGGTATAACTGTAGCTCTATATTGATAATATATATGAGTGAATCTAAGACCTTGAAGTTATGAGAAAAAATGCTATCCTAGATGATGATTTCGAATGCTGGTTGATATGATTTTAGAATTCTATTTTAAAATTGATGAACTGATTTGGATTCTGATTGAAGGATGATGATTTTTTGAATTCTGGTTGAAAGTAGATTCAACAGATCACTATGGGATTAGTGGACCATGTTGATAGATTGTTTTCACAACTTGACCTTTGGCCCAATAGACCCAATCGTGGAATGACGAATCGAGAACCTGTATAATTGAAATTCTCGTGAGAGGAATGTTCAGATGTTAATTGCAAATTACTGGTCTGGTGGACCATTATTGTGTTAAGGATATGAATGATCTATTTTCTGATAAATGAGTTTGTATGTTTCTTCTTACAGAAGGGATCTTTATCCTAGGATTCTGAGAGGGTTGACCTAACTTTAAGGAACCCCAAAATCAGTTGGATCTAAAGTTTAACTCTTTTTGGATTCGAATTATAAATAAAGTGGTCTTTTCACTTGAGATTCCTTGACAATCTTGTTAAGTTGGAAAAACAGACTTGACTAAGAAGAGAAAGAGTCCGATGTGAGATAGTCGCACAACAAGAGCCACCACAATAACTGATGTAGTGGAGGAAGAAAGAGGACAGAGAGATTAAGGTCACCATTGATGATCAAGTCTAAAATCTTCAATTTCCTGTCAAGAATTTGATTTTTTGAATTAAGTACCGCCCTAGGAGTAAGAAGATGATTTTACTGAGATTATGCTCTAGCTGCGAGATGAGGACATCTTGCGTTTTTTAAGTGGGGTAGGATGTGTTAGAATTTCGTGGTGCTCATGCTAGATCAAAGATGTGGAGGAGAGAGACTCACAAAATACAAGAAAATATCTTGCTTATTAAGTTGCTTAAAATACAACTAGGCCTCTTGCTCTATACAATGCCTTCTAGCTCCACCTTTAAATAGTGAGCTAGTGGACCATAAGTCCATTCACACACACACCCTTCTCCTCCTCTTTTACATAACTTTAGTCTCTTAATACCCCCCTCAATACCCCCCTCAATACCAACTATGAAAGAAGATTGGAATAGGTGGTATTGGACATAGGTTGCCTTTATAACATTAGGCGTACAAGGTTAGGAATATAGGTGTGGTTACATTGAGATTTAAAACAATTTCTCAGTGGAGTTAGAGGCTGATACAAAGTTAGCCTTTGAATCTTTGTTAGGACATTTAGAAGTGATATGTCCCGTTTGTTTACACTTGTTACATTTCATTTTGTTGGGATATTTGATCCAACAATTATTTGCCAAATGACCCACCTTTTTGCAATGGACACATCTTACTTCGATCACTTGATGTGACAAGGCTTGTTTGATATTCGATGAAGTTTTTGCATTTGAAGATTCAGCTCCTCCCTTTGGCCTCTTTTCTTCATCAAGACAAGATTGAATGACTCCTTCAAGGGTGCGATTAGGTATGTTCTTCAGGGTGGTGACAAGGCTTATTTGATATTTGATGAAGTTTTTGCATTTGAAGATTCAACTCCTCCCTTTGGCCTCTTTTCTTCATCAAGACAAGATTGAATGACTCCTTCAAGGGTGGGATTAGGTATGTTCTTCAGGGTGTGGTGACTAAGGTGGGATACACCTTCTTAACTGCTTTTAGCAAAACTGCATCATCTTCATCCATTCTTGCGTTCACTGATGCAAGTTGATCCATAAGGCCCTTTAAGTGAGAGATGAAGGCTCCAATGCCGTCTCCCTCTTAGTGCTGGAGATGAATGGCCAAAAACCTTTGGACATCATCTTGTACTTGACAAGAACTTGCCAAGTGTGGAAGCCCTCTCATGAGAACTTTTTAATTTGGGTGTTGTCCTTTGACATTGGGTATTGAAGGAGATTACTAGAGAGTAATGGGCTGATTTATGAAGAAGAAAAAACCAGAAATTTTTGATATTTTGGCTTAAGTATAAGGAGAAAGGCTTATGAGAGTGCAACTATAACCCTTAATCAAGCCAAGGATGTTGCATAAAAAAGGAGATTAAGATGGTAAATTTTATGGTTTAGCACTTAGGGTTTGTGCCCAACCACTAATTTTGATGGATATTAGCTTCATTAGTGTTAATGAATACTTTGTTTGGTGATTAAGATCACCATTAGTGTTTAAAAACATGATTAGTGCTTAAGAGCACATTTCTAGCATCTAATGACACTTGCATTGGTGATTAGATTCACCATTAGTGTTTAAGAACACTCTTAGTGTTTAAAAACACTTTGGAATGACTCCCCTTTGCTGGATTAGAAACCTCATTAGTGTTAATCAACACTATTAGTGCTTATAAGCACACTTTGAAAAGCTTTGTGCACTTAAAGATGTTGTTGATGGAGCTCGATGAGAATGCGGCTCATGAATACCTCATGGTGTATGCCCACCACTTCAAACTCAAATTAGGATCAGCAACAAACCCTCACAAGAGCGCTTACGTGATTAGAGCTAAGAGGAGAGGATTAGAGCAAAAAGAAGCTTGATTTTGAAGCTTTAATGGAAGCTTCAATGGCTTTCAAGAGGAGCAGCCTGGTTTTTTCATTGTAGCGAACGCATCAGGCCTCCATCAGGCCTAAGATTCGGGCTGTAGGTAGTTGAGACTTTGGGTTTCAAAATCCCTAAGCCCACGCAGTTTCAAATCGCCTGCAAACTAGAGAATGATCTGTACGACAATGGCTTCACAGAAGAAACAGCGCTGACCTGCTCAGAGCGTAATGCCATGGCGGAGAGAGGTGCAAACCATCAATTGGCAGTACGAAACAGAGCACATGGAGGTAATCTTGATCTTCTTAGTTCAAATCACGCCAAGATACGGCCTCCAAAAGCTGCTTGAAGGCCTCCACTGGCTGGAGGTTTAGCTCCACAAAAGAGGCCTAATCTTGCCAAGCTCTAGATACCATGTTAGAATTTCGTGGTGCTCATGCTAGATCAAAGATGTAGAGGAGAGAGACTCACAAAATATAAGAAAATAGCTTGCTTATTAAGTTGCTCAAAATACAACTAGGCTTCTTACTCTGTACAATGCCTTCTAGCTCCACCTTTAATAGGTGAGCTAGTGGACCATAAGTCCATTCACACACACATCCTTCTCCTCCCCTTTTACATAACCTTAGTCTCTTAATAGGATCTAAGATTCCTCTCTCCATCTTTTGATGATGTAAAGGTGTAAGAACCTTCCCTTCAGTCTCTTGTAATCATCCCCTATTTCAGAATGCAAGAAAACATTGTTTTCCTTTGTTTTTAGTCTAGAGAGAGAAAATATTCTAGAGAGAGATAATGCAGTTTTGAGATATTTTTGGATATAAAGTTATCCCTTTTATTTAAGATGAATTTCCTTGAAACAAAAGTTTAAAAAGAGTTTTCTAATTTGCATTAGAAATTAATTGAATATGTACATTAGACACCTTAGCCTAAGGGTACCTATTTCAAAAAATTATAGATTAAGGTTCAAAGAGTGTTCTAAAGGGCCTATAGGATTAATCCAAGTGTTGGAATAAGAAAAATGCTAGAATAAAAGAAAATCCCCAAAAATGAGTAAATTCTCACATAAGATGAAAAGTTGACTAGTATTGGGATTTATTAGTAAAAAAATAGAATTTTGACACCTTAGGAGGGTGAGTGGAGCTCATGGAGGAGGCGCCTAGAATCCTCATCACTACCCCAATTTTTAATTCAAAAAATGAGATATTTCATCTCTCCTCTCACCTCTTAAAACCATGCTTTTCTTGATTTATGATGAATTAATGTTTATGTTTAAGCTTAGTGAATGGGAACTTAGACTTAATTGAGTTGAGTTGAGAAAAGTTATCTTTAACTAAGCTAAGTAATGGCCGAGACTTAGAAAGTTCTAGCAGTATAAAAAGTAGAGTAACTATAATTTTAACCTGGTTGATTGTAGAGTAAAAATTTTGATAATTAGATCAAGGAAAGTTGATAATTAAACCCGATTCGCTCTCAAAGCGAAAAGAGACCATCCTGTTTGTGAAAATTGGATTGATGTGAAAGTGATGTGCAGGATATGTGGAATCATGTGGAGTGATGTGAAGTGATGTGGAATCATGTGGAGTGATGTGAAGTGATGTGGAGAGATGTATGGAAGGATGTGCAGTGATGTGGATTGATGTAGAGTGATGTCTGGAAGGATGTGGAATGTGTGGATTGATGTGTGGAAGGATTTGGAATGTGTGGATTGATGTGGGTTGATGTGGATTGATGTGAATGGATGTGGGAATGATGTGGGATGATGTGAATGAATGTGGGAAGATGTGAATGGATGTGGGATTATGTGAATAAATGTGGAAATGATGTGGGGTGATGTGAATTGTTGTGAAATGATGTTGAATGATGTGGAACAATGTCGAATGATAAGGATGATGAGGAATGATGTGAAGTAATGAGAAATGATGAGGAATGATGTGAAATGATGGAATGATATGGAAAGATAGGAATTTTGTCTGGAAATTGTATTTTGTATGTGAAACCTGTTTTTAAAAGATTGCTTTACGTGTCAAGAATGTTGGGGAAGCATTTTGACTATCTTGTGGAATGAAGTCATGGTAACCTAAGTAAAAATGTAACAGCTGACAGAGAGTTAAAGAAGGACGTCTCGCGTGGCAAGATCAACCGAGGTCTTGACTAGCCTCGGTTCGGTTAAAATGATGAGCTTCTGGTACGGTGGATGAGGGACCAAGGAAGCGGCCTATGAGTGAAGCGTTAGGTCACCTGCGAAGGAACCTAGAGGCTGCTGACCATACGATGCTCGGGCTCTGGGTCGCCCAGGATACCCACGCGTGTGTTGAGGAAGAAAATGAGTTGGAGTTGTTTTCTGAACACGGGCATGGATCTGGTTGATTGGCCTTGTTGGTCTTCAACGTTCATGACTCTTTTACATGGATGTTGTTGGTTGATCTAGATAATCTTCAACAGAGAGTCCATATGGATTTATGTGATTATACTCTTGGGTACTATGAGCTAGGAACTATTGAAAAGGCCCTTGTTGGTCTTCAACGTTCATAACTCTTTTACATGGATGTTGTTGATCTAGATAATCTTCAATAGAGAGTCCATATGGATTTTATGTGATTATACTCCTGGGTACTATGAGCTAGGAACTATTGAAAAGGCCCTTGAGTGAGCAGCATTTTGGTTGCCAATGATGCCATAGGTACGCTGAGGAAGGAATGAATGGAATATAGATTTTATGGAAAAATCTTGATTATATTCTTGGTTACTATGGGCTAGGAACTTTTGAAAAGGCCTGTGAGTGAGCAGGTGGTGAGCGTTCTAGTTGCCAATTTCGCCATAGGTATGTTGAGGAAGGAATGATTGGAAATTGGACTCAGAACTGGAATACTAAGGATTATGATGGAAACACTGTGGTTTTATTGCAATGCTGTTTTAAAAATAGTTGAGTCTAAGAAAAGGCAATTTCATATCGGGTGCATAAGTGGTGTGTCTATTTAATTTTTGCATGAGAGCCAGCTAGGGGGCCTTTGAACTCTTTTCCCTAGTATCTGGGACAAAACATAACCAAATCCTTATACTGGATCCTATCAATACAGTGGTTGGGCGGTTGGCTAACCCATGGGATTTAGGCTAGATCGATGGATTCCTATAATAAAATTCAATTCTGTTCAAGTTACGATAGTTGAAGTAAGTCACTGGATTGTTGGATATGATAATTTAACCATGAATATTGATCAAAACATACTCAAGGTGGATCAAAGCTTGTACAAAACATCATGAACATGAGGGACAAAAAACTAGTATATGCAGAAATTGCTTTGAGATTAACACAAAAAGACTCTAATTATGATTAGGCATGAACCAAACTTACATAATCACTTGATCACAACTTGTACCTTATTTAGAGACCCCTCTACCCTATTTTTAGTTGCATGAGTTGCATGAACCATATGCACCAACTGTTTGTAGGCTTTACACCAACCACTGACCACCACTAGTATAGCCGCCACACATTAAATTGGACTAAGGAGTTGGGATTACATTTATCCAACAATCCCCCCTTAAGACCAACTTCTTACAAGAACATGAACAAGTCTAACATACCCCCTTGACACAATAAGAGTCCCCCCTTAACAATAACATAGGGTGGTGTACTCTCCTCTACAACTCGTCAAGTTGGAACAACATAAGTGTGGACTCAACCACATACATGACATAATTTAAAAAGCATAATCATCATCTACATCTTTTATACTAAGACTAGAACAAAGATTTGTTTCTTCCACTTGGTTGACTTCTTCAACCACATGTGCCTTTGCTAGCTTTTGATCTCTTTGGTAGCACTTTGCGGATGGATGATTCGTCTTTCCACAATACTCACAAGGATGTTTGGAGAAACAATCCTTAGTAAGATGATTTATATGACCACAAATAGTACACTTCTTCTTTGTTGATGTCGAAGTAGTAGTATATGCATGTGAATAAGTATTTATCACATCCTTTGTAATCTTCTTGTCTTCTTCCTGCTGCAAAGAATTTATGATACTTTCCAAGGAAGGGACTGGCTCCTTCTCTTTAAGTACCATCACAATTTGACTTAAGCTTGAAGGTAAGCTTTTAAGCAAGATAGCAATAGCATCCTCTTCAGGAATAGGAGACTTAACATAAACCAATTGTGTCATTAAGCCTGTTACTCTCCATGGTTAGATCAAAGAGTTGCATCTTCAAACTAATCTTGGAATGCTTTGCCTTTGCACCAAAAGTACGGTCTAGTAATTCCCAAGCTTCCATAGCTGACTCAACATTATTAATATAATAAATAAAATCATCTTCTAAAGAAGTAATGATAATACCAAGTGCTTGCCAATCTTTTGCTTGAAGTGCAGCCATTGTAGCTCTTATAACTGTAGCAGAAATACCTGCTTCATCTTCAGGAAGTGGCTTGACCGTACTCCACAGATTTTTATTCATGAGGTAGCCCTTCACCTTGATTTGCCAGGTATGAAACCCAGTTCCGTTGAATTTGTTGGGAAATTTGGAGCTCATGATGATGCAATATGATGCTTGATGTTGATAACTTGCTCATATAGATGATTTAAGCCCAAATAATAATAATATCATCAATATAGATCAAAATAATAAGCACCATGTTGTTGGAGCAAGAGAGACAAAAAACATGCGATTGAAAAAAGGCTCCGTGTACAGTAGCTCCTGTGGACCAAATACTACAAGATTTGGTATTCTGAATCCTTACATTATGTTGAGATATCGAGCTCGTCTAGTGAGGCGGTGGACACTGATGACATGCCTGGGGGATAGGCCCCACACTTACACCACTGGCATGGTTGGTGAGATCATGGGTGATATGTGGCCAGTGGGATGACAGGCTATGTGACAGCCATTCTAGAGACTGGCATAGTTATAGCGCCAACTGATTTAGTTGGGTTCATACTATAGAGAACCCGTGTATGTATTGGTTGAGTACCTTTCATATTGTGTGTACTCTTATCTTGTATATGGTGTGTTGAGTGAAGAAGAAGAAGATTTTCAGCCTCTCACCTTGTGTGTTCTCTATTAGGGTTTTGTGAGTGTGTGTGTGTGCTTGCAAGAGCTCAAGCTCTCTTCCCCCCTGCATCTTTTCATGGTATCAGAGCCTGGTTCGTGCTAAGGGCTGAGCTGCAAGCAAGAGAGCCACAGGAAGCGGTACGAGGGTAAGAGTTTCAACTACTCTTCCCTATTTGTGTTGGTGACTACACCCTTGTCGGGAGCTCTACGGGAGGCACCGTCAAACGATCTCTGATTGAGGAGCTTTCTTCACGGGAGTAAAGCTATAGGGCAACTATATCGTCCTATCGGACAGAATTTTATGGGCCGAAAACGTGTTTTCGGCGCGTCTGGACCTCCGTTTTTTCAGAAAGCAGGCGATTTCGAGCACTGTGGGTAAGTCATCGATTCTCTGCAGAACTCTATTTTAAGAATTGCAGGAAGACAGATTGACTGTGCAGACACTGTGGGTACTGCAAAGAGGTCAACAGTTGCCATTGGGTATATGTATGCACATTGAGGTCACTGGTTGTGACATTTGAGAGTACTACAGTACCGCTGCAGAAATATAGCAGTTTGTGCAGAGGACAAACCAGAGTGCTGTTTCTGATAAAATTGTGTGTTTGGCAAGATGTCAAATGATGGCATAACACAGATTGTGGCTGAGAAGCTTGATAAGAATAACTTCCATGCTTGGAGGTTCAGGTTGATGAATTTCCTGATGGGAAAGGGCTATTGGGACTACATAGAAGGTGAGCATGCAGAGGCACTGGAGATACCAGACATAAATCCGCGACCGCTGCTGCTACAGATGTGAAAGAGTTTAAAAACTGGAACCAAGGAGCCAGGAAAGTTATGTATTGGCTCTCTATTAGTATACAAGACACCACGATTGGGCACATTCAGGATGCCAAGTCCCCCAAGGAGGCGTGGGACACCTTGGTAAAACTCTATGAAACAAATACCAAGGCACGTAAGATATAGTTGAAGAATGAACATACGGTGGAGAAAAAGAGCATGTCTGTGAATGACTATGCATTGAAGATAAAGGGTATTGTGGAATCCCTTGCATCTATTGGTGTGTCAGTAGATGATGATGATAAGGTAGAAGACTGTCTACGTGGTCTCGGGCCACAATACAAGGCGTTCAAGACGTCTATTCAGACTTCGGAAAACATTGCCAACTTTACAGATTTGGTGTCTATGCTGATTATAGAAGAGAAGAGCTTGGGTGAAGACCAACAGTCTTCACAAAACAAAAACAGTTCAGAGCAACAGGCCTTCTACACAAGTTCAGGTAGAGGACGAGGTAGAGGAGGCCATGGACGTGGTCAAGGAGGTGGCCGAATAGGTAATCATAATTATGGCCAGCAGTAGTAGCAACAATAGTCCCAGAATACACAACAACATCAACAACACATAGGTGGAAGAGGCGAATTCAGAGGCAGGGGGAGTCAAAGAGGACATGGAAATTAGCAAAGGCAATATAATGATGCACGTGAATGCTTTTATTGTGGTAAGCCTGGACATGTGCAGGCAGAATGTTATAAGAAGCAAGCTGACATGCAAAATGGGAAAGTGCAGTAGAACAACTATGCATCCTCAAGCAGAAACAATGAGGATAATGAAAGGTTGTTTGTTATGTAGCATGTCATGAATGCCATGTCTGAAAATGTTGAAGCAGCACAAAAAAATGATGTATGGTATGTGGATTCAAGTGCTTCGAACCACATGACAAGTCATGGGGAGTGGTTCAAGGAGATGAAAAACCTTGAACGACCAGGTTTTGTGGAAACAGGGGATGACACTGCTCATCCAATTGCCCATGTTGGAGATGTGCCATTGTCTATGTAGGATGGCAAAGTGAAGTACCTTGCATATGTACACGTTCTGAATATAACAAAGAATCTGGTTTTAGTTAGCCAGATGATTGAGCAGGGTTTGCAGGTTCGGTTTAACCCTGATGGTTGTTATGTTGAAAGACTTTAAAGACAAGTGCAGGTTGGTTGCAAAAGGCAACAGAGTGGGCAAAATGTTTACATTGAATATAGACATGCCTGAAATGAGTGCTGCAATGTTTGCAAATGGTTCAGGAATTGTTGCAGACACAGACATTTGGCATAAAAAAATTGGACATGTGAATGTGCAGCAAATGAAGTCTATGCAAACTAAAGGAATTGTGACACGGCTGCCAAAGTTTAAAGTGGAAGGTATGCAGAGAATATGTGAAGCATGCCAATTTGGAAAGCAAACAAAACATGTATTTCCACATAATAGATATGTGAGCAGAAATGCACTAGATGTTGTGCATTCAGATGTATGGGTGTTGAGATTCAAGCTCGATGTCAGTGTGAGCCAGCTATGCTATGTGCTGGCAGATTAGGTAGGAACATGTGTGAGACATAAATGACCGCGTGTCCAGCTGGTCATAGTGTGTGGACATTAGCTAGGGTTAGTAGAGTGTGGACACAACTCATTGTGTGTTGTGTGGATTATGGATTAGTGCATTATGCTTTGTGTGAGTGTGGACATGGCTTCCCTCTATGGTTAGGGTTTGCAATATACATTAGGGTTTGCTCCTGTGTGTGTGTCTCCTCCTCCTCTACCGTTCTTTCAACATGGTATCAGAGCCTTGTGCTGTTTATTAGGGTTTATGAGTGAGTGAGTGAAGAGGGAGAAGAAGAAGCTGTGAAGCTGTCCATTGGAGCTGTGAAGCTTGGAGCACACCAAATACTATCAGATCTGAAAGCTTGGCCTACCGGGTAAGGTCTTCTAAACATCCTTGAGTGGATTGCAGGTGAAACAGGCAAAAACAAAGCAAAATAGAGCAAATCAAAGCAAAGCAAAATTCTGGTTTTTGAAGCTTTCCATTAAAGCTTGACAACATTGATGTATGGTGGAAATACGTGTGATTCTGGCAAAAGACATATGCATTTGTCAAAGAGGGATGTATTAGCAACCCATGTGCAAGCCTTGAACAATTTTTGGAGCAATTTGAATGCATTTAATTGAGTGGAAAACTCTGGTTTTTGAGCTCTCACAAAACAGTGAAAAAGAAGCCCAAAATTGAAGCATTTGGAGCATGTATTTGGCAAAAATCCAATCATTGGTGGATTACACACCTACCTAGGAGTGTTAGGGACTTGATTACATCATCAAATAGCATTACAACCTCTCCCAAAGAGCCCTACAGCAGGTGGTGCAGTCCATACAGAGAAAACAGAGCATATTTCTGGTTTTTTGCCTACGAGGAGATTGATTTCTCACTTGGTGCTTGATATCTTCCACAAATTCCTTAGCAATTGGATGCTTTACATCTTGGAGAAGAGGGCTATGTGATTTTTTTGGTCAATGATGCTTAATTGAGCTGGGAATGAGCTGATTAAAACAGGCTGTCCACTGGTTGCAGAGAAACAGAGCATTTTAATCGAGCAATTAATCTTTGGTGTTTTACAATTGGACAAATTCCTCTTACATGGAGTTGATGGACACTATTGCTAAGCAAATGAATGCCTGGTTGCTCAATTTGGTCAAATATTGAAGGAATTAGAGCCAAATCATTACTGGTTTTTCTGGTTTTTCCAAAAACAGAAAAAGGGGTTTTCAAAAATTGATAATTACACATGTCAGATGGAGTTGATACTCAACATTGAGGTTCATTAGGTGTCAATGCAAGTTGCCTAGACTTGATTGCACCATTACATTGCGATTTGGAGCCTTGGAAGGCGTGTCAATTCAGGGTATCCCGCACTGCGTGAGTCAGTTCATCTTGGATGATTACAGGTTGATTTCCTACATCAAATTTGGAGTTTGTTGGCTACCTTGGAGTATCTGGAACATTCATTGGAGTGTGGTTGAGCTGAGGAAGGCTCATTTACAGATTTGAAGTGTGCGGAAGGTGTACGCATTGAGCAACATGTCGGACAATCCAGTTCATATTGTTGGTGAAAAGCTGGATAGGAAGAACTTCCAGGCATGGAAGTACAGGATAAAGAGTTTCTTGAAAGGGAAAGGATTTTGGAATCTCATTACAGGTGCTGAGCCAGAGCCTGAGCTACCTCGGCAACCTACACAGCAGCAGCTTATTGCTCATAAGCAATGGTCAGAGAGAGCATTCAAAGTGCTGCATTATTTGTCTATATGCATTTCTGATGCTATGCTCATACACATTCAGGATGCTGAGAATCCCAAAGATGCATGGGATACTTTGGTCACGATGTTTGATACAGATACGAGTGCTCGCAAGTCTCAGTTGCGACAGCAGATACATAATGTGAAAAGAAATAAAAGGAGCATACATGATTATGTGCAAGAAATCAAGAAGTTTGCAGATGCATTGGCCACAATAAATGCCCCCATGCCTGATGATGATTTGGTGGATATTACCTTGCGTGGTCTTGGCAAGGAATACAAATCTTTTGATACATCTATCTCAGTGAGGAGTATAGGTTTACCCGACTTCGATGAGTTGGTTTCACTCTTATTGGTTGAGGAAATCAAGCTCAGTGATTCATTTCTGGATGCATCTACTAGCCATGATGATGGCAGAAATCAGGCTTTCTACTCGCAGAGAGGCTTTAGAGGCAGGGGGAGATTCGCATCACGTGGACGTGGTGGTAATGGTCGTGGATGGCAGGCTAGACCTCCACAACAGAATTTTCAGCCTTCTTATGGTGCTCGAGGTGGTCGTGGTTATGCACCTCAAAGAGGCAGAGGTAACCCCCGTGGACGAGGACGTTGGCAAGGCCAACAAAATTCTATGCAAGATGTGGAATGCCATTATTGTGGCAAATATGGTCATATGGCGAGAGATTGTTTTCGCAAACAGAATGATTTGAGAGGGGGAAGAGCACAACGTGGTGGTCATTATGGTGGAAACTATGCACAACATGGTGGTAACTATGCATCAAGTAGCAATGATGGAACTGCAAATCATTTGTTTGCCATGAAACATGTTGTGGGTTCTATGACAACAAATGCTGAGAATGATGATACATGGTATATGGACTCAGGAGCATCAAATCATATGACATGCCATGGTGAATGGTTTGAGCACATGAAGCCAATGGATGTCAAAGGCTATGTGGAAACAGGTGATGATACCCAACATGTCATTACACATGTTGGAAGTGTACCATTGGTCATGCATAATGGTCAGACAAAGTCTATGTCAGATGTGCTGTATGTGCCTTCGATCACTAAAAGCTTGGCCTCAGTTGGTCAAATTGTAGAACAGGGATTACAGGTTAGATTCAATGAGCATGGATGCTTCGTTGAAGACTTCAAACATGGATGTCGAGTGATTGCTAAAGGCAAGAAAGAAGGAAGACTGTTTAAGCTGGATGCTGGAATTCCTGAGCTAAAATCAGCCATGTTCTCAAAGAGCAGGAATGTGGTACAGGATATTGATATGTGGCACAAGAGGATTGGCCATGTAAATATACAGAGATTAAAGAACATGCAAACAAGAGGCATTGTCAATGGATTGCCTAGGTTCAAATATGATGGACATATGTATGTTTGTGAAGCCTGTCAGTTTGGGAAGCAGGCAAGATTGAGATTTCCTAGAGAAGGAAATATGAGTAACATGCCACTTGAGATAGTACACAGTGATGTATGGGGTCCTGCACAAAACCCATCTATCAAAGGCAGTTTATACTATGTTACATTCATAGATGATTTCAGCAGGATGACATGGATATACTTTCTCAAAGAGAAGAGTGAAGTGTTGGAAAAATTCATGGATTTCAAAGCTTTTGCAGAAAAGCAGTATGGCTGTTGGATTAAATGTTTGAGGACAGATGGAGGTGGTGAATACACCTCAAAAGCTTTTGAGCATTTCTTGAGGAAGCATGGAATAAGGAGACAATTGACTTGCAGGTATACACCTCAGCAGAATGGTGTAGCTGAGAGAAAGAATAGAGTCATATGTGAAGTGGCAAGGGCAATGCTTAATGAAAAGAGCATGCCAGATTACTATTGGGCAGAAGCATGTGCTACTGCAGTATACATATTGAACAAAACACCTACAGCAGCCATTCATGGAAGCACGCTAGAGATGCGGCTCACAGGTTACAGGCCAGACATTGGACATCTTAAAGTTTTTGGATGCATAGCTTATGTGCATGTGCCTGATGAAAGAAGAAGGAAGTTGGATCCTAAAGCAGAGAAATGTGTATTTGTTGGATATGCACAGGATCGAAAGGCCTACAAATGTTATGACCCTCAAACTAGACAAGTGGTCATCTCACGTGATGTGGTGTTTGATGAGCTTGCTAGTTGGTATAAAGCAAAAGATGAGGGTGTTATTGAGTCACTTGAGGCTGATGTTCATGTGAACTTGCCACCACAAGCAAGTTCTAGTTCTACTACTATGTCTGGGCCAGCAGAGCAGAAGCTGAGAGTAGTAGTGTACGTCCATGGTCAGGACGTTTGAGGCATGAGAGTGTAAGCACTGGGAGTAGTGCTATGGATAAAGGCAAAAAGAAAGTCGAAGGAATTGGAATCACAGGATATGAGTCATCCAGTTCTGAAAGTTTGGATGAGGAGCTTGGCATACCTGTTTTACGCACACCTGGTGCTAGGCAGGACAGATATGTGCCACCACATGCTAGAGTTACAGGTGTACAGAGTGACCCGCAGGCATTGCGGAGATCCCAGAGGGTCAGATATCCTGTTGACAGATTGACATATAGAGATTTTGCTATGCACTATGCATACATGACATCTATGGTGAAGCATGTGGAACCTACATGCTATAAAGAGGCTATTGGAGAGCATGTATGGGAAAAAGCAATGGATGTGGAGATGGACGCATTAGTCCATAATGATACATGGGACTTGGTTGCACTACCAAAGGACAAGAATGTTATTGGATGTAAATGGGTTTACAAAGTGAAGTGCAAATCTGATGGTTCTATTGAAAGACATAAGGCAAGATTGGTAGCAAAGGGTTATGCACAGACCTAAGGATTGGATTATGATGAGACGTTTAGTCCAGTGGCTAAGATGGGCACAGTGAGAGCAGTCATTGCTATGGCTACAGCTAATGGCTGGGAAATGCATCAGATGGATGTCAAGAATGCATTTCTGAATGGAGATCTACAAGAGGAAGTATACATGGCACAGCCAGAAGGGTATGTACACCCTAGATATCCCACTCACGTATGCAGGTTGAAAAAGGCATTATATGGTCTGAAGCAAGCACCACGTGCTTGGAGTGATAAGATGAGTAGATATCTTATCTCACTTGGTTTTCAGATTTCTACAGCAGATTCTTCACTGTATGTGAAGAAGACACAGCATGGGATTGTTTTACTAGTCATCTATGTGGATGACTTGATTATCACAGGTGATCATGGTGCAGATGTGATGCATGTCAAGAAAGCTTTGAGTGGGCAATTTGACATGAAAGATCTTGGTGAGTTGAGATACTTCCTTGGCATTGAAGTGGTGAAAGATCATGCAGGTACTTGGTTAGTACAGCGCCAATATGCATTGGATATGTTGGCAAAGTATGGCATGACAGGGTGTAAGCCTATGAGTACACCATTGGAGCAAAATGTGAAGTTGCGGGCTGATTATGGCGAGGAATTGGATGATCCTTCTATGTACAGGAAGATGGTTGGTAGTCTCATATACATGACTATCACACGCCCAGATTTGAGTTATGCGGTGGGGCTAGTCAGCCAGTTTATGCAGAGCCCCAGGAAACCACATTTGGATGCAGTGAGACGCATCATGAGATATGTGAAGACCACAGCACATTATGGTTTATTTTATGAGAGTGGTAAAAGATTGGACATACATGGCTACACAGATGCTGATTGGGCAGGTAGCGCATATGACAGGAGGTCTACTAGTGGATATGCTTTTACACTTGGAAGTGCTGTGGTGAGTTGGAGTAGAAAAAAGCAACCTACAGTTGCTTTATCTACTACAGAGGCTGAGTACAGAGGAGCAGCCATTGCTACTTGCGAGGCTATATGGTTAAAAAGTCTCTTGGCAGATTTATGTGAGCCTCTTGATGGGAAAGTTGTCATTCATTGTGACAACATGAGCAGTATACAGTTGGCAAAGAATCCAGTGTTTCATGCGAGGACCAAACACATAGAGGTCCATTATCACTTTGTCAGAGAGAAGGTGCTCGATGGTTCAGTTGATCTTCAGTATGTGAAGACTGATGAGCAGGTGGCTGATATCTTTACGAAGCCACTTAGCAGGGAGAAGTTTGAGTACTTCCGGACTATGTTGGGAGTACATGGGATGAGCTTGAGGGGGAGTGTTGAGAGTCTTGATATCCCAAGCTCATCTACATCTTCATCGGCAGTACATCATGAGCTTGAGAGGGGCTGTTGAGATTCAAGCTCGATGTCAGTGTGAGCCAGCTATGCTATGTGCTGGCAGATTAGGTAGGAACATGTGAGACATAAATGACCGCGTGTCCAGCTGGTCATAGTGTGTGGACATTAGCTAGGGTTAGTAGAGTGTGGACACAACTCAGTGTGTGTTGTGTGGATTATGGATTAGTGCATTATGCTTTGTGTGAGTGTGGACATGGCTTCCCTCTATGGTTAGGGTTTGCAATATACATTAGGGTTTGCTCCTGTGTGTGTGTCTCCTCCTCCTCTACCGTTCTTTCAACAATGGGGTCCTACGAAGACCATGTCTATGGGAGGCTGCAGATATTATGTGACATTTATTGATGACCACACAAGGAAAGTGTGGGTATATTTCATGAAGGAGAAGAGTGAGGTGTTCACTCACTTTCAGAATTTCAGAGTTTTGGTTGAAAAGCAAACAAGGAAATATGTAAAGTGCCTAAGGTCAGATGGAGGTGGAGAGTGTTGCCATATATATATAGGCAGTGATGTGTGTGAACACACTTAGGACCGCCGGGGCACTTTTTCCCTCTTTAGGAGGTTTTTTCCCCCGGCTTGTATATACGCCCATCCTTCTAGGGCTAACTTATCTTTGTACATTGACACAATCTAATACACTTTGTGTTGTGTGCATTCTTGCTTCTTCTTCTCCAAGCTTTGTGTGCTTTCCTGCAACCCTAATTCCAACAATTGGTATCAGAGCAGGCATCGGCTCCCAGGGCTACACCGTCAGCACCCTCCGACTCACGTTCTCCGATTGAGGTGAGTTTTCACGAGCGCTTGCAGGTCCCTATACTCTGCAAATAGGCACGTAGGGCTTCGCGTTCTCAGAATTTGCATCTGAGGTCGTTTCGGGCTCCGTTTTTGCATTTCAAGTTCTGCACAGGTGTTTTCGTCATTTTCTGCAGAAATTTCGACAGTGCAGTTTTCTGCAAAACAGGCATACGTACTCTATTGTGGACCGTGCTACATAGCACGAGTTGCTTTCTATTCAGTCTTTGCTTCATTACAGGCAGCTTTTGCATCAGTTTCAGTCAGTGGCCATGGCTGATAACAGCAATGATGTATTTCGCATGTTGTCTGCTGAAGACAAACTGGATGGAGACAGCAACTACCCACTTTGGGCATACATGATGCAGCATGTTTTGGTTGCAAAAGGAGTGTGGAACATTGTGCAGGGTATGGATGTACGTCCAGGTTCTGTGGATGTAGGATCTGTTGAGGATGTTGCAGGTTCTAGCAGCTCTACTGTTGGTGCTGTTTTACCCACTGCTGAACAAGCTCGTTGGGATGGTAAAGATGCACAGGCTCATGCCTTGATTGCACTTTCTGTCAAACGTAACATCACCCCACATATTCGTTCAGCTAAAACAGCAAAACAGGCTTGGGATATTCTAGCTGGTTTATATGCAGGTCGTAACGAGGCAAAAATCGCTTACCTGCGTAAAGAGCTAGAATTGAAGATTATGCAAGAAGATGATGACATGAATGTTTTTCTTGCTGAGATTAAAGATCTCAAAGAACAGTTGATTTCTGCAGGTGAGATTATTCCTGATCATTCTCTTGTGCAGACTGTTCTTGATGCTTTACCTGAGACATATCAGACTTTTGCTTCCACATGGAGACTTCTTAATGAGGACAGACCTGATGCTGTCAAGTATGATACTTTAGTCAACAAGCTCTTGCAAGAAGCGCAGTCCAGGCAAAACAGGGCCAGGCAGCGTGCAGTTGATCAAGCATTTATTACTGCCCAGCAGCAGAGAAGAGGTGGTAAGGCAGCCCCTTCCACTGTTTCTTCTCCTATTAGTAGGTCTGCAACTTCTTCTCCTTCCACAGGTAGTAACAATAAGTCTGAGAAGGCTCTTGATAAAGGCAAGAAAAAGACCAGGTGCAACTATTGTAAGGCAAATGATCATGTCATTAAGAATTGCCCTAAGCTAAAGGCTAAAGAGGCAAAGAAGAAAGAGTCAAATGCAGCCACAATAGCGGATGCTTCTACAAATGCAGATTCTGCAAATGTTGTGCAGGATACAGAATGGGCGTTTAGCGTGTATTGCCAGTATGACCCATCTGTACATGATGCATGTTTGGCAGTTTCTGTTGACTCTCATGTTTGGTATTTTGACAGTGGTGCTACAAAGCACATTACCTCGCATCGTGATATGTTCACTTCTCTTGAGGCTGTCCCTAATGGGAATACTGTCACATGTGCCAATAATGCTTCTTACCCAGTGAAGGGCGTTGGTAAAATTATGCTTACTGCTGCAAATGGCAGCGCTTTCACACTTTCAGATGCTTTGTATGTGCCAGGGATAAAGAAGAATCTATTGTCTGTCTCTGCGCTTGCTAGACTTGGATTTGTAGTCAAATTTGTGGATGACAGATGTACTGTTCATGATTTGACTTTTGGTGATACGATTATTGCATCTGGAACCTTGTTTCGTGGGCTGTATAGGCTCAATTCTTATGACAAGTGTGTGGAAGATTCAGCAAATGCAGTTTCTGATGAAAAGGCAGTTTCAGATGCAAAACTATGGCATGCTCGTTTTGGTCATCTGAACTTTGCTAGTTTGCTGCGTTTGCAGAAATTTGATATGGTTGCTTCATTGCCCCCTCTTGAGGCACCATTGAAACATGTTTGTGAAGGCTGTATTTTGGGCAAAATGCAGCGTTCTGCGTTTCCAAAGGATGGTTCTGTGCGGGCCACTTGCAAATTGCAGCTTGTACATAGTGATGTATGTGGGCCTATGCAAACTCCGTCATTTGGTAAACACTTGTACTTCGTGACTTTCATTGATGATTACTCAAGGCATGCATGGGTATATCCACTGAAGGCAAAGTCCGAAGTGTTATTGTGCTTCAAACAGTTTTTTCTTATGGTTGAAAATGTATCCAATTGTACTGTGGGCACCCTCCGTACTGATCGAGGGGGGGAGTACATGTCTAAAGAGTTTGATGCATTTCTGGCTAGTCGTGGGATAAAACACCAATGTACAGTGCCATATACCCCTCAGCAAAATGGTGTTGCTGAGAGGAAAAACAGGTCACTTATGGAGATGGCACGATGTATGGTCAAGAGCCAAGCTTTGCCACATGCGTTTTGGCTTGAGGCTGTCATGTGTGCTGCATATGTACTCAACAGGTGTCCCACTAAGGCCTTGCAGTCTATTACTCCATATGAAGCTTGGCATGGCAGGAAGCCTTCTATTGGTCACTTGCGTGTCTTTGGTTGCTTGGCCTATGCTTTAGTGCCTGTGCAACAACGCAAAAAATTGGATGATAAGGCTGTCAAATGCATTTTTGTTGGTTACAGTGCTGAAAGCAAAGGTTACAGATTGTATCATCCACAGTCAAAGCGTATCTTGATTAGTCGAGATGTTGTTTTTGTAGAAGATGCTGTGCAGCCTTTGTTATCATGTACCAAAGAGACAGGTGTGAGCTCACGGGATGTATTTGATACATTGTTGCCTCTGTTTACAGGTGGGAATTCAAATGTAAGTCCTAATGAGGCAAATATTCAGCCTATGCAGATTTCAAACGACATCATAGATCAGCCTATTTCTGATGTAGATTTACAGGATGTAATTCATGAGGATAGGGCTGAAAATGAGCAGGCTAGAGGTATGCCTAAATGGCTGGTGCAAACCTTGCGTGATAGTAAGATTGATGCACCTATGCCTAGTCGTACTCGTTCAGGTTTTCAGCATGCCTCTTATGCATCAGATTGTTATGCTTTGGCTGTGTCTAGTATGTGTGAAGAGGAAGAACCTCTTTCATTTGATGAGGCACAAAATTCAGAAAATTGGTTGGCTGCAATGCAAAGTGAATATGATGCTATAATGAAGAATGGTACATGGTCTTTGTGTGATTTGCCTATTGGTAAAAAGGCCATTGGATGTAAGTGGGTTTTTAAGTTGAAACGAAAGCCAGATGGCAGTGTTGATCGCTATAAGGCTAGACTTGTTGCAAAGGGTTATGCTCAAGAAAAGGGCATTGATTTTGATGAGACCTTTGCTCCCACTTGTCGTATGACTACCATTCGTAGCATTTGTGCATTGGCAGCTCATAATGGTTGGAATGTACATCAGCTGGACATAAAGACTGCGTTCTTAAATGGAGATTTGCATGAGGAGGTGTATGTATCGCAGCCTCGTGGTTTTGTTCAAAGAGGGCAGGAAAACAAAGTGTGCAGGTTAAAAAAGGCTTTATATGGTTTAAAGCAAGCTCCACGAGCTTGGTATGAAAAAATACATGCATATTTGACTGCACATGGGTTTCAGAATAGTCCAACAGAAAGCACTTTGTATGTTAAACGTGTGGATGGTGTACATCTAATCATTGCTCTCTATGTCGATGACATGATGCTCACAGGACCAAATGAGAGTCATATTGCTGATTTTAAGGCTGATTTGAATGCCTCTTTTGAGATGTCAGATTTGGGGCATTTGCATCATTATTTGGGGATACAATTTAAGCAGTGTGATGGAGGTATTGCTTTGTGTCAGACAAAGTATATTGAGACATTGTTGCGGAGATTTGGCCTTGAAGACTGCAAGCCTATTGCTACTCCAATGGAGACACGTTTGAAGTTGAGTCTTCATGATGCTGGAGATCACTTTGATGTCACACTCTATCAGACAGCTGTTGGTTGCCTCATTTATGTATGCATTACGAGGCCGGACATTCAGTTTGCAGTCTCACAGGTGAGCAGGTTTATGCATAGCCCAGGGTCTCAGCATTGGAAGGCAGTTAAACGCATCTTTCGCTACTTGAGTGGCACCATACATCTTGGGTTGTTTTATCCCAAGGGGAGATCGTTGCCGCCAGATTTACATGCTTTTTCGGACTCAGATTGGGCTGGTTGCTATGACACAAGAGTGTCCACAAGTGGTTTTTGTTTCATGCTCGGTAGCTCATGCATATCTTGGTTGAGCAAGAAGCAACCTACTGTGGCCACTTCTAGTTGTGAAGCTGAGTACAGGGCAGCTTTCACAGCTACGGTTGAGTGTGTGTGGCTGAGACGGCTTATGGCTGACTTGGGTGTTGGACAGGAGTCTGCCACCTCTATCTTCACTGAGAGTCAGAGTGCATTGGCAGTTGCGAGAAACCCAGTTTTTCATGCTCGCACAAAGCACATTGAGGTGCATTATCACTATGTCAGGGAGAGACTCTCAGCAGGAGAGATCAGCTTGGCCTATGTGCCAACACAGGACAACCTCGTCGATCTTTTCACAAAGGCGCTTCCTCGTGAGAAGTTCGAAGCTTTCCGCAAAGCTTTGGGCTTGCTTCCCTTTGTGGACTGATCTACTTCGGGCATGGCACTCCCCTATACATGAGTGCCAGCTCTCGTTCACACCATCACTCCCAGGGGGGATTTGTTGCCATATATATATAGGCAGTGATGTGTGTGAACACACTTAGGACCGCCGGGGCACTTTTTCCCTCTTTAGGAGGTTTTTTCCCCCGGCTTGTATATACGCCCATCCTTCTAGGGCTAACTTATCTTTGTACATTGACACAATCTAATACACTTTGTGTTGTGTGCATTCTTGCTTCTTCTTCTCCAAGCTTTGTGTGCTTTCTTGCAACCCTAATTCCAACAGAGAGTACTTCTCCAACAATGAGTTCTCTAAATTTTTGAAGAAGAATGGTATTCAGAGACAGTTTACATGCAAATACACTTCGCAGCAAAATGGAGTTGATGAGCGAAAAAACAGGCACATTGCTGAGATTACGCGAGCATTGATGGAAAAGAAGAATATGCCGCATAGCTATTAGGCTGAGGCTGTTTCTACAGCAGTATACATCATGAACAAGACTCCAACTGCAACCATACATGATGTAACTCCAGAGGAGAGGTTTATTGGGCAGAAAACCAGATTTGTCTCATTAGAAAGTCTTTGGATGCATTGCATATGTGCATGTGCCAGATGAGCTGAGAACTAAGCTAGATCCGAAAGCCAAAAAATGTGTGTTTATTGGATATTCCCTTGAGCAAAAGGGATACAGGTGTTATAACCCTGCTACACGTGAGTTGAGGGTAAGCAGGGATGTTGTCTTTGATGAGATGTGCAGTTGGTATGCTGTTGAAAAAGAAGCTGTTGGGGCTGATGTGAGTGGAAGTGTGGTTGCACAGAATGCAGGTCAACAATCACAGTCTTTGAGTGGACCAAGAGAGTCCTCATCTAGTAGGTCTGTTGAGATAGACCATGGAGTGGCAGGCTGCATCATAATACCAGTCCTGCAAATCACGTAAAGGAAAAGAGAAAGTGGTTGAACCCCTTGGTATGCGTGACATTTTTGTAGGGCATTCTCATGTTGATGGAGAGTCTAGTGGCTCAGATATGAGCCTTGATGAGGAGCTTCGGATCGCAGCTATGAGAACACCTGGTGTAAAGAAGGCTATGGAAGCCATGAATGAAAAGCTGAGAAGATCTAGGAGAGTGAAAAATCCTGTGCAGAGATTTACCTATGATGGTTATGTGGCACATCACTATGTATATATGGCAAAGGTTGTGCAGGTTGTTAAGCCCACATGCATTGATGAGGCTATTGGAAATGTGTGTTGGGAGAAAGCTATGGATGAGGAGATGAATGCACTATATGAAAATGAAACTTGGGACTTAGTGCAATTGCCTGAAGGCAAGAAAGCCATTGGATGCAAGTGGGTGTACAAAGTAAAACATAACAGTGATGGAAGCACAAGCAGGTACAAGGCTAGATTGGTAGCCAAAGGATATGCACAGACATATGGCATTGATTATGAGGAAACTTTCAGCCCACTTGTGCCAAGATGGCAACAGTGAGAGTTGTGATAGCAGTGGCTGCATCAAAGCAATGGTCTTTACATCAGATGGATGTAAAGAATGCATTCTTGCATGGGGATTTGCAGAAAGAGGTGTATATATTGTAGCCACCTGGATATAAGGATGTGAGTCACCCCGACCATGTTTGCAGGTTGAAGAAAGCCTTGTATGGCTTAAAACAAGCACCAAGAGCATGGTCTGACAAGATTTTTGAATATTTTGTCACTATTGGGTTTCATGTAGCCAATGCAGATTTCTCGCTGTATGTGAGACATGGTGATAGAGGGGTTGTGCTTGTTGTCATCTATGTAGATGACTTGATCATTACAAGGGACCATGATGCAGAGATCTTTGATGTAAAGATCTTGCTTAGATAGAAGAATGAGAGATGAAGGATCTGGGGGAGCTCAGATATTTCTTGGGCATTGAGGTGATTAGGTCACCACATGGTATTGGATTACTGCAGAGACAGTATGGCTTAGACATGTTGTCCAAGTATGGTATGATAGGCTGTAAGCCTATCTCAGTGCCATTGGATCAGAATGGCAAGTTGAGTGCAGATTCAGGAGAGACTTTGGAAGATCCTACTATGTATAGGTGCATAGTAGGAAGCTCGATATACATGACGATCACCAGGCCAGATTTGAGCTATGCTGTTGGGTTGGTGAGTTAGTTTATGCAGGTTCCACGAAAACTGCATTTGGATGCATTGAGACGCATACTGAGGTATGTGAGGTCTACTTTGCATTGTGGACTATTCTATGAGATTGGGACAGAGATATGTGTACATGGGTACACAGATGCTGATTGGGCTGGTAGTATCTCAGATAGAAGATCTACCAGTGGATTCATGTTTTCTTTAGGGAGTGCTGCTGTGACTTGGAGCAGCAAGAAGCAGCCTACGGTTGCTCTATCCAGTACAGAGGCCGAGTACAGAGGAGCTACTATGGCAGCACGTGAGGTAGCTTGGTTGAGAAAGCTACTTGCAGATTTGGGTCTATCAGTGGTGTGGATAGACAAGTTGTCATTTTTTGTGACAACATTAGCAATACACAGTTGCCAGGAACCCAATTTTTCATGCTTGCACGAAGTATATAGAGGTCCACTACCATTTCGTCAGAGAGAAGGTCTTGGCAGGAGACCTTGACCTTGTTTATATCAGCACAGAGGATCAGGTAGCTGACATTTTCACCAAAGCATTGTGTATACAGAGAAGCTCCGCAGATTCAGGGCTTCGCTTGGTGTACATGAGATGGAGTTGAGCTCGAGGGGGAGTGTTGAGATATCGAGCTCGTCTAGTGAGGCGGTGGACACTGATGACCCGCCTGGGGGATAGGCCCCACACTTACACTATTGGCATGGTTGGTGAGATCATGGGTGATATGCGGCCAGTGGGATGACAGGCTGTGTGACAGCCATTGTAGAGACTGGCATAGTTATAGTGCCAGCTGATTTAGTTGGGTTCACACTATACAGAACCCGTGTATGTATTGGTTGAGTACCTTTCATATTGTGTGTACTCTTATCTTGTATATGGTGTGTTGAGTGTTGAGTGAAGAAGAAGAAGATTTTCAGCCTCTCACCTTGTGTGTTCTCTATTAGGGTTTTGTGAGTGTGTGTGTGTGTGTGCTTGCAAGAGCTCAAGCTCTCTTCCCCCCTGCATCTTTTCACATTATATTCTTGAAGCACCTAAGAGGAATTAGGCAAATTCATAGAGACGGCACCGAATGAACGTGATTAGCAGAACGCTGCTTATTTTGATGGCGACGATGATTTCATGAAGAAGCGACCAAACCTGCTTTCGAGCTTCGTTTTAGGGCTTGCGTGTGATCAAAGCAAGAAGCCTATATCAAAATATTGAAGTGTAATCTCCTCAGATGCAAGCATGGAGGCAATCTACAGCATGTTGTCCAAACAAGGAAAAAAACAGGCTATGGTGATTAAGAGAGAGATTAGGATTTTTGCTAATAAACTAAACCTAATTGGACCATGCTCTGATACCAAATGTTGGATATGATAATTCAACTATGAATATTGATCAAAACATACTCAAGGTGGATCAAATCTTGTACAAAACATCATGAACACGAGGGACAAAAAACTAGTATATGCAAAAATTGCTTTGAGATTAACACAAAAAGACTCTAATTATGATTAGGCATGAACCAAACTAACATAATCACTTGATCACAACTTGTACCTTATTTAGAGACCCCTCTACCCTATTTTTAGTTGCATGAGTTGCATGAACCATATGCACCCACCGTTTGTAGGCTTTACACCAACCACTGACTACTAGCCTAGCCACCACACATTAAATTGAACTAAGGAGTTGGGATTACATTTATCCAACATGGATAAATCTTGTTCTATGGAAAGAAATCAACGGATGTGCCTCTTTTGATGGGAAAAAAAGCATTGGTCTCTATGAACCAAGTGCAAGCTCCTCCTTGATCCGGCCGCCATGTGACCCGTGGGTTCAGTTAGAATACAAAGGATAGTTAAGACTCTTGACTACGTTAGAAGATTTTTCCCTAAGGACTCGCCTATGATTTTTGGGGCAAGGGAAGTTTTTTCTGGGGGATTAGTCTCTTGTTCGGACATTCGTGGGCGAGGACCCGAGTGGGAAGCTCTGCCTTGCACGCAAGGTTGCTACTTCCGCTACCAGCACTCTAGAGTTCGATGCGCAGAGGGGGAAAGGATCTCACAGCTGGTCCATTAGAGCAATTTGGTTGAAATTGATATTTTTAAAATATATATATATATATATATATATATATATATCGTTTTCATGCTACTCTTTAATGGCTCGTCTCGAAATTTGTCCTCTTTTAGTGACTTCACGGCAAATACTTATTTCTCTTACTTTTGAATGACCATTCCCTCCGAACGCACTCTCATCCATTCTCCAAAAAATTTCACAAGCTTATTCTTAGTTTCACTTCTCTGCTTCTCTAAGAATTTCACAAGCTACATCTCATTCTCATTCTTCTGCGTCTCTCATCTTCTAATAGCTCTGCTAATATTTTTAGCTCTGCTAATAGCTCTGCTAATATTTTTAGCTCTGTTAGTAATGAGTGATACATCTAATCGTAAGTTTCATTTGAATATCAAGCTCAACCAAGAGTATGCAACTACACGGAGTGTCTACCAAAGACCCCTTTCATGTGCGAATGAAGCTCAACATCTTCGCAACGAAGGAAAGAAGCATATTGACCTATGGACAGATGGAAGTCTATATCCACCGGATCCCAGAACAGGAAGGTATCCTTCTTTTCACACACCACATGATTTGATTAGATTTGTTGGTGATGGGGTGGATGGCTTACTTGGTTATAGTTCAAGACTATCTCAATCACATGCAGAATATATTACATATCTTCAAAATACTTTATCTTTGAATGCAACAAAAATTATAGAACTTGAAAACAAAATAGTGTCTTTGAAACAAGAAAATGATCAATTGAAAACCTTAAAAGAAACTCCAATAGGGTTAAGAGCATGAGTAAAACGAATGCGGGATGTAGTTAACTTGATAGAGAGATCTGGACAAAGGAAAAAAAGGTTAAAACTTGTAAGAGATCATGTTACTACCCTTCTAGGATTTGACATGTCTAATGCTCAGGAAAGGGTAAGATTTTAGAATGAGCTTATGAATAGGTCGGATATCTTGAAACTTTTGAAACTTCTTGAAAATCAAACTCAAAAAAAACTAGTCTTTCAACATCTACTAAAAGATATGGACTTATTGGTCTAGCCTTCCCAAATGCAAGAAGTTTGTGACATAGTGGGAGTGAGTAGAAAGGGATACAGAGCCATCTCTAAAACCTGGTTCAGGGTCCTTAAGTATTACAAAATCAAAGCTTTTGGGTTGCCTAGACCTCACAATGTTGGAAAATATAGAACTCTGTTAAATGAGGAAATTTCCAAACATTTCGACGGAGAGTATTTCTATATTGAGGGAAAGCCCCCGCCTGTCTGCCTATTGTGAAGACCTGTGGGAGTCTGGAGATAGTGTTGAGTCTTGATTCTCTGTTGGGGATGAAAAGCAGCTAGCCCCATTTTGGAAAGTGCATTAACCCCCATATATTAGAGTGAGTGGCTGTGCAATGAGTACTCGAGTATTTAGAGAGAGGAAGAGGTGTTGAATTAAGAAGGGTTTCATGGACCCACTTGCAAAGTTTCATCAACATTGGATGCCATATGATAATGATGCCCCACCCAAACCCGCTATTTTTTGCATAGGGGACCCTTTGGGCACTATGCAAAAAAATAGCGGCAACACATCGTCCCACCTATCTGGTGTTTGATGGTGAAACTTTGCGAGTGGAGGGGTAGCAGCCCCATGGACCTACTCGCAAAGTTTCACCACCATATGATAATGATTCCCCACCCAAAATTGCTATTTTTGCATAGGGGACCCCTTGGGCATTGCGAAAAATAGCGGGTGGCAACACATCGTTCTCCCAGCCATTCGGTGTCCGATGGTGGTGAAACTTTGTGAGTGGCGGGATAGCAGTCCCAGGGATCTGCTTGCAGCAATGTTTCACCACCATCGTAGATGCGGTATGATAATGATGCCCCACCCAAACCTGCTATTTATTGCATAGGAGACCCCTTGGGCACTATGTGAAAAAATAGCGAGTGGCAACACACCATCCCACCCACTCAGCGTCCGATGGTGGTGTAACTTTGTGAAAAAAGGGGTAGAAGACCCATGGACCTGCTCGCAAAGTTTCACCACCATCAAACACCGTATGATAATGATACCCCACCCAAACTTGCTATTGTTTGCATAGGGGACCCCTTGGGTACTATGCAAAAAATAGCAAGTGGCAACACACTATCCCGCCCATCCCACGTCTGATGGTGGTGAAAAATTGCGAGTAGTGGGGGGTAGCAGGCCCATGGACTTGCTTGCAAAGTTTCATCACCATTGGACACCGTATGATAATGATGCTCCACCCAAACCCCGCTATTTTTTTGTATAGGGGACCCCTTGGGCAGTATGCAAAAAATAGTGGGTGTGGCAATACACTGCCCCGCCCATCCGATGGTGGTGAAACTTTGCAAGCGGAGGAGTAGGAGCCATCCCATGCACTTGCTTGCAAATTTTAACCACCATCGGACACTGTATGATAATGATACCCCTCCCAAACCTGCTCTTTTTTGCATAAGGGACCCCTTGGGCACTATGCAAAAAATAGAGGGTGGCAACACACCGTCCTAGCCATCTGGCATCCGATGGTTGTGAAACTTTATGAGCAGATAGGTAGAAGCCCAATAGACCCACTTGTCACCACCATCGACATCATATGATAATGATGCCCCACCCAAACCTGCTATTTTTTTCATAGGGGACCCCTTGGGCACTGCGAAAAAATAGTGACTGGCAACATACCGTCCTGCCCATCCAATGTTTAATGGTGGTAAAACTTTGCAAGTGGTGGGGTAGTAGGTCCATGGACCTGCTCGCAAAGTTTCACCACTATCAAACATAGTATGATAATGATGCCCCACCTAAACCCATTATTTTTTGCATAAGGGAGACCCCTTGGGCGATATGCAAAAAATAGCAGGTGGCAACACACCATCCCGCCCATCCGGCACCCAATGGTGGTGAAACTTTGGACCTGCTTGTTGCAAAGTGTCACCACCAATCGGACACCGTATGATAATGATACCCCGCCCAAACTTGATATTTTTTGCATGGTGGACCCCCTGGGGCACTAAACAAAAAATAGCGGGTGGCAAGACACAGTCGTGCCCATCCGACGTCCAATGGTGGTGAAACTTGCCGAGTGGAGAGGTAGCAACACCATGGACATGCTCGTAAAGTTTCACCACCATCGGGTGCCGTAGGATAATGATGTCCCACCTAAACCCACTATTTTTTGCATAGGATCCCTTGGGCACTATGCGAAAAAATAGCGAGTGTTGTGGCAAGACACCGTCCCCCCATCGGGTGTCCGTTGAAACTTTGGTGAAACTTTGTGACTGGAGGGGTAGCAATCCAATGGACCCATTCGCAAAGTTTCACCACCATATCAGACACCGTATGATAATGTTGCCCCACACAAACCCACTATTTTTGGCAACACACCATCCCACCCATCTGTTATCTGATGGTGGTAAAGCTTTGCGAGAAAAGGGGTAGGATTCCCATGGACCCTCTTGCAAAGTTTCACCACTATTGGATACCGTATGATAATGATACTCCTCCCAAATCCACTATTTTTTGCATAGGGGGCCCCTTGGGCACTATGCAAAAAATAGCGAGTGGCAACACCATCCTGGCCATCTGGTGTCTGATGGTGGTAAAAATTTACGAGTAGAGGGGTAGGATCCCCATGGACCCGCTCGCAGAGTTTCACCACCGTCATACATCATATGATAAATATGCCCCATGCAAACCCACTATTTTTTGCATAGGGGAGCCCTTGGGCACTATGCGAGAAAATAGCGGGTGGCAAAATCACCGTCCTGCCCATCTGGCATTCGATGGTAGTGAAAATTTGCGAGTGACGGGGTAGCATCCCTATAGACCCGCTCACAAAGTTTCACCACCATCGAATACATTATGACAATAATGCCCCACCCAAACCTGCTATTTTTTGCATAGGGGACTCCTTGGGCATTATGCGAAAAATAACAGGTGGCAACACACTGTCCCGCCCATCCGGCATCTAATGGTGGTGAAACTTTGCGTGTGTAGGGGTAGCAGTCCAAGGGACCCACTCGCAAAGTTTCATCACCATCAAACACTGTATGATAATGATGCCCCACCCAAACCCTCTATTTTTTGCATAGGGGACCCCTTGGACACTATGCAAAAAATAGTGGGTGTGGAAAAACACTATCCTACCCATCCGACGTCTGATCTTGGTGAAATTTTGTGAGTGGAGGGGTAAGATTCCTATGGACTTGATCAAAAGTTTTCACCACCATCGGATGCCGTATGATAATGATGTCCCACCCAAATCCGCTACTTTTTGCATAGGGAATTCCTTGGGCACTATGCAAAACAATAGCGGATGGCAACACACCGTCCCGCCCATGATGTTGGTGAAACTTTGTGAAGGGGTGGAAGCCTCATGGACTCTCTTGAAAAGTTTCATCACCATCAGATACCGTATTATAATGATGCCCACCCAAACCCGCTATTTTTTGCATAGGGGACCCATTGGGCACTATGCGAAAAAATAGCGGGTGTGGCAACACACCGACTCGCACATTTGGCATCTGATGATGGTAACACTTTTTGAGTGGTAGGGTAGAAGCCCCATGGATGTGCTTGCAAAGTTTCACTACCATCGGACACTATATGATAATGATGACCCACCCAAACCTACTATTTTTGGCATAGGAGGGGACCCCTTGGGCACTATGCAAAAAAATAATGGGTGGCAACACACACTGCCACCAATCCGGCATATGGTGAGTTTCTCAGTAAGAAGTAGATGAGAGTATATGATCTCCTCCTTGCTTCACTCATGCTACACAAACTCAATGCTACCCTTGTGCATTTGACCATGTGCATCGTAGTGACCTACCACTATCATGCTGTGGGCACCAAATGAGAATCCATAATCATTAGTCACATCACACTCAAGGGTGCACTTGGGCCTAGTACCCTTAGAATGTAGTAGTCCACCTCCTCCTCATTACCCTCTTGGCAATGACTACAAAAACATCACCCACTATCAAAATACTTGTGAAAGAATCATGATCTGTCCCCTCAGGTAGTGTGAGCAGATCAAAAGTGGTGGCGGGTAATACTCCTTGCTCTGGCCTCAACACCTACTACAACCAATCAGCCCACTCTCACATCTCACAAAGTGAGTAGTCACCTCGATGCATGGCCCGTAAAAGCATGAATGGTGACATGTGAAGATGGTGGGATCATCATAGGATCTTCTCCTAATGGAGCATAGCCTAAGTGTGCCATCCACTATTGCACAATTTGGAGAGGAACCATCAAGGACATTACTGTCAACACACGAAAAGAATCTCCTGACAATCGTGGCATCTCACTGAGGGAAGGAAGAGGTAGCACTAGTGGTCAAATGTGCAGTGCACCAATCCACTACATGCTATGCATCTCGACATTTCTCATTGTCACGATGGAGCTGGTGACGTTTGAGGGCATGTTTGACACACGTACCCACACCATCATGCTCCCCCTTTCCATGCCCTATCTCAGAGAAGTTCTAAATCACCTGGTAGCCTGTCATGCGATGCCAAGAATATAGCAAATAAAATTGATGAGCACTCTTGAATTGTGCCCCACATCCATCAGACCATATCCACCACCCTGTCCATGTGACTCCATGCTCTCTCAAAACGTCATCGTCGTTGTGACAATGGAAGTAATGCAGCACAAACATGGCGATGTGAGAGCGATCATCAGTAATGTAAAAGTGATACTTTCTAATGATGACTCGCTCCTCTGGGCTAGGGCTAGTCGCTATGCCATCTACTGCTGCCTGTGCATGATGCTGATAACTAATATGCACCATGATGGCCACCTAGTCAAGCACATAAGAATGGGAATTGTTAGATTCATAGACAAAATCAATATAAAATAACTTCAAGACCTTAAATTGAAAATGAGGCAATGTCTACCTACTCAGAAAATTAGTACTCTGCTTGGATCTCTTGTTGTGGTGCGAATGTGTAATTCTATGCAAAGTTAATCCATAGAGACAACTACACCACAGAAACTGTTGTAGGCTGGCATGAAACTGACGGTCCTACCACTTGGCACCTTGATCATGATGTATGTAGGCATAGACGGAATCTGTAAATGTGCTCATAAACTTGCCATGTGCCAAATGGTGCTCCACTAGCTGTAATCTCCTCGATTGCCCATGTGTGACATACTCATACTGTCGCCATGTAGCCACCTCGGCCATCGAGGAACCCTCCTCACACAAGTGAAGTAATGCCAAGTTTCGCACAAGGTACAAGTCCCCACATGACACAACCCATACAATGGTAGACGGCATCCTCCACGTGTGGGCATAATAGCGAGTGAATAAATTCTCTCAGGGCTATATATAAGGCATCACCCCTGATGGCCACACAAGCCACGAAAGACATCATACAAAAGATAAAATCCAATGTGGTATCTACAAAGACACGTGTCACGCTGCCTCAAGTAGGTCACAAACCAAGGCTTGCGAGCCTAAATGATGGTGATCTCAGGGTGTGCAGATGTGAACACTCTGTTTGTGTCATCTCAAGAAAGTAAGCCCCATGCACTATGTACTCCCCACAATGAACCCTATGTCGCAATGCCCTCTTGTACTCTAGTGATGCACGACAATGCTTCTCCCAAAACCTCTCTGTCATGGCCCTCATCTCAGGGTCCAATAAACGATTGCATCTAGGTGCATGGCCACTACTAGCCCATAGCGCACCCTCAATCCCATTGTCCAAGCTCTAAGTTCTCGACAATGAATCAGAAGTATGGGAGAAGTGGCATGATGCGTACCTCTGGCAAGACACTACTGGAAACAAAAGTTGTAAGGGCATGTCTTGCAACCAATCCATCTGGATGCATCCTATGCTTGACTATGCTGTAGGACTGCCTCATGCTCAGTAGCACACTAGCACTGGGCCTCCTCGAATGTGGGTTGAAAATCATAGAAGTGGAGGTGTTGCGTGACGAGTGGTGATCAATGCAAGGATGCAACACAAAGATGCAAGCAGGAAAACAAGAGACTTGACATTCTTATTTAGGGCTCTTGTAAAAAGTTCCAAGTTGTAGGTGAGTGTGGGAGTGGGCTTGAGAATAATCCCACATGGGAAGTTTTGGGAGTTTTAGAAGTTTTAGTATAAAAAGTGGCTCATTTGAGAGCTTAAGCACACATTGGGCTAAACTTATGATTGAGCTCTCTTGAAACTAGCTTTCCCTCTTGTTCATAGAGGTGCAAGCTCTTCTCTCTCCCCATCTACACTATTGTATGAGCAATGCTCTTCATATTCAATGCAATGAGATGATGCTTTTCTCTCTTCTCATTTCTATTCTCTAGTGTGCATGCTTCTTTGTTGATGCTTGTGGATTCTCTATTAGGCTTTGTGTGGTAGTGGATTCAAGCTTAAGCTTCTCCATAGCTTGTAGCTTATCCATGGGCAAGGCATTGCTTGAGTAGTAAATGAGAATGCATGTTTATTTCAAGTTCCATTAAGCTTCAAGGTTTGTGTGCATGCTAGGGAAGTAAGTGCTTGAGAATGAAGTATGCTTTGAGCTTGTGTATGCATTAGCTTAGCTTTCTTCTTGTATTGGATGCATGAATGAGTGGGATGATGAGTGAATGAGCAATGGCAAGATTGAACTTGTGTGTGTAAAGTCTATGTCAAGGTAGTGGTGTTCATAGCATTTTCTCCATTCGTGGATAAGCTTTTGTGCACCGGTACGGGTTGAATCCCTAGCTCCGAAAGGGATGCAAATCCCATTGGGTTGAGATACACACGGATCATACTTCTCATGCTACAAGTGAGAGAGTCTTCCGTCTCTCTATTGGCGCCGTTGCCGGGGAGAAGACTCAAAACCGGTTGAGAAGCTTGCATTACTACCACTATTTCTTTTTGTTTTTAGGTTTAGGGTTAGCACGAGTGTGGAATCTCGGAGCTAATGATTAGAAGAGAAAAAAGGTAGATTACAAAGACAAAGCAGGGGCCGGATAAGGTCGCAAATTTTATTTTTTATTTTTGTTATATATATTTTTTTAAAACACACAAAGAAACCATGCATTCTGACGGGTTGTAGCTCTCATGGAGCATTGCAGAATGCTATTGGAGGCATTGCTAAGCTCTTCCATAGCTTATGCAAGCTCCATAGGCTCTCAAGTGTGAAGGCCGCTTAAGGAAGTAGAGGCAGTGAGGAGAAGGGGCTGCAGGTGAAGGCGAGGGCTGTGCGTCCGACGGACAACATTGCCTCTCTCTCTCTCTCTCAGTCTGCTTGCGCTCTCTCTCTCTCTCTCTCTCTCTCTCTCTCTCTCTCTCTCTCTCTCTCTCTCTCTCTCTCTCTCTCTCTCGTTCACTTACTGCACGGGAAGGGAGTTCCGCTTTCTCTATCCCGTTACTTATACGCACGCGAGGCAGGCGACTGGAGGCTGCAGCGTTGTGACGGCGGCGTGGAATTGTAATGTGGGGTGAGCAGGCAACTACAGCATTGATGGCGGTGGCGTGGAATTGCAACGTCGAAGCACAACGACGTCGATGACAACAGGGAGCTCTGTCAGACCGCCTGGATGGAGGTCTGCCCACCGGGGCGGACGGGACTGTGCCAGAGCATCGAAGTCTATCAGACGGCTTGGGCCGGAACTAGATTTGCGTTTGCAGAGGGGGTGAGAGGAGGTGAGTTGCGACTGAAGAGTGAAGAGCCTTCTGAGAGTGTTTGGGACAGAATGCTATGTGGTGGTTGTTCAACAAGGTGGAGGCGGTGTGTTGGGCTGACCTGCTAGAAATCGTAGGGGCTGCAGGTGAAGGCGGCGGCTGACTGTAACCGAGGTGAAGGAGGCGAGAGGCAGCTGTGAAGGCTGGCTGGCGGTGGTGAGCTGGCCAAAAAAGAAGGCGAAGTGGCCGGCAAAGGAGAGCAGCAGAGGAGTTGACCGCGCGAGGAGGCACGTGAAGGAGAGGTGGCCGGCTAGATAAGGCGGCGAGCTCATTGAGTGGCTGCAGAGAAAGCGAAGGAGCAGCAAAGAAATCCGAAATCGATAAGGTGCCAAAATAAGGTTAGTATTTTTTTTATTTTTTATTTTTAATTTTTAATTTTTTATTTTTTATAATAAATTTTCATGTTCTTTGTATTTTTTTTTAAAAAAATATAAAAATACTAAAAAAAACAATAAAATAATAAAAATAAATAAAAATAAATAAAAATAATTTTTTTTTAAAAGAGGAAGAGAAGAGAAGAAAAAAAAAATCTATAAATTATGTGTTTTATTTTGAGTCCACATTTTTTGCATATTCTGTATTTTTTTAAAAATTTCTATAATTTTTTTGCATAATTAGTGTAATTTGCATAATTAGAAAATTTTACATAATTTGTATTTTTATGTAATTATTAAAATAAAAAAATAAAAAAATATAAAAATATAAAATATGTATTTACACACATATTTATGTATAAAATATGTATTTACACACATATTCATGTTAGCTGCATTTAGTGGTTAAGTAGAGTTTATAATTTAAAAAACAAACAAACAAACAAACAAACATATATATATATATATATATATATATTTGTTTAAAAAAATTATATATATATATATATATATATATATATTTATTTAAAAAAATAAAAAAAATCAAAACTAGACACTGCAACGTGCTAAAAATAGCATATGAATCTATGCTCGGGAACAATACTAGGGGGACGTAACACTAGTGCACCATCTAGGGTAACCACCCAAGGGAGCGGCACTCAATCGGTTGTTGGCAACTTGGAGAGCATTCTCGAGACATCTTCGGAGTCTCAAACAGAGAGCCTCTCAAGAACCGAGAGTGATATTTCAATGGACGTAAACGAGTCATTTGGCATGAATAGACCATCCACACCCATTGGTATGGCAGATTCTGCTAATCCATTTGAAATCCCAGATGGGGAGTTGATTGACAACATGAGACTCCATTTCTTGTATACAAACACGTATGGCGGTGAGATCTACAAAGATCCAATGAGCTGGTTTGTTGTTAAAATTGCAGACATTCATTCTGCATTTGAACCAACACCATGGGTAAACTACCAAAATGATATGTACATGGGTAGAAACGGAGTACGCTACGAGGTCACCAAAAATCCTGAACAAGTGGATGCTTTGGGTGTACTTCAACCTAGCGCACAAGCAAAGTAGAAGAAGGAGCTTCCATCGGACCCAAATGTGCCAAGAACATCGTGTAGACCTGGTACGCCCATTTCTTTACTTGAAGAATTATTTTCCGATAGGAATTGGGAGGATAGAGAAAGAACGGGAAAAGGAAAAGAGACCCAGAAAAACCCATGGGACATAGTAAAAGAAATTCCAGTAGTTAAAATCTATCAAGACGACCCAATTAAAGAGGTGTATAGGGATGTGGTAGAAACCTACTATGCAACCACTAAGCACCCGAGCTTAGAGCTTCCAGTCATGCATACAATAACTGTAGAGCATCTAGATGGTTTCACTAAGCGTGTTCATGATAGATGGGGGAACGACTTTAGAACCCTTGAATGGCCAGAGGTTAGGGAAATGACATGGAAAGGAAGGCCCCTTTTCACTGAGGTGTCTACCTTAGACACGGCATGTCCAGATGAATCTTCCTTTCGAGGAGAAACACTAGCACCACCATGGGCTAGAACCCCAAGTGTGGCTCGACCAGCACCTTCCATGCGAACAACTGCTCAAGGACCAGTCTTTCCAATGATTGATCCTACGAGGAGACTCGAGGCTATTAGAGAATCTAGGGGAGAAGAAAGACCACGAGCAAGTGGATATGTACCTCTCCAAGAGAACCCCATAGACCAAGTGAACTGACATTTGAAGAGCCTAGATTTAGAGGCCGAGACTCATATAGGAGACATGATGATGAATACTCTAGAAAAGTGAGACCATCTGCGCTGCAAAAGCTTGTCAAGAAGTATGACGGATCTGGTAACCCATATGACCATATAGCAGCTTTTAAGCAAGCTATACATGCGGAGCAAGTCACGGATACGCATACACAAATCGAAGGGTTTGGCTTGATGCTAGAGAGTAAGTCTTTATCATGGTTTCAGACTTTAGAGCTTGAGGCAAAGCGATCTTTCGATGGGCTGGAAAAGAGCTTTATAGCTGCATTTTCAAAAATGGGAATTAAGCACAATGCGGTAGCTCAAATTTACGCTTTTAAGCAAAAAGATCAAGAATCTGTGCGAGATTGTGTAAATAGGCTAAAGTAGTACATCAATCGATGCCCCGACGATGAGAAGCCAAGCCAAGGAAGATTAATTTCTATCTTCCTGGAAGGCTTACGAAACAAGACGCTTCACGCTCACTTGTACGCAAAGAAGCATGTCATCTTCAATGAGTGTTGCATGGATGCCATGGATTACGATGACAACTTTGACATGACTGGCATGGGAAACCAGGATAGTCATCCGGATGATAAACGTAGCTCTGGGAAGGGCTCTGACTCTAGTGTGCCATTAGTTAATCCAGATCAGATTACCGAGATAATATTGAAAAAGATGGGGCAATACTACAGACCTTCCTATCGACCCCAACCATCATACATGCATACTGTACCTACAGGCCCCTATGTGTGTGGAGGATGTGGAGGTAGCCATTAAACTGAGCAGTGCCCAACCTTTTCACCATTGGTTGGCAATCAACCACACAAAGAAGTGGTGTTGTGGAGGATGTGGAGGTAGCCATAAAACTGAGCAGTGCCCAACCTTTTCACCATTGGTTGGCAATCAACCAACAAAGAAGTGGTGCCAGCTTTGTAAATGGAACTACACACATGTGACTTTGGACTGCAATCACATGGATACAAAGGGAACAAGCAGCCAACTCTGCACCTAGACAACAAGTTGTGAACCATGAGAGCTTAGTGGCTCAAGAGCAAGCACGGCCGGTGCTAGGAGCTCAACCTCCTCCACCACCTGGCACGGCTTCCTTTAGATATGTGGAATATGAGAATCCTGAATTAGGTATGGAGATGGTTAGCTCTCAACCATGCTACATCAAAGTGGAGCATCCTCTTGTCGAACCCTACTTTGAGAACCCAACCGGACCAAGCCTAGTTCATGACTTTAATGGAGACCCAAGCTCTTTGATGCTTATAGGATTTCAGCCAACCACGACTCAAGGTTATCCAGGACCATATCCTACAAAGAGACTATACCCCACGCAACAAACAGGACCATGCTACGAATGTGGTGGACCACATTGGGCGAGAGAATGTCCAAACAAGAAATGACCCCTCTTAGCTAACATAGGCACAACATCTACGTTTCCACCTATAGAAAGGTTTTGCCAAGGGTGTAGCATTGACCATCTACCAAGGATTGCTTGTTGAAACCTGCGGATCCGGCAGCACAAAAAGCTAAAGCACCTCTCAACTATGTTGAAGTGATTCCATCACCCACGACATCTGAGGAGGAGAACGAACTAGTGTCGCTAAGAGTAGTGACTAGAGCCCAAGTGCAAAAGAATATCAAAGAGGTTGTTGAGAAACCCTCTGAGATTAAGGTTCTATCCAAAGATGGAAAAGAGAGAAAGAAATCAACTCGACGTAAACCACGCAGCAAGGGGAGTAAGAAGTTGAAGGAGCAGAAGAGCTCTGATGGAGGAAACTCTATCCCAAAAGAGCTAGAAGGAATGTTGAAAACAAAACAAATAGGAGAGAAAACTCAAAATGAGCAAAAGGGAAAAGCATCCAAGTCTGAGGAAAGCTCAGGAGGATCAATCCTTGGACAAGGTGTACGAGCCTTTAGATGTAGCGCTTCAAGCATATAATAGTAGGATCACAGCTCTGACCAAGCTGCCTAAGAAGCTGCAAGAATATCCCAACCCTCGTGAAGAGACCATCAACTTGGCTATCCATAAGCAGTTGATTAGGGATACTCAGACTCTAATAAACCGCCCACCACCTATGTACGCAAGAGGACCTGCTTCTCTGAAGCCTAACTTAGAGACGATACCAGAAGCCGCGCCATGCATGGAAAAGGGAAGTGAAGTTGTATCTCTACATTTCCCAAAAGCATAATGATGAGCTATGGTGGATCAAACACTAGAATCAATATCATTAACAAAGTTATTATCAAATAATTAAGACATAATTAGTGAATAATTAGCAAATAGATTATTGTAGGCATGGATACTAAAAAACCAGCAAATTCTCATTAGGTCTATACCTCAATTTATAGATTTTACATCAAGCATCAAATCCCATTGATTTCTCCATCATTCACTCCCAGAATATCTCGATTCTCTCCACCTCTTCTCTTTTCCCTGAATATCTCCCAGAATATCTCCACACTCCTAAATTCCCTCATGCTACCCATTATTCTCTCCCAGTAGATTCTTCTAACCTTTTCACAGGTTCTTTCACAATTACATCTCCTCTTTTACAGCCTCTATCCAAGAGCTTGTTCCCACACACACCCTATTCACTTGTATATTTCAACACCTCTCCTCAAGTGAATAATCCTAGCACACCTGGACCCTATACCAAGTTTCCCTCTTACTTGATAGTCCGCGACCAGTGCCTCAAGTCCCTAAACTCCATAGTCCTTGACACTCTCTCTCTCTCTATGTGTCCAAGGCTACTATAAGTGCCCGTGACCTTGACTAAAGTGCTCACACATACATCTACCACGTGGCCTACATCATCGGTGGCTCAGAGGTGGTTTTACTTTATTGGGGTAGGTTACATTGGGTTGTGGGGTCTCTCTCTCTCTCTCTCTCTCAGAGATTTTCACATGGCTCCTCACTCTTTGGAGCCTCACATCTTCTCTTATCTTCAGTCTTCTTATCGTGGCAGCTTCTCTCCACGTGTCCGTCTCTTCTTTTAGTCTTCTTGGGGCAGCTTCTCTTCTCATATCCATGTCTTCCTTCAATTCTTCTTGGTGTGGATCTTCCTCTTGGAAAGAGATATTCTTCTTCTTTCATGGCTGGGGCCATGAGCTCGTCCGTTAGGTCATTTTGCTCCATGTGAGCAACATGTTTCAATGTTTTGCTGACAGTTCATTTGGGCTTTTTATGTTTATCTTGTATCATTATGCAATGCAAACCCAAATTTATACGGGAGGTCTTACCTCTTGCCTTATTCTGGAGACAAGGGCAGTGTCTCTTCCCATTTTTACACTGATGTAATGTGCCCAATACATAATGCGTATAGCATTCATTCTTATGCACATTCCCAAATGCAACTCTGTCTGTGAATAATCTTGATTTTAAGTGAGATTTATAGGCATTAACCAAGGGTTAAATGCAAAATGATGATTATCACAATTTTATCAGCATAATTTTACCAGAAATTACATTAAATCAAGGGTAACCAATTTGTACGGGATGGTTGGAGTATCAAACCAACTCCGATTTGTAATCTGAAGTTATAGGGATCTATATCAGATACCTAATGGTTAATTTGAACCCTCAATTACACCAAAATACAGTGATTAGTATTGATTAATCACTGATTAGCAAATTAATGCTCTGTTTTGTGTGCAAAAAACAGAGTATGCGGGGAGTCCAGATCTGGTGCCTTCCGCTTCAAATGAGCTCAAATGCTTTCAAAGGCATCAATAGCAACGAGTCTAGTAGAGGATTAAGCCAAGAAACACAAGATTTGACCAAATATTGAAAGCTTAATCTCTGTTTTACCAAAGTCACTTGTAGATTTGATGAAGAGCTTGGATCTCACTGTAGACTTGATGAAACTGAATCCTGTCTCCACCAGCTTGTAGAGCATGCTTGAAAACCCCCGGGGCTAAGAGGAATCAGACCCATTTGATTTGATGAAATAGAAATCATTGATTTACTGCAGAAAAACGTAGCTTTTTAATCAGCAAAAATCGGGAGCTTGCGTGGGCGGTTTGCGCTTCTAATTTGATGGGCTAGAGCTCCTATGGGTTAGCTATCTTGGGCTAGAAGGGTTTGGGCAATGGTCGAGTGTGCAAGGAGAGGGAGATCCTCCACTGGCTAGGGGTACAGAGGCTAATTGAAAAAAGAGAGAAAATTATAATTTTCTACTAATTCTAATTAATTAACTAATGGGCTCATAAACCTAATTGATTCTATGCATGGCTTTGATACCATGTTGAAATTTGAGCATAATGATGAGCTATGGTGGATCAAACACTAGAATCAACATCATTAACAAAGTGATTAGCAAATGATTAAGATGTAATAATTAGCAAATAGATTAACGTAGGCATGGATACTCAAAAACCAACAAATTCTCATTAGGGCTATGCCTCAATTTATAGAGTTTACATCAAGCATCAAATCCCATTGATTTCTCCATGATTCACACCCAGAATATCTCCACCTCTTGCCTGATTCTCTCCACCTCTTCTCTTTTCCCTGAATATCTCCCAGAATATCTCCACACTCCTAAATTCCCTCATGCTATCCATTATTCTCTCCCAGTAGATTCTTCTAACCTTTTCACAGGTTCTTTCACAATTACATCTCCTCTTTTACAGCCTCTATCCAAGAGCTTGTTCCCACACACACCCTATTCACTTGTATATTTCAACAGATTTTGGAGATGAAATTCCTGAAATAGAGGAAGCAGTAGCAAGGGAGATGTGGGATGCGGTGCAAAAACAAGTTGAGGATCTAGCATCTTCTGACAAGTCACCACCGTTATCTATAGTAGAATTCTCGAATCAAAGGATTCAAGAATTAGATGCTTTATCTCTAGCAAGGGAGATGTGGGATGCAGTGCAAAAACAAGTTGAGGATCTAGCATCTTCTGACAAGTCACCACCGTTATCTATAGTAGAATTCTCGAATCAAAGGGTTCAAGAATTAGATGCTTTATCTCTACCAGATGATGCTCAGACTGTTGTCTCAGCTCGGAGCAACAAGCTCACATGCAAGACACTGCCCTCATATTTAGGACTGTACGAAGCACATAGCCAAATCATGTGAGTACCATCAATAACACGACAACCTCATCAGGAATGAGACATAGAAAGTTTACAAGCTTTAATGTCGGCACCAGTTACGTGTACCATTCCACTCGCAGAGTTCTTAAAGCTTAGGCCAAGATTGTGGGGAGAAGTGGCTACACAATTAACTGAGCAAGGATTGTGGAACCAGAATATCCAGGTTAAGGAGTTGTTGAAGGCAAAGGCTTCTGGGCTAATGCTTAAGCAAACAATTCCGGTTCCTGTGAACAAAGTTGGCAAGTATTGTGAAGACGATGAAGGAAATACTACACTTCCTGTGGAGATCAACAAGATTGAATCTATAGCTATTCTAGATAGCGAAGCAGGGGTGAGTATAGCAACAAAAATTGTATGGAAAATGTGGGGAAAACCTGCAATTAGAAGTACAAGGATGAGTTTGCAATTGGCAAACGGAAATCTAGAGAGTCCCTTAGGATTGCTTGAGAATGTTATAGTCACATCATGTGGCATTGAGTACGGACATACCTTTGCTATTGTAGACTTTGGCAAGAACACAAATTACGAAGTGATCCTAGGAAGGCCATTCATGCGCCAATTCAAAATGATTCAAGACTGGGGTTACAATTACTTGTACCTCAGACATGAGAATGTAACCACGAGGGTGAATCTAAAAAACCATGCTTATCGAGATGTGATGCACTCTCCTGTGGATGAGTTTAATTCCGCTTCTTCAGAAGCATCAGGAGCAACTATGTCTGAAGGAAGAGCTGATCTATGGATCTGTGAAGCATCTTGTCGAGACTTGCAACCTGGAAATGTTACCATAGACAGAAGTGTGACGGATGAAGCGTATATCCCTATACCTTTTCCTGAGAACTTGATAGACCAAATGTACCCTCAGCTGACACAAAATTGCCGGATTCTCCCTCCTAATTACTTCCTTATGTCCTCATGCAAAAACAAGTCCTCTAACCTCTCAGAATGTCCTCTAGCATATGAGATGAACATACAGCCACAACCCTAGTACCCTGCTAGTCCCTCCCTGACCCTTCTGACCCTCCTCTAACTCAACTAAACTGGATTCTATCTCCAAATTATGACACAAAATACGGATTGAAAATTATCCTTCGGGTCTTTCAGAGTGTCCTCCACCATGAGCTAGCTTCACAACCTTTCTTCAGAATCTCTCTATATCAGTGGTATCAGCCAAACAACCCTCTGTTGACACTCCCTTGACCCCCTTCTTCTTGCTCAATCAGAGAGAGATATTGCTATAGTTGGAGGAATTTTGAGCACTTCAATCTGGGGCACCTTGTTGATTACATATGCAGAATACCATGAGAGATTTACAGAAGGTGTTTTTAGAGACAAACAATGTACACACAATAAAGGATTTTTTGTATTCAAAATAAAGAATGTGTTGTTGAATTAAGAACAAAAGATAAGAGCACATGAGAGAGAGAGAGAGAGAGAGAGAGAGAGAGAGAGAGAGAGAGAGAGGTTTAATAATAATTGATTTTGAGAGATTATGGACTCTAGCTACTTCCAATAGCTAATCTTTGCTCCCAGCATAAGGCTAATTAAGCTGTAAGTTGCACAAATTATAGGTATAACTGATGGCATATGTTGATCAACTTTTCTAGATGAGAATGCAAAATGGCCATGATTGTTTTGACAACCCAAATCATAAACTGGTATCACAACAAGGCTTCAAAGCCGAGTTTATTAGGCTTATTAATCCATACCACATCTCCATGGTGCACCTCGATGCAAGGCGCGACGATACACTAAGCTCAGACAATTCAGATGTGCTAGCTACATGTTGTTGAGGAGCATCCCATAACAGCCACACCGCGGACACCTTGGGTCTTTGCTTGACAAGAGTACACACATCAAACATCTCATGCAAGCTATATTTGTCATTAGTGTTTCATCTCTCACTTTAATCTGGCCATTAATTTCTTGATTACATGGTGATAATACAAACATTTAACTGCACCTCCTTCAGTGGTTTCACTAATCCTTTATAATTGGCATCATAAAGATTTCAAAAGACTTGAGACTTCTCTTTTCAAGCTTTGTCAACTGTCAACTCATGTGGACCTTTGAACAGATTAACGGCATGGAGCATTCCCGTGGTGCAACCATACAGAGAATGGAATTGGCTGTTTTGAACAACTTGGATTGGAATCTTCGATCAGTCACTCCATTTGCCTTCATAGAGAAGGGGATAAGTTGCCTTGATGTTGGCCATCATGCAAAGAACTTCCTTCTCGAGAATGTATTTCAGAGCTCCTTCTAGAAACACTCCCTGGTTCTAATTGCACCAAGAAGATGCTCATTTTGATTCCCTCACCTGCAAAGCATTTTATGTTTAATTAGTTGTAGCCTAGAGGCGTGAGCCAGATTAGCTTATGTGCACTCCACACAGAACTTTCAACGGCTCCAGCTGGCTGGCAAGCACATAAAAAAGGCATTTGTATATGTAGGTGCAATCTCAAGCAGTGGGCATGGAATGGACTTCATGCATCCTTTAGCATCCTTTAGCATAGAGGGTCCTCAAATTCTAATTACAATACACGCCATCTATGCACTTGACCTTATCTTCCACATTCTTTTGCTTCGAGATTATGGACACTAGCTACTCCCAAGAGCTAATCTTTGCTCCCAGTATAAGGCTGCTTAAGTTGCAGGTTGCACAAATTACAAAAATGCACGTATAGACATGCATATAGACTCACTTATAGATGCATAAATTGACATGCTTATAGACACGCTTTGGAATTAAAAAATATTCCAAAGACTACTTATGTAGATGTACAGCTACATTTTCTACATATGCAACTGCATTTTTGTGACACGCAGCTCTTTGGTTTAAGTTTTGCGTACTTGTACATAGACGAATCAAGATCAACAAAGATATCAACATAAAAACTTAAATTAAAGATAGATATGCACAAAAAGATTTGTGAACACACTTTGAATATTGATTAAAGAAGATGAAAAATTACATTTTATATCCAAAACTTTCTCCATACATGATCGTTGCCACACATAAGGCTTGAATAAAAACATAGATACATAAAGAAGATGAAAAATTTCATCTTATATCCAAGAAATTATCCATACATGATGGTAGCCACATGAGGCTTGAAAAAGAAACATAGTTGCATAAACCAAAACTATATATAAAGAAAAACTACAAGGAAAATTACTTGGAGGAGTCGTCGCTCTCTGAGTCATCTTGTCCTCCTTCTTGTCCACCTTGTGCCTACACAAAGTGAAGATATATATAAATAAAAACAGAAAGTATTATAAAGGTTGAAACATGTTTTGTAAATAAAAATAAAAAGTATTACCTGCATTGGTGTTCTCCTTGCTCGATTGTATTGTTCGTCTCAGAGATGATCCCTTCATCGTGAAGGTAATCCCATGTATCTCATCTACTGTGGCGACGATGGTAGCCAATCTCTACTGGGGTAGAATCTCTACCCACAATGTCACGCTACATCACAAGACACGCATTATAACACAACTCAAATAGAGAGAATACAAAGAAAAGACATGAAGTTGCACTATACATACAAACTCGGCCTCCCATGATCCACGACCTCTAGATCCGAAGTGCGACAATCCATATCGCTCCATTTGTATTCGTCGCACTTCTCTTTGTTGCTGGTTCACTACTCCTTCTAGGACCTCCTTCTTGGCTTTCTTCCACTCGTCCCTATGAGAGCACTAGATGGCTTTCTTCCACTCGTCCCTATGAGAGCACTAGATGGCTTGCCATGTCCATTTTGACCAGCATCTATTCGGGCTTTCAACTCCTCCTTTGCATGTCTCCTTACTAGAGACCTCCTATCCTTAAGTATGTCTTTGATTTTGTGTTGCACCCATCTACTGTTAAAGCTTTGGTTGTGAGGATTAGGATACTTCTTGTGAATAGCTTTAATGCAATCATCCACTAGGCTCGTCCTTTGCTGCTTAAAATGTATAAAGCAATCTTTATAGTGTGCAAAAACTACTTGGTGCAAGTAGTTTACCACCTTCTTCCCACGAGAGTCATCAACTATGCCGCCCACATCTGTGATATCATAATATGATATATCACCATGATGTGGTGGTGACTCTAAACTATCCCCACCCCCAAAGCACTGCCCTAGGCATCCTTTATCTCCTTTACCTCCACTCTCAGTGCTAGTGCAGTGTGAGGTACGACCGCCACTATCTCCACGACTACCCTACGACGACGGCTGTCACTCATGAGAGCCATGATGACTGTGAGGTGTCATATCTCCTGAAGGTGCAGGTGTAGGAGATGCTATAGCACTAACTGGGGTTGACAGATAAGGGGTGAATGTAAAGGTGGGTGAAGTGCCTAGCAAGGGTAAAGTGGCTAGTAAGGGACTCTGTTGTTGGGCTATGGGCGGCGGACCTGATGGTAAAGGGGTGTCTGCTGCATAGGCTGCCAACGACTTGGGGGTGGGAATATAGCCAAAGATGCCCTCTACCTCCCTAGCAAACTATCATTGTTGAGACTCAATGAGAGCCTTAACCTGTAGGTCTGTGTGGGGGATAAGAGGACGAAGACCTAGGCCACATCTATACAAACAAAGAAAATATTAAAAAAATATTATGAAATGAAGACTTCCCAGCTCTTTAATCCTCGGGTGTAAGATTCCTCCCCAGCCTCTCAAGATGTCCAGCATCTTCCCTTGTAATCAAATCCCTCTTCAGAAATATAAAAGATCTTGTTTCTACCAGTTTTGGCCTAGAGAGAGAAAATGTTCTAGAAAGAGAATATTCAGATTTTAAATATTTTTGGATAGAAAAATATCTCATCTTATTAAAATAAGTTTCCCTGAAACAGAAGTTCAAAAAGATTTCCAGAAGGTGCATTAGAAATTAAGTATAATCTGTTCAAGAGGCATTATCCTGGGGGTGAAGATTTTTTTGAAATTTTAAATTAAGGTTCCTATGGACCAATAAGATTCATCCAAATGTAGGGAGGAGATAAATGAAGAAATAAAAGAAAAATCCCCCAAACATGAGTAAATACTCACATAAGATGAAGAGTTGACTAAGGACAAGGTTAATAGTTAAAAAAGAGAGATATTTAGGTGAAATGATGCATTTTTTACACCTCTGCATGGGGGAATTCCCCTCATGAAGGAGGCGCCTATTTCACATGCTTGAATGAGTTTTAAACTCCCAAATAATGGGATATTTTTATCTCTCCTCTCTCCTGTTTCAGTTAGATCCAAAAAGTGACCAAAATTGATCCAAAAAATTGACCAAACTGATCTAGAAAATTCTAGAATCAGTTGGCTTGGTTAGAAGCTCACTTTTTCCTATAAATAGAAGCCTTCCCCTTTGTTGAAACTCAATAGTGTTTTATGCACTGTTACGCTACTCCTCCCAAGCCAAGAACTGTGAATTTAATTAATAATTCACTAGTTTTTGACATTTTCCTCTTCCAAAGATTGGTGGCCACTCTTGTCTCAAACAAGAGTTGAACCCTCAAACCATCAAGCCAAAGGAAAGCTCTCAAAGTCATTAGTAAGTTGGTGATTCTTCTCTTTTTACACTTATTTTATGGTTTTTATGATTTTAAATGGTTTTTATGCTTTATGTCTTCTCAAAAATTGCAAATAATGTTATGCCTCATTACAAAAAGGCATTCCCCTCTCTTCTATAGTAAATCAACCCTTCTTTATCTTAGCTAAGTGATAATGGATAGAATTAAACTTTTTATAATGTTTTCTCTTGTATAAGTGAATTTTGAGTAGTATAGATTACTTTAAATCAATTAGAATCAATTTTTATGACAAAATCAAGTAGGAAAAATTGAAAAATGGTCAGCCATACAAAAAAGGAGGTTATGGTAGAATTTTTTAGAAATAAGAATTATCTTTTATTATGCTAAAAGTGTAATTCCTATCAATTCTATACTCTAAGAGTGTCATTTTCATGCATAGAAATTGCTTATTGATTATTGTTATTTTTATGCATAAAGGAATAATTTTCTTTTATTATGAAAGTGTTACTTTCATCACAATAGATTTTTATGCATAAAGGAATAATTTTCTTTTATTATGAAAGTGTTACTTTCATCAAAATAGATTTTTATGCACAAAGGAATAATTTTCTTATGAAAGTGTTACTTTCATCAAAATGGAACTTTTAGGCATAAAAGATTATGTTTTCATTATAAAAATGGAAGTGTTACTTTCATCAAAATAGATTTTTATGCACAAAGGAATAATTTTCTTATGAAAGTGTTACTTTCATCAAATGGATTTTTATGCACAAAGGAATAATTTTCTTATGAAAGTGTTACTTTCATCAAAATGAAACTTTTAGGCATAAAAGATTATGTTTTTATTATAAAAGTGTTATTTTTATCATATTTGATTTTTATGCATAGAAGTATGCATAAAAGATATTTTTTTATTATAAAAGTGTTACTTTTATCATATTTGATTTTTATGCATAAAGATTAATTTTTATTACAAAAGTGTTACTTTTATCATATTTGATTTTTATGCATAAAAGTATGCATAAAAGATATTTTTTTAATTATAAAAGTATTACTTTTATCATATTTGAATTTCATGCATAGAAGTATGCATAAAAGATATTTTTTAATTATAAAAGTGTTACTTTTATCATATTTGATTTTTATGCATAAAGGGTTGCATAAAGATTAATTTTTATTATAAAAGTGTTACTTTTATCATATTTGATGCATAAAAGTATGCATAAAAGATATTTTTTTATTATAAAAGTGTTACTTTTATCATATTTGAAAAGATATTTTTTAATTATAAAAGTGTTACTTTTATCATATTTGAATTTCATGCATAGAAGTATGCATAAAAGATAATTTTTATTATAAAAGTGTTACTTTTATCATATTTGATTTTTATGCATAAAGGGTTGCATAAAGATTAATTTTTATTATAAAAGTGTTACTTTTATCATATTTGATTTTTATGCATAAAGGGTTGCATAAAGATTAATTTTTATTATAAAAGTGTTACTTTTATCATATTTGATTTTTATGCATAAAAGATATATTTTTTATTATAAAAGTGTTACTTTTATCATATTTGATTTTTATGCATAAATGGTTGCATAAAGATTAATTTTTATTATAAAGGTGTTTCTTTTATCATATTTGATTTGTATGCATAAAAGTATGCATAGAAGATATTTTTTTATACTAAAAGTGTGATTTTCATCATAAATGATTTTCACGAATAAACATATGCATAGAAGATATTTTTTTAAATTAAAAGAGTGATTTTTACCATAAATGATTTTTTTATGATGATAAAAGTGTGACTTTCATCAGAATCGGATTTTATGCATAATTAGATGCATATTGAATCTTTATAATTAAATCAGTGTTCTCTTTAATCCTCTATTTAAATTTCGTAAGAATTGGAAAAATGAATAGGTAGATAATATGTGAGAGAAAATTCTACCATTTCATATTCACTAAGATGGTAATGAGAAAATTCAATTAAACTATCGAAGTCAGAGATCGAGATAAATGATTATTTTATTCCTCTTAAGAAATCCATGTTTTAGAAATCTGTAAACAAATATTCATCGAAAGAAATTTAGAAAAAGAGAAATTGAAATAGTACCTTTCGAGAAAGATAATTTAGGAAGAACCTTTCCAGACCTAAACTCTGATTCAAACTATTGACCAAGACCTAATTCCTTCGTCAATGACGATGTGATCAGTTCAGGAAAATGTACTCAAAACACCCACCGAAATTTGAATCTAGTTAAGACTCTTGATTTTGATCTGAGGATCAAGTTAACAGAATTCGAGGAATTCTGTTTGGAATTCAGACCTGGATCTAGAAGTATTGGGATATGGATTTAAGATTATTCATGGTTTTCAAACAAAATCAAAACAAAACTTGCATAGAAACCCTGTTTTCTTAAAAGACTGTCTTACGCCAGAATGCTGGAGGGAGCATTTGGTATATATGTTTATCTAAGGGAAGCTCGATTGCAACAACTGGAGGGGAATGTTCGAGGGACAGCTCACGCGGCAAAGCCTATCGAGGTCTTGACCAGCCTCGGTATGGTTAAAATGGTGCACTTCCGGTACGATGGACGAGGGCCGACGAAGCGGTCCCTGAGTGAAGTGCCAGGACACCTAAGGAGGATCTTGGAGGGTTCTAACCAGGCGATGCATGGGCTCGCCATGCCGAGGACACCCATTCGTATGTCGAGGAAGATATTGTATGACAGACCAATATTTTTGTAATCTATCACTGAATCTCGTTGTTGACTCGCTAGTCTCAACGGAGAGTCCAGAGTGATACTGTTTTGTGAGAAACAAAGACTCAATGTAACTTTGAAGTATGACGTGTAACCAGTAAATTGTTTGTTAATGGATTCTTTTGATTAAAGTTTTAAAGAGGAGTGTGTGCGTATTTGTTTTCTAAAGCTAAAGTTAAGAAAGGCATTTCAATTATGGGTGGGTGAGTACTTGTTTGGTTCCACCGATTCCAGTGGTAGGGTGGTGGCTAACCCATGGGCCGGATGGGGTTAGGCTGGAATCATGGAGTTTTAATAATCAAACTGAAAAATCTTAGGATTACGCTAGGATTCGAGTAGATAGTTAATTCCCTGATAAAATTCTCAATTGAGTGGATCAACGGCTGTGCCTAATCTTGATTAGAAAAAAAGCGTTGAATTGCTCAGATGATCAATTTATATCAGTAATAGTTTCCTTCTATCTGGTTTAATTCAGGTGGAGGATAGTTTCCTTCTATCTGGTTTAATTCAGGTGGAGGATAGTTTAGATTTTGATCTCGTTAGAAAACTCGTTAAGAAAAATTCAAAAAGGTGGAATCGTCCCTGCTTTTCGGGCATGGAAATTTTTCCCGGTTTCGGTTTTCGGAGTGACCACTAGCCTAGTCTCGTGCCCGGACATTCGAGGGCGAGGCCCCAAGTGAGAAACCCCGCCCCGCGCATGAGGGGGCTGCTTCCGCTGCTAGCTACCGGGAGTCCCGGTGTGCGGAGGGGGCAGAGGGATCTCACATCGGGAATCATCTCATTAATAAGAAAGCATGTAAGCCGTTATGCAAGTCGTCATCGGGAATCATCTCATTCCCGGCACTATGCATTATATAAGCCTTATGCAAGCCGTTACGCAAGCCTTGCATAAGGCCTTAAGCATGAGGCCTTATGCATAAAGCACTAAGAATGAGGCCGTATGCATAAAGCACTATGCATAAAGCTTATGCATGAGCCTTATGCATAAGGCCTTAAGCATGAGGCCTTATGCTTAGTTTTATGCATGAGGCCTTATGCAAAAAGCTTTATGCATAAGGCTTATGCATAAAGCTATGCATGAGGCCTTATGCATAAAGCTTTTGCATGAGGCCTTAAAGCTTAACATGAGGCTTATGCATAAAGCTTATGCAAAGGCTTATGCATAAGGTATAAAGCTTATGCATAAAGCATAAAGCTTAAGCATAAGGCCTTAAGCATAAAGATTATGCATAAAGCTTAAAGCATACGGAATATAGCTTAAAGCATACGGAATAAAGCTTAAGCATAAGGCTTAAGCATAAAGCTTATGCAGGAGCATTATGCATAAAGCTTATGGGTAGACCTACAAAATAAATCCCGAGCACCCAAGGGTGCAATAATAATAGAGGAAAGATATGAAAGCACTTACCTCTTTTTCGTAATGTTGAAAGAAAGGATTAGAGGACCTACAAAACCAACAAAAGGGTGAGCAAAAGATTAGTAATGTATACATACAGACCAAGAAAATATTAAGAAAATTAGTAATGTATACATACAAAATACTAGTAATCAAATATTAAAAACATATAAGCTTATGCATAAGGCTTATGCATAAATCATAAAGCTTATGCATAAGGCTTAAAGCATATGCATAAGGCTTATGCATGGGCTTAAAGCATAAGGCTTAAAGCATATGCATAAAGCTTAAAGCATAAGGCATAAGGCTTATACATGGGCTTAAAGCATATGCATAAAGCTTAAAGCATAAGGCATAAGGATTATGCATAAAGCATAAAGCTTAAGCATAAGGCCTTAAGCACGAGGCCTTATGCATAAAGCATGCACGAGCATTATGCATAAAGCATTATGCATAAAGCTTATGGGTAAACCTACAAAGAAAAACCCTAGCACCCAAGGGTGCAATAATAATAAAGGAAAGAGAGGAAAGATATGAAAGCACTTACCTCTTTTTTGTGATGTTGAAAGAGAGGATTAGAGGACCTACAAAACCAACAAAAGGGTGAGCAAAAGATTAGCAATGAATACATACAAACCAAGAAAATATTAAGAAGATTAGTAATGCATACATACAAAATATTAGTAATCAAATATTAAAAAAATATAATAAACAAACCAAGAGGCCTACCTTGGTTATTTGTGATTTTTGAGGTAAAAATCTGTAAAATAGCCAAAAAAAAGTGAGCTATATAAACACTTGATTAGCTTAAGCACAAAAGAAAAATAGAGTTCAAGAAGAAGAGCAAGAGCAAGAGCAAGAGCAAGAGGAAGAGCAAGAGAAAGAGCAAGAGCAAGAAGAAGAAGAAGAGAAAGAGACTCAACACAACCTTAAGGTATGTACAAAGGTAAACTCTTACTCCACAGTCCTTTGTAAAGCAGATTTGCAGCCTAGTGATGAAGCTTGAGAGGGTGAGAGAGGATTAGAAATAGGGCAGGATGCTTTTTGGAAGAACTACGTTTTGTTAAACTACTCGAGCAAAACACTCTCGGGTTTAATTTTCGATCTTTTTGGCCACAGTGCGTGTCTATTTTCGTGTCTATGAATGTGTCTATACATGTGTCTAAAAACACGTCTATTCTATAGAGTAGATGCATTTATAAATGCACTTGTAGATGCATTTTTAGACGTGTATACAAACACGTTTATAGACACGAAATAGAACAGTTTTTAAACACACATAGAAAGATGAAAATTATTTATTATTCTTTTGAATATGCAAGATGTCTTCTTCAACCAGTTCTTCTAGTGATGAGATGAGTCCCTTCGTGTTCAAAATCTAGATCGTTGGTTGCAACAAAAAATAAAATGTATGTGTGATCGTTGTCGAGGATGTATGCGTCGACAACGTAGCATGACAACGAATCACATTTCAATGTGTAATCTTGATTAGGAAAAAAACGTTGAATTGCTCAGATGATCAATTTATATCAGTAATAGTTTCCTTCTATCTGGTTTAATTCAGGTGGAGGATAGTTTAGATTTTGATCTCGTTAGAAAACTCGTTATTAAGAAAAATTCAAAAAGGTGGAATCATCCCCGCTTTCCGGGCATGGGAATTTTTCTCGGTTTCGGTTTTCCGAGTGACCACCAGCCTAGTCTCGTGCTCGGACATTCGAGGGCGAGGCCCGAGTGAGAAACCTTGCCCCGTGCATGAGAGGGCTACTTTCGCTCTGCCAGCTACTACCGGGAGTCCCGGTGCACGGAGGGGGCAGAGGGATCTCACACCGGGAATCATCTCATTAATAAGAAAGCATGTAAGCCATTATGCAAGTCGTCGTCGGGAATCATCTCATTCCCGGCACTATGCATTATATAAGCCTTATGCAAGCCGTTACGCAAGCCTTGCATAAGGCCTTAAGCATGAGGCCTTATGCATAAAGCACTAAGCATGAGGCCTTATGAATAAAGCACTATGCATAAAGCTTATGGATAAAGCACTATGCATAAAGCTTATGCATGAGGCTTATGCATAAGGCCTTAAGCATGAGGCCTTATGCATAGTTTTATGCATGAGGCCTTATGCATAAAGCTAGACATGAGACCTTATGTATAAAGCTTTTGCATGAGGCCTTAAAGCTTAACATGAGGCTTATGCATAAAGCTTAAAGCATAAGGCATAAAGCTTATGCCAAGGCTTATGCATAAGGTATAAAGATTATGCATAACGCATAAAGCTTAAGCATAAGGCCTTAAGCATAAAGCTTAAAGCATACGGAATAAATCTTAAGCATAAAGCTTATGCATGAGCATTATACATAAAGCTTATGGGTAGCAAATCTCGAGCACCCAAGGGTGCAATAAAAATAGAGGAAAGATATGAAAGCACTTACCTCTTTTTCGTGATGTTGAAAGAAAGGATTAGAGGACCTACAAAACCAACAAAAGGGTGAGCAAAAGATTAGTAATGTATACATACAGACCAAGAAAATATTAAGAAGATTAGTAATGTATACATACAAAATACTAGTAATCAAATATTAAAAACATATAAGCTTATGCATAAAGCATAAAGCTTATGCATAAGGCATAAAGCATAAGGCTTATGCATAAAGCTTAAAGCATATGCATAAGGCTTAAAGCATATGCATAAGGCTTATGCATGGGCTTAAAGCATAAGGCTTAAAGCATATGCATAAAGCTTAAAGCATAAGGCATAAGGCTTATGCATGGGCTTAAAGCATATGCATAAAGCTTAAAGCATAAGGCATAAGGATTATGCATAAAGCATAAAGCTTAAGCATAAGGCCTTAAGCACGAGGCCTTACGCATAAAGCATGCACGAGCATTATGCATAAAGCATTATGCATAAAGCTTATGGGTAAACCTACAAAGAAAAACCCTAGCACCCAAGGGTGCAATAATAATAAAGGAAAGAGAGGAAAGATATGAAAGCACTTACCTCTTTTTTGTGATGTTGAAAGAGAGGATTAGAGGACCTACAAAACCAACAAAAGGGTGAGCAAAAGATTAGCAATGAATACATACAAACCAAGAAAATATTAAGAAGATTAGTAATGCATACATACAAAAGATTAGTAATCAAATATTAAGAAAATATTATTTGTGATTTTTGAGGTAAAAATCTGTAAAATAGCCAAAAAAAAAGTGAGCTATATAAACACTTGATTAGCTTAAGCACAAAAGAAAAATAGGGTTCAAGAAGAAGAGCAAGAGCAAGAGCAAGAAGAAGAAGAAGAGAAAGAGACTCACCACAACCTTAAGGTATATACCAAGGTAAACTCTTACTCCACAGTCCTTTGTAAAGCAGATTTGCAGCCTAGTGATGAAGCTTGAGAGGGTGAGAGAGGATTAGAAATAGGGCAGGATGCTTTTTGGAAGAACTGCGTTTTGTCAACAAACTACTCGGGCAAAACACTCTCAGGTTTAACTTTTGGTCTTTTTGGCCACAGTGCGTGTCTATTTTTACGTCTATGAATGTGTCTATACATGTGTCTAAAAACACGTCTATTCTATAGAGTAGATGCATTTATAAATGCACTTGTAGATGCATTTTTAGACGTGTATACAAACATGTTTATAGACACGAAATAGAACAGTTTTTAAACACACATAGAAAGATGAAAATTATTTATTATTCTTTTGAATATGCAGGATGTCTTCATCAACCAGTTCTTCTAGTGATGAGATGAGTCCCTTCGTGTTCAAAATCTAGATCGTTGGTTGTAACAAAAAATAAAATGTATGTGTGATCGTTGTCGAGGATGTATGCGTCGACAACGTAGCATTACAATGAATCACATTTCAATGTATGGAAAATGGGAACCGACGGGGTCAATGGTAAGTATACTTTGCTTATATTGTAAGAATTTAATTAAGAATTAGTATTCAATGGAGACTCACATTGAAATACTCGTGTGTAGGATAATGCGACGCACACCGTTCTATGTTAACCCATAGGCAGTGTCAAGAGGCCAACCGTCATAGAGAAATGGTAGAGGCTTCACAAAATGTAGAAGTGGTGGAGGATTGGAATGATGGAGATACAAGCCCACCACCCTTTCCTCATGAGATGGTGGAGGAAGAGGTTTTAGAAGATATGGTACGTGCCCTATTTGTTGCCAATGAGCATAGTGAAAATGAAAAAAACCATGGAAAATGATGACCTTTATAAAGCAGCTTCGACCCCACTTTTTGAGGAATGCACATATTCCATTCTACGCGCTACTCTTGAGCATTTCAACAACAATCTATGGATGGAGAAATGCAAGTTTGAATGCAATTCTCAAGTGAGTTTTCTGCTTTCATAAATTGTCTACTTCCATTAGTGATATAAAAGAAGAAATTATTTTTTATATTAATGTATTTGATTGTTTTGTTGATAGGATTTTGTCGAAGATGCTTCCAAAGGAGAATAAATTGCCAATCTCAAGAGACCAATCAAGGCGCTTTGTTACATCTCTTGGAGGCTTGGATTATACTCGCATCCATGCATGTATCAATGATGTGTTCTCTTCTGTGGCATACATGCGGCGGCGGCTCAAGAGTGTCCTATTTGTGGGGTGAGTCAAGATATCAAGAGGACCTTAAAGGTCTACATGTGGTGCGTAAGGTGTTGTGACATTTTCCCATTATTTCTTGCATCCAACACGTGTTCAAGTGCAAATCTATTGCAGAGCTCATGTCATGGCATTCCTCTCATCGATAAAATGATGGAAAGATGGGAATCTCCGTAGACACTCCTGCATGGAAGCACATCAAGGAAATGTGGCCAAGCTTCAAGGAAGAGCCTAGACATTTGAGACTTGAATTGGGTATGGATGGTGTTAATCCTTTTGGAATCAAGAGCACCTCATATAATATATGGCTAGTGGTAGTGGTGAATTACAACATTCCTCCATCCATGGTAATGAAGAAAGGACATGTCATGTTATCCCTTCTCATTCTTGGGAAACATAAGGTAAAGAATATGGATATATATCTTGAGCCTTTGATTGATGAGCTTGAGATACTTTGGAGAGGTATCCATGTGCATGACATATGTCGGGCCTCTATCTTCATGAGACTTTCTCTTGAAGGCTATCTTGATATGGATGATGCATAACTTTCCTCTGGTTATGGCAAGTGTTAAGGTGAGTAAAATGGGTTTTTATTCATGATGATTCTTTATTATCATTGTATTGTTTTTTGACATGCTTAAATGTCTATGTTGTTTAAGTCTCTTCACATATGGATACCATGCATGTCCTATTTGTGGTCCATCATTGGTGGCATCTAGGCGAGAGAGCTTGAAGAAAGTGATAAATAAGAATCATCATCAATTTCTCCCTCATCATCACCCCAAATTTGTTCGTTCTTGGATGGGAGTCCCTCCACATCCACTAAGCATAGGAGATTGGAAGGCATTCTGGAATGGAGTGGAAAGTCCTCCTCCCCTCGATATGAATAGGTAATATATCTTTGACATAGAATTCCAATACAAGCTTTGGATGAAAAGATAATCCTCTTAATATTTGTTGTTATTTGATAAGGTACTCTATCTTCTTTCGCCTACCATATTGGACAAGCCTCAAAATCAACCATGTTCTTGATCCAATGCACATCTTCAAGAATGTCGCCTCTAACATTCGGGAGCACTTGAGAGGAACACGGGACTCCTTTCTTGTAAGAGAGGATCTACAAAGCATAGAGAGGATGCAAAGAACTTGGCCATGAGAGGGACCAAATGGGAAGACAATTCTACCTTGAGCACCTTGGATATTGAAAAAGAAGGAGAAGAAGTTGGTGAAATATGTCATTACTACATTCCATACTCCAACGGGGTGCATGAGGTATTTAGGGTGCATGAGGTGTTTAAAAGGTGCCTTCACAAAGACAAAGAAGAGAGGTGTTGAGCAATTATATGGCTTGAAGTCCTACGATTGGCACAAAATGCTTCAAGTAAGTGAAACATTGAAGTTGTACATATTTAACTTATTCATGATGTATCTAATCATGGTGTATAAATGTTTATAATTTATTTTCCCTACAAGCATTTCCAATTGTGCATCCCACGAAGTGCGAGAGACAATTTATAAGATGGGGGAGCTTGTGAGGTTTGTACCCCAAACCCTCGTGGCCAATTTTTTACATGCATTTTCCTCAAAATGATTTGTTTATTGTTTTTCATTGTAGATATGTGAGCTTAAAGGAAATCGATCCATGCAGACTTGACTATGCAAGGGTCAGGCGGTGGAGGTGGTATGTTTGGTGGAGGAGACATTCCCACGATCAATTCTCACAAGCCAACTACATCTTATGGTTCATTTAATTGATCATATTGCCATATGTGGCACTGTGTATGCTCGATGGATGTTCTTTCTTGAGCGTTTCATGAAGATCTTGAAAGATTTTGTAAGGCAAAATGCAAAGCCAGAAGGTAGTATGGCTGAGGGTTGGTTGGTACAAGAATCACTTGTTTATATCTCAAAATACCTTGTTGCCGAAGTGGATCCCTCTCTCCCTCGCCTATGGAGAAATGAAGAAGACTTGAGGATGACCTCTCATGTTTCTCAAGGAAAGGGAAAGACCAAAGTCATGGATACAGAGACGCATAGTAAGCTTAATACCTTTTGTGTGCTTAATAGTGATGTGATGAGAAGATGGGTGGCAAAGTATGAGGATGAAAAGGCAAGAAGACAAAGTGAAAGGTCGGCATTCCGTAAGTGCCATGGACGTAGTGTGCCATACCCTGAGCACCTACAATCACTTCCCAAGGATCTTGATGTAGATTGGCTACATGAGGAGATGGAGAGAGTGGCGCAAGATGAAAACATGCATATCACATTGGAGGAGTGGGAGTATGCTCGAGGATGCTTCAAAAAGGTAAACAAACTTGTGTTCTCAATTATATTTTAGTATGTTTAACTTGTGAAAATTTATTTTGAGGTATTTATAAATTTTTTTTGTCTTGGTATAGTGCACAATGTTTAATGCTTTGTGGTCAGAGGGTAAACATTTTTGCACACAAAGGATTGATGAGAAGAGGAACACCCAAGATTGTGGGGTAATTGCAAGCTTTGAGGGAGCCAATGGAGCCATAGATGATTAGTGTGGATTGATCCAAAATATCATTAAGTTTGACTTTCAAAGCTTCTTTGTATATATTTTGGATGTCAAGCGGGTTAAGGATGTGGTGGAAAGAGGGACTCTAGTGCTACCACAACATTGTGAATAGGTACATATAATTATTGGTAATTATAATATATGAATTTACATAGATAGTAGAGATGTAATTTTTTTGTATGATGTACCTTTGTGCTTGAATAGGTTGTATATCAACCAATAATTGACACTAAGAGATGATGGCATATAATCCCAATCTCACCACATTTAAGAGCCATTTATGGTACATTCACCCTTATTGAGCATATAGCGGAGCATGTCAACTCAACTATGGAGAGAGATAGCTTGGAAAACATTGATGATGATCGTGCCATTGGAGATGATGATCGTGCTATTGGAGATGATGATATTGCCTCTCATAGTGATGATTCTAGTAGTGGGATGGATCTATTTGTAGATTTGGATATAGGCATGGACATTGAGATAGATACTTTAGCAAGGGTTGACCTCATTGAAGATGAGGTTGAACTCTAGTTCTTTCATTGTACTTTTATTTTGGCTATATTGGTCTTCCTTTTGGTATAGATTCATGCCTTTTTGAGATTACATGTATAGATTCATGCCTTTTTGAGATTACATGTATAGATTTATTGTGATATGTTGCTTTTCATGGCATTACTTAATCATTCACCTTTGGATTGCTTTCCATGGAGGTTCAATATTTTTTAAAAAAGCTTCACTTTGAAGAAAAGATGTGGGGATTGAATCATTATCCTTTGGATTGTTTTTCATGATGGCATTACTTGATGTACCTAAGCCTTTGCATGTATCCATCCCTTTCACCACATTACTCGATTTATACCTATTTCTTTTCTCTTTCCTTAGCATATTTTTCCTTGCAAATATGCTTTCTAGAGATTCATTTGTATATAAATGCACCAAAAAATCATGCATATTATCAAAATCTTGTGCACATAGTTCAGGAAATGATATTTTTGGGGATTGAAGATTCTATTTTTCTTTGCAAGGTCCACAATCACAATTGCATAGGAAATTGTTGCAGACTACATTTGTAATTGTGTCTATGCTCGCGTCTATAAGCGCATCTAATTTCAAAGGAATTAGACGTGCTTATAGACGCGTCTGTAATCGCATCTATAAGCACGTCTAATTTCAAAGGAATCAGACACGTTTATAGATGTAGCGTATGTGTCTATAAGAGCGTCTAGTTTCAAAGAAGTAGACCTGCTTGTAGACGTGAGAATAGATGCCCCCGTAACTTGCACGTCTATGCAGCGCATCTATGCTTGCTTTATGTTGTAGTGGAAAGAGCACTGGGACATCTTGGCATTAGCAAGGATTTCCTCAATGTACTTCTCTTGAGAGAGGGAAATGAATCGGCCATGAGGATCACGAATGACTTGAATGCCAAGTAAAGATGAGATGGGACCATTATCAGTTATGGGAAATGCCCCCCTAATCATGTTTTTGGATAAAAACAAGATAAGCTCATTTGATATGCAAGGATGGGAATGTCATCAACATAGAGATGAATGATAGCCCACCCATGATGATTATGCAAGACATAAAGATTATGGTCAGTGAGCAATCTACGCCATCCTTAAGAGATAAGGGCATCATGCATTCGACGGTACCATTGCTGAGGGGGTTGCTTCAAGCCATATATGGGGTATTGAAGCTTGCATACAAATTGGGGGATGAGAGTGCGAGCAAAAGTAAGGAGGCTGATGCATGTAGATATCCTCATCTAGCCTACCATGAAGGAAAGCAGTTTTGATGTCTACGTGATGAAGGGGAAGATTAAAATGTGCAGCAATGGCAACAATCATTCTGGAAGATGCCATACCTAAGACGGGTGAGAAGGTGTCGGTGTAGTCAACACCTTGTTGATTGAAGCCGTGGGCAACAAGACTTTTGAAGCGATCCAGGCTACCATTAGCTTTGTACTTCTTCTTGAGAAGCCACTTGCACCCAATGATGTTGCGATTAGGTGGTGGTAGGACGAGAATCCAAGTGCCTTGCTCCGTGAGGGCCTCCATCTGCTTGCGTGATGGCGTCGATCCATTCCTCCGAGTGAGCACTAGCAAGTGCGTCATCGACACAAGGACTTTGAGGATCCTCCAGGAGATCCGGAGGATGGGAGTCCACACCTTCAACTTGTAGAAGAGCAGAGAAGCATGTGGAATCGTAGATGTCCGCAAGGCTATGAGTGCGGCCTTTTGGTGGGGATTCACCATCATCAAGGAGGTTCGCGGAGGGTGTGTGAGCTAAGGAACGTGGATGGGTTGTGTTGGAACTAGGGGCTGAGGGAGATGTGGAGGAGGAGAGGTATATGGGATGGTCCACCGTAAAACCGGGTGGAAGGGAATGATTGGAGGGTAGCATGGCCTTAGATGAGGTGTGGGGTAGCATGGCCTTAGATGATTGGAGGGTAGCATGGCCTTAGATGAGGTGTGGGGTTTTGAAGATAGAGGTAAAGCAATGAAGGCAACCATGGGAGATTGCTGAGGTGAGGCAATGGGCTATGGAGAATGAGGTAAAGGCAAAGCTGCACTATGGTGAAAGTTGGGAGCAAGCAATCATGTAGGGGAGGGAGAGGACATAGATATACCCTGCAGGAGAGGTATGGTGGCGCCTTGCATAGAGGGGCGCTCAGTGGTGGAGGGTGAGGAAGGTGGGGAGCTGGTGCCATGCAATTAATGCACCTGACTAGCTGCATGGCAGTTTGCAGGGAGGACTGAAGTGCAGAGGAGTGGAAGTGAGCTCGTGTTGGCTGCTTGAGGGATCTTGAGAGCTGACCGTGAGGTGTGAGCATGGCGATGGCCAGGTGAACATCCACTGGAGTGGGAGTGTATATGTTGGAGAGGGGGCCGAGAGGCTAGTGGATTGGCGAGGTTGAACTGCAATAGGTAGGTTGCCTTACAGAGGAACTACATGTGTGGTATCATGGCGAGGAGCAGCAGAGTGTGCATCACGTGGAGCATCGACTGAGTTGGCATGGCAAGGAGCAGCAGACTGCGCATCATGTGGAGCATCGACCGAGTTGGCATGGAGGGGAACAATAGCATGTGTAGCACTGTGAAGTTCCTCAAGAGACAACCGTGAGAGCGCATGGCGTGGAGTGATGGCGGCCTATACTGAGAATGTGCATGGAGGGGAACAGTAGCATGTGTATCACTGTGAAGTTCCTCAAGAGACAACCGTGAGAGCGCATGGCATGGAGTGATGGCGGCCTATATTGAGAATGTGCATGGTGGTAGGTAGCGGCCACGTGTGCAGGCAAGGTGGGTTGCGGTGTGCTATAACATGTAAAGTGAGCCACGACTCTAGTGGGAGGGGCATAAGGCAAGTTATAAAGGGTGGGGTTAGTTGTGGGATTGAAGTTTGGTGAGGGTAGAAGAGGTGGTAGCTGCACTTGCAGAGAATCGGGTGAAGAGGACACCATAGTAGCTGAAGAGGATGCCAAAGCATTGAAGAGATGAGAGGCCATGCCCATGAGTGCTCTTTCATTGAAGATGACGGAGCGGCTGAAGGAAAAATTGTGGCTCTTGGGATGATAAAGACGATAGGCTTTGTGACCAAACTCATCACGATAACCCACAAATATTGCCTTGTACACCTTAGGAGAGAACTTGGCTCGAGGACCAGTGATGAGCGGATATGCAGGTGCTCCAAAGATGTGAAGATGACCAAGCTTTGGAGGATGACTATATTAAAGAGAGTGTGGGGTGCTCCCATGAAATGTTGAGGTGGCGCACTGATTTTGGAGATAGCACGTGGTGGTGGGGCAGCCTCCTCCTAGTAAGCATGAGAGAGACATGCCACGGCGAGCATAGAGCGAGTAGCTTCCACGATGGTGTGATTCTTTCTTTCTGCTACTCCATTCTGCTGTGGATGATTTAGAATTATAAATTCATGGCGGATGCCATGTGCAAGGCAATGCTCTTTGAAGGCATTAGAAATGTATTCTCCACCATTGTCTGACCTTAGTGTCTTTAACTTCCTGTCATGCTAGTTTTCCACCTGCTCTTGGAAAGAAGTAAACTTGAGGAATGTAGATGATTTTTTAGAGATAAAATAAGTGAATGTGTACCTGGTAAAATCATCAATAAATAGAAGCATGTACTTATTGCTTGTGACAGAGGTGGTTTCCATAGGACCACACAAATTTGTGTGAATCAAGGCAAGAGGCTCAATGGTCCGTGAAGTGGATTTTGGGAAAGGAAGACGTTTGGATTTGCTAACAATACACCCTTCACAAAAGCTAATGGGTGTGATTTCCTTGGGAAGTCTAAGGACAAGCTGCTTGTGCTTCATTTGGTGAAGCGCATGTGCTGAAATGTGGCCAAGTCGATAGTGCCACAAGAGTGTTTCTTCTTCTGCAAGGGTGTTGATTATTGTGTAGAGAGGGCTTTTGTTGATGAGGATGTAGTGCCAAGAGGGTAAAGCTTACCATATTTGGGGCACACCAAAGTAATCTTCTTGCCATGAGTGTCTATGGGTTGAATATGACACCCATCTCTAAGAATCTTGAACTCAAGACCTTGATTTGCAAAGCTCATTGATAGAAATGAGGTTCTTCTTTAGGCCTAGAACATAATAAACCTTCTTGACCATGGTAGTTTTGCCATTAGGGAGTGTGAGAACAACTTCACCCCATGGCCATTGGCTTGTTGTAAGCTATCATCTCCTAGACACACATCTAAGGGTTTGTGGAGAGGAGTGAAATTAGATAGCCAAGAGAGATTGAAGGTCATATGGTGAGTTGCACGAGTATCTAAATACCTAATAGTAGAAGAAGGAGGATCATGAGAGATACAAGTGGCAAATAACTGAAGAGGATAATCATGAGAAGAAATAGGATTATAGAAAGTAGGAGAAGTAGTTTGATTACCTTCTTGAACCTCAATAAAATGAGCTCTACCAAATGGCCTGTGATTGTGTGTGGGAGAGAGCCCTTTGCTTAGTGCGGCAATCCTTTTCTTCATGCCCATGGCGGTGGCAGTATGTGCATTGCACATTGGATTAAGAGGTATGTTTAACATGAGAATGCTTGTGGTGTCCCCCCTTTGGATTGAAGTGATGAGGCCGCTGAGAGTGGTGAGAACCACCTATATGATAACCATGCTTATGAGCATTGAGAGAAGTGGCTAAAGCCACTATTTTGGTGGTGGAGTGGGATGTTTGATCTCGTAAGGCCTCTTCTTGTTGAATCTTTGCCACCAAGCTTTGGAGCTTCAGCTCCGTTGTTATTGACACATGGGTTGTGATGAATGCTCTCCATGTTGAAGGTAAGGCTGCAAGCAAGAACATTGACTGGAGAGTCTCTGAGATTTCAAGACCAAAGATAAGGGTTTCATCTAGAAGACCCTACCAAGAATCTCGAAAACTTGCCTGTTGTTTGACCTTCTTGCATGTTAAAATTGACAAGCCTTTTCACAAGTGTGTTGATAACAATCCTTGAAAAATTGCCATATTTCATGTGAAGATTTTAGGCTTCTCACCATTTGTACTTGTCGATCTCTGCAGTGAAAGATGATCTCCATCTGCGCGTGTATCTTGTTGTTTCCATAGCTTGAGGGCTTCAATTTGTTCTTCATTGGGTTTACCATGACCTTTGACATACTTCCATAGTTGCAGTTGTTTGAGGTACAACTACATTCGTAGCTTCCGTTAACGAGAGGTAGTTGTTGCCATTGAGCTTGTCAATGGAGAACAACCTTGGCTTGGTTGTTGTTGCAGTGGAAGAAGAGACACATCCATGACCTCTTAGTTGAAGGAGAAAGCTTAGAATAAGAAAGTAGTGAAGTCTGAAGCTAAGAGAGTAAGACCTCAAGGTGTAGAAAGCTTATGGAAAGGCTATGTGAGAACTCAAAGCTCTGATACCATGTGAGAAATCACATAGAGTAGAGAAAATGGTAAGAAGAAGGAGAATGATATGAGAAGAGAGAGAGAAGGAGAAGACTTGTAGACAATCACTTGTATTTCATTGATGTCCAAAGGTTTACAAGAGTTGGCCTTTTATACAAAATAAGGTCATTATATGTGTTGGCCTTTTATACAAAATAAGGTCATTATATGTGGAGAGGTGACCATTTCCAAGTGTCTGTTGGATATACCAAAAGTAGACATATTCCTCCTAGAATAATGCATGGAATGAAGAAAGTAGCGCATAGAAGTTTTCTTCTAGGAAAAAATTTGAGCAGTGGTAGGGGAGGTCTATGAGCAGTAGGGTTTGCAGATCTGAGGTCTCGTCTTCTTCATTTCCTCTGTGTAATTCGACAAACGTATCACAAGCTCTCTGACAGAGGCTCTTTCCCTTTCCCCCCTCCCCCTTTGGGGGAGGAGGAGTAGGTATGGCTCTGCAAGAGCGCTGAGGGATGGTATCGTACACAGTAGGTATGGCTCTGCAAGAGCGCTGAGGGATGGTATCGTACACAGCATTCAGATCCCAAGTTCTCCTGAAAAAGCTCAAGGATTCAGCTCCATTGCCTTTGCTTCTTTTTCCCCCAACCCCCTGTTTCAGACTATGCCCTTCCTTCAACATGACGCCCTGCTCAATGGTGGCCCTTTGCCAATAGCTACTCAACAAGGTGCTGCCATCATACAGAGGCCCATGCCTATGTCCTATGCAAGTATCGATGGCCAATCTCCCTCCGGCCAGTGTGGTGAGCACAGGGGGTTTCTTTCAAAATGCTGCTTAGACACCTCCTCGACCTCTCAACATGACATTGATGTCACTGCATGCACTAGGTATCTCCTCACAGAGTCATCGTCCTCTTTTCGCTTCCAATTTTTTGCATTTACAAAATCATGCTGTAGAAAATTCTTTTGGTAACTTCGAGACTATTCCTCAGAGAGAAGGGAAACGTATCGAAAATCCCAACCAACAGTTCATTCCCAATCCTTCCCCTTTAACTGAGAATAGATATCCAGAAGGCCTCAGAACTACTGAAGAAGATTTAGAGGAGGTAGTAGGAATGGGTAGTGAAGAGGAGGGTGTCACCATACCTGTTAGTGAGCTTGAGCTCTGGCATAGTTAATTACAGGAAAATCATAGATCTCTATCATGGAGTGAGACCTTTAGAGACTTTAAAGTCTTAGATTTCTCAGCAATGGGAGAACAAGAATATCAAAGTGCTTCAGGTGCAATACCTACCCAATGACTACTATCTATTTTTGTTTTAGAACTCTACTGTTGCTTTGCAGATTGTTAGTCATGGGCAATGGTGGCTAATAAGAAATACTCCCCTTTCTGTTTTTAATTGGTTTCTTGGTTTTAACCCAAAAGGTCCTAGACCTACAAAGGTACCTGTTTGGGTAGACTTCCCAAATCTCCCATAGACCTTTATCTCTGGTTGAAAAACATAGGAGCTTATGTGGGCAAAGTGGCTAATAAGAAATACTCCCCTTTCTGTTTTTAATTGGTTTCCTGGTTTTAACCCAAAAGGTCCTAGACCTACAAAGGTACCTGTTTGGGTAGACTTCCTAGATCTCCCATAGACCTTTATCTCTCTGGTTGAAAAACATAGGAGCTTACATGGGCAAAGTGCTTGGGCAGAGGGCCAGAGGAGGAATCAACCCTAAATGGGATCCCCAACTCCTAATAGAAGTGGATGTTAGCTCTGATCTGAAAACTTCTGTTCCCATAAAAGACTCCTCAGGTAAATCTCTTCATCTTCAAAGAGTTCTCTACAAAAATTTACCTAATGCCTGCTTCCAATGTATGAAACAAGGTCATTTCATAAAAGACAGCCTTGATTTAAAGCCTCCAGCAAAAAAAAGCTTCTCTCAAAGCTAATAAGGGAACAAAGTCCTCTACCTCCAGGAACAGGAATACATATAGCCCCCTATTGGAAAATGTTTTTGATCCTTTCAATTATGATTTAATTGCTTCTCCTAAATTTAACACAGAGAAGGTCCATGAAGAAGTAAAAGTCCCAGATTAGGAAGAGAAGAATACTTGAGAGGAAACATTTGCTAATCTAAAACAGTAGGAAGCTCGGGGTCCTCAACCTGACCCTTTAGCCAAAAAGCCCCCTCCAAGCCCCATGGATAGGACCATGGGCATGTCTTCAGACTCTTTTTAGACTCAGAGGATGATTCAATTCCCAACACACAAGGCTCTCAAGCACCCCTCCAAGATGATATCATCTTTGCTGCTCAACTAGAAGATCAAGACAAGATTCTAAAAGAGATGGTCAGCCCAAGGGATAGCGCATCTGTTGACATCCTCATGACTTAGGCTGAGGAGGAGAGCCTTCCTTCAGCAACCTCATCTAAATCCAAAAGGAAGAAGGAACCTTCCAAAGATCCCACAAGGCTATCTATCTCTCTGGCTAAACCCTCTAAAAGCAGTAAAAAATGAAGACACCTCCATTCAGAGGCTACACTTTGAACTGCAAAGGGCTAACAGATCCCATTAGGGCCCATATCATAAAAAATTGGTTAAAAGAATCGAACTCTAAGCCTGACTTCATGTGTCTGCAGGAACTGAAAGTGTCTGGTCAAAGTAGTCTCTTCTTTCTAACCTCTTGAGAATTGGTGCTGGTTATAAATGGTATCACACTGATCATCAAAGTGGTAAAGGTGGGGCTGCTATAGGAATAGCAGAGAAATATAGAAATCTTGTTACTAATGTTCATAAAGCTTCCAATGATAGCTAGATAGCAATAACATTAGATATCCCTTTTAATTTCAATGTGGTTTCAATACATGCTTCCAACTCTTTGATAGACCGGGCTTCAACTTGGGATGAATTGTCAAAACTGCCTAACCCATGCATATCTGCTGGAGATTTTAACATGGTTAAAAATTTTGGAAGACAGATGGAATAAGTTGGGGCAAACAATCAATGACAGTGAGAAGCAAGCGTGGGACAAAATGCTTTTTGAGCTTTCTCAGAATACTGGTTTCACGTGGTCAAACAAGCAACAAGGCAATTGTTTTAGGGCAGCCAGGCTAGACAGGTTTTACATGAATGCTGATCTTCTACAGGAATACTGGTAGGTAAATTGTCAGAAGGATTGCTCTCTTTTGCTCTCTGATCATTTCCTTGTTACTAATTGAGTTGCACAAAGGTGAATGCTCATATAAGGCACGCTGGCCACATTTGGATCAGTCTCTTGTGTCTATTGGTATTGTTCAGCAAAAAGTAAAAGAAGCTTTTGCCTGTTCTTTTGGTATGTATGCATTTGCTTTCAAAGCGTGGGACCAAGTTGTTAAAAGGAAACTCAAAAAATCCTAACAAATTTTAAGAAGGAAGCTAGAGAGATTAGCACATGCAGAAGGATGATGATATCATCTCAAATCTCTGACCTAGAGTCTAAAAATGATTCTGGTAGTCCTCCTTCCTTTGCTCTATTGGTACTTAAAAATAAGCTCAGATAGGAAGAACTTCTAGCTGCTAAGGCCTCTGTTAGCTCACAGTAGCGCCACTATGGGTGCTACCACAAGAGGCGATGGCCTTTGGCTCACCACACCCAGCCACCACAGAGGAAGAATGAGGATTGCCCCTCAGTGTGTGGCCTGCCATCCACACTAGCCTGGCCGCCCATGACTCCGCATGGGCGTCCTCTCCCACTGAACCTCGGATGGTGCTCCGACCAAGGCGTTGATGCTAAAGCGCCGTCTTGCCATCCGGTCTACCGTTGGTCACAGGCGTTATAGCCTATGTGACATTAGCCTGGCCACCCATGACTCCGCAGCATGGGCGTCCTCTCCCACTGAACCCCAGATGGCCACGTCCTCGGCACTCCGACCGAGGCATTGACGCTAAAGACCTGTCTGGCCATCCGGTCTGCCCGCCGTTGGTCACAGGCATTACAACCTACGTGACATTACTCCCCCCTTAAGAAGAGTTTTCGTCCGCGGCCTCCTCATCCCTATCTATCCATTTAACAAGTACCTCCTGGTACACTTTATGTCGGGTTTGTCAAGCAACATATCCATCATCTACCATGATGTCTAGGATAGCTTGCCGATGATCATCAGTACCACTGATCGGACTCCGCGAGACAAGATCCACTATCATTGCTGACCCTGGGTATAAGTTGTCTATCCCCAAAGGCGATATAGGCCAAACTTGACACTGCACTGACAAGTCAAACACCTAGTAGTCATCGCCAACAATGAGCGGACAAGGCAGTAAAGATGAAACTGGTGGTGGCACCCTAATGTGTACCACCCCCAAGTGTCAAACTTGCCGAGGCAAACTACACAAACTGTAATGCATGTGTCCGCATGTGGTCTTGCAACCAAAGAGTCTAGCAAAAGGGGATAGACAGCAATGCTCGGCATCACACGATGGCGAGCTACATCTCTGCCAAGTCTCATCCACTCCCTCATGTAGTGTTGCTCTGCGCGGTAGTATGCGATCCCGTCTCTTGACGTCTACCTCACAAACTAATTATCTCTGGCACTCAATCTCCTAGTGTGACTCCTGTAACTCAATCTCCTAGTGCTGCTCTGCGTGGTAGTATGCGATCCCGTCTCTTGACGTCTACCTGTAATTATCTCTGGCACTCAATCTCCTAGTGCTGCTCTACGCGGTAGTATGCGATCCCGTCTCTTGACGTCTACCTCACAAACTAATTATCTCTGGCACTCAATCTCCTAGTGTGACTCCAGAGTGAGCCGAGTCTCCAGCATGCCCTCCAACGATGAAACAAGATGCATGATGGAGGGATGCAGATCTCTCTCTCTCCCTGAAGCTCAGTGCATGAAGCCTCTAAGAGTACAACCATCTCAGGGATGGTCTCTAGACGTGACTCACGAGCCATGATAAAAATTGTATAATGCCACATAACTGAAAGGTCATCTCTCTCTCTCTCTCTCTCTCTCTCTCTCTCTCTCTCTCTCTCTCTCTCTCATCAATAGTTTTGTATCACCCAAGTGAGATCACTACGTGATGTGTGTAGGCATTGTTTAGGGTATCTATGGACTATTTTATGTGCCTCAAAGGGCAAATAGGCCGCTTGGGGGCTAGCATGTAGGCTTGAACCAATTTTAGAAATGCTATTTGTGGGTCATTCTAGTCTACATGATGGGGTAAGAGGGTCTTTTGTTAATGATGGACAAAAGAACTTTATTGCTTTAGGAGCAATGATAGGTTGCAGAGTCAGTGATACATGCATATGTGCCAAGGGGTGTGAGTTGTTGGTTGGACACTTTGCTAGTACTATGACATGTAAGGTTACTAGGGGAGTACTACAGAGTTATTAATGATGAGAATATTAGCTTAGGGGAGCATAATATGTCTCTGAAATTTTGTTTTTATCATTAATTAATTAAACAAAGATGGTGAAAACACACAAAGACTGAGGCATCTAGGTCATTGCCCAACCATAAAGCCATTCAGGCTCACCCCCAAGCATAGGGGGATAGTAGAATTATGGCATGTGGGAGACGTGATGAACATAAGGCCTTATGCTTAAGCCTTTATACTACATAAGGCCTTATGCATAAAGCCTCTATCCATAAGCCTTAAGCATAAAGCCTCTACGCATAAAGCCTACGGGGCTTAAGCATAAAGCCCTATGATTAAGTCTTTATGCATAAAGCCCTATGATTAAGCCTTCATGCATAAGACCTCTATGCATAAAGATTTGAGGCTTAATCATAAAGCCTCTATGCATAAAAGCTTCATGCATGACGCCATAATTCATCTTGCCTAAGGCTTCTGTTAATTACAGTTTTCTCGTGCATAAACAAATGCAAAACTGCCCATAGACGAATGCACGCTAGTTTTCTTAATTATGCTTTGCAATAATCAGTTTACATTATTTAAGGTGTTAATGAAAATGAATTGCTCAAAGATTTAGAAAACAAATACTCAATAAACTAGGGCACCTACCTGGGCAAAACTTTGAGTTCGACGCACGGCAGAGATGTGGGGCAGCTTAGGCGAGATCGACAACAACAGCAGCTTGGGCGAGATCTAGCAAATGGTGGTGAGAGATGACGACAAGTGCTCTAGCAAAGGTGATAGGTGCTCGTGAAAAGGTCCAAGAAAATAGAGAAAAGGATGGTAGATAATGAAAAGCGAGGAAAGTTTGGGGATTTTTAGGGTACACATATCTCGAGCGAGATACGTGGCCCCGACCATTCACTTTTTATATCTCACCCGAAATATCATAAATATACAAATTAATAACTCGCATTACTTATCTTGCACGAGATAAGATAAATATATAATGAATTCAATTTACGTATCTCACCCGAGATACGATGAATATATAATTTATTCAATTTACATCTCTTGCCCAAGATCCGATAAATATATAATTTATTCGATTTACGTATCTCACCCGAGAAACAATAAATATATAATTATTTGACCCGAGAAACCTTTTATTAATTTTCATATCTCGCCAGAGATATAAATATACATTTTCATATCTCATCTGAGATATAAATATACATGGTGCATGGCACACAACCGTGACTGTGCAATCTAGTCAGCATCTCCAACTATCTCGACCGAGATACGTTGGGAGATTGCCTGGTCATGTTGCCATGTATCTCGCCCGAGATAATGCATGGCTATATTTACCAAACCTACATGGGCGACACATATCTTGACCGAGATACATGGCCGAGACAGTTGATTGGTCATTCCAAACTCGCCCGAAATACCTCGGACACGAATTTAAGAGACTTTAAAATGTCCCATTTCTTGCCAAACTGTCGTAAATTAGCCATCTTAGCATGCAACTACCCTAGATTTGTTGTCACAAAACATTGTGAGATAGGAGGTATATCATAGGGAAGATGAAGCTCGTTGAGAAGTTGTTGAAGCCACAAAGCTTCGTGTGCAGTGAGGGAAGCCGCTACATATTCAGCTTCTATTATAGATGAGGCCACCGAAAGTTGTCTCTTGGTTTGCCAAGAGATAGCTCCACCAGTAAGCAGGAATATATAACCAGAGATGCTCTTTATTAAGAGACTAAGGTTATGTAGAAGGGGAAGAAAAAGGTGTGAGTGTGAAGGGACCTTAAGGTCCACTAGCTCATCTATTTAAAGGTGGAGCTAGGAGGCATTTTGTATTGAGCAAGGCCTAGTTGTATTCATAAACAACTTAATAAGTAAGATATTTTTTCTTGTATTTTGTGAGTCCCTCACCTCCACACACTTGATCTAGCATGAGCACCACAAATGTGACCTACTCAACCAAAGCTCTAGATACCATGTTAGAATTTATGGTGCTCATGCTAGATCAAGTGTGTGGAGGTGAGGGACTCACAAAATATAAGAAAAAATATCTTGCTTATTAATTTGTTTATGAATACAACTAGGCCTTGCTATTAAGAGACTAAGGTTATGTAGAAGGGGAAGAGAAGGGTGTGAGTGTGAAGGGACTTAAGGTCTACTAGCTCATCTATTTAAAGGTCAATTCCACCTTTAAATAGATGAGCTAGTGGACCTTAAGTCCCTTCACACTCACACCCTTCTCTTCCCCTTCTACATAACCTTAGTCTCTTAATAGCAAGGCCTAGTTGTATTCATAAACAAATTAATAAGCAAGATATTTTTTCTTGTATTTTATGAGTCCCTCACCTCCACACACTTGATCTAGCATGAGCACCACGAATTCTAACATGGTATCTAGAGCTTTGATTGAGTAGGTCACACTTGTGGTGTAGAATAGGTCAAAAATCTTCATTTTCTCTTATCTTCTCCTTGTGAAGCTCAACCCTCTACTGGTGAAGGACTTCTAGCCATTCGTAGAGGCCATATCTTAAGGAGTTTCAACTAGGAAAATGGAGTAGAGGCGTAGGCGTTTCATTTTGTACGGCCAATTGATGGAAACCCTGTTGTGCTGCTGCAGCATTCGTCTTACTGAGTGCGTCGGCTCCCGGTTTCTGCTCCGTCCATTGGCCGTACAGCTATTAAGCCATTAAAGGCAACATTGCCTTAGGGCTTTTGAAGCCCACCCTCTCCCCTATCTACAGCTCAATTTTCAGCTGAAATGGAGGCGTGAATCGATCGTGGGAAGAAAAAAACCAGGCAGCACTTCTTGAACTCCATGTAAGCTCTCCATTAAAGCTTCAAATTTATCTTTTTTCTTGCTCTAATCTTTCCCTCTTTGCTCTAATCACCCAAGTGATGTTGTGAAAGCTTGTTGCTGATCCTTCTCTTGATTTTGAAGCGGTGGCCACATGAGGCATTCATAAGTCTCATTTATCACGTCATCAAGCTTCCTCATCATCTTCAAGTTCTCAAATCTCTTCAAAGTGTGCTTATGAGTACTAATAGTGTTGATTAACACTAATGAAGCTTCTAATCTAGCAAAGGGGAGTTATTTCAAAGTGTTTTTAAACACTAAGAGTGTTATTAAATACTAAGAGTATTATTAAACACTAAGAGTGTTATTAAACACTAATGGTGAATCTAATCACCATTACAAGTGTTATTAGACGCTAGAAATATGCTCTTAAGCATTAATCGTGTTTCTTAAACACTAATGGTGATCTTAATCACCAAACAAAGTGTTGCTTAACACTAATGTGGTCTTAACCATCAAAGGAGGAGGTCTTTTACACTAAGGAGGCTCTTCTTCATCAACATTGGAGGCCGGGCACACACCATAAGTGCCACATTATAAGTCCTCATTGTCAACCCGCTTCTATGCTTATCTTGGCAATCTTCCAAGGAGAAATGGTGCAACCATGAACCATTGTTTTCATCCCATAAGCCAAAGAGGTTGAAGATTTCTGGTTTTTTCATCAACAAACTCAGATTTTTGAGTGGTTTAAAGTTGGGCACATGTACATTAAGTGCTCATCTTTAATGGTTTTGTGTATCATTCTTGAGGCTCTTGTTTGTAAGAGGCATAGGCATATCATAAGCCATATGCTCTCATTTCCCAAGCCCAAGGCATGTTATTCCGCTACATATTCAACATTTTCATCGTCTAAGATGAGTTGTAAGGTTGAGCATAGCATCACCAAGTGCTCTACCTTGTTGTTTGTCATGTTTTTAAGCATCTCTTTCCATTGTCTTTGTAAGAGGCATAGGCAACATTATGAGCCATGCCCTCTCCTTCTTGAGCTAAGAATGATGAACCTTATTGGTTTGAGCATTTACCTCAACCACTTACTCACTTTCATTAAGCTTGTACCTTCAAACCCTAATGGGTATCATATAACCAACATGCACAAAAGTTTTTGTTGTAATTGTGGAGTAGACACTGCTCCTTGACCAATCCATAAGGCAGTGGTAAGACCCTCCCTTTCCCTTTCCCATATAAATCTACCTCATAACCATTACTCTAAGAAAGAAGGCCCTCATTGCCCATGGAGGAGGTATGGTATTCAAGGAAGCATCAAGCATGTTGAATGAACATCTATAAGGAAACCACTTAAGCAAGGGTGGCAGCCTTGTTTTGATCATTGTGTGAGAATGGTCAAGGTGGAAAGCATGTGGAAGCAATGGCATGTATGTCTAAAGCATGTCAATTACAAGAGATCAAGCAAGCACAAAGAGTGGGGTGCACCATCATCAAGGTGTACATCTTCATCGACAACAAATAAAGACTTAGATGGCATCGTTGTATTAGCCTCTAAGGCTCTAGGAATATGGTTATAAGTCCTAGATAACCACACCACCTATATTCCAAACCTTGTATGCCTAATGTTATAAAGGCATCCTATGTCCAATACCACCTATTCCATTCTTTCATAGTTGGTATTGAGGGGGGGTATTAAGAGACTAAGGTTATGTAGAAGGGGAAGAGAAAGGTGTGAGTGTGAAGGGACTTAAGGTCCACTAGCTCATCTATTTAAAGGTGGAGCTAGGAGGCATTTTGTATTGAGAAAGGCCTAGTTGTATTCATAAACAACTTAATAATAAGCAAGATATATTTTCTTGTATTTTGTGAGTCCCTCACCTCCACCACACACTTGATCTAGCATGAGCACCACGAATTCCAACACTCTTCATGTGAGGATCATGTCCTCCCCAATTAGCATCTGTGAAGGCCTCCAAAGCAGAGAGGGCCTCCTCCTGCAAAGTAAGTGAATCTGTGTGCTTTGGTAGCATGGAGGTACCTGAGGCACCTTTTGAGGGTGATACCATGGACTTTGTGAGGCTCATGCAATGCGCAAAAAAGAATATGACCAGTGTAGCACACATCCATGTGAGTGCAAGTTATGCAATACCTATTTTTCCCAAGTGTATGGTCATATGGAATATCATGCATAAAGCTCCTATCTAAGTGAGTGTAGGGTAGATCCTGAGGTGCCAAGTTGGCATTTGTAACTATAGGAGGAGTAGGGGCATAAGTTGATTGAGACATGTTAGCATGTGCTAGGATTTCTTCAATGTATTTTTCTTGTGATGAAAGAGAAATGAAGCTTCCATGTGGGTCACGGATAACTTGGATACCAAGAAAGTATTCCATGGGCCCATTATCAATGATAGGAAACTCACATTGGAACATGCTTTTTGCTAAATTCATCGTGTACTCATTAGCACAGAGAGGATAGGAATATCATCAACATAGAGACCTATAAGTGTCCAACCATTGCTATGATGCAAGATATAAAGGTTATGATCCATGAGCAGCCTTTTCCATCCCCATGAAAGAAGTGCATCATGCATGCGTCGATACCATTTACAACGTGCTTCAGTCCATAAATAGGGTGCTGAAGCTTACAAACAAAATGTGCATGTGATTGGGAGAAAAAATATGGTGGTTGTTGCATGTAAATGTCCTCTTCAAGCCTTCCATGAAGAAAGGCTATTTTAATATCTATATGATGAAGAGGTAAATTGAAATGTGCTACTAATGCAACTATCAAACGGAATGATGCCATACTCAATACTAGGAAAAATGTCTCATTGTAGTCGATGCCAAATTGTTGCATGAACCCATGAGCTACAAGTCGATCCTTGAAACGATCCAAGCTCCCATCGACTTTCAACTTCTTCTTGAGGAGCCATTTGCACCCAACAATGTTGTGGTTGGGTGGTGGTGGCACAAGTGCCCATGTATGTTGATCTTGGAGGGCCTCCATTTCCTGACTCATAGCTTCAATCCACTCAACCAAATGAGCACTAGCAAGGGCTTAAGAGACCGTAGGACATTGAGGGTCTTCAAGAAGCTCTGGCGGATCAGCATCCACCTTCTTGGCTTGAAGGATGACCGAGAAGCATGAAGTTTTGTAAATGTCAGCTAAGCTGCGAGTGCAGCCACGTGTAGTAGACTCCCCATCATAATGGAGGCTTGAAGAAGGACTTGGAGCTGAAGTGGGTGTAGAGGAGTAGTGTTGGAGCCAAGCGCTGGTGAGGAAGAGGGAGAGAGGGAAGAAGAGAGGCAAATTGGGCACTGCAGGGTGAAGCTAGGTGGGAGGGAAAAGCTGGACGGAAAATTGGCTTGAATGGAGGCAACATGAGGGGAAGAGGAGGGTCGTGCTATTGAGGAAGCCATTGGAAGAAGGCACTGAGGAGAGCTTGCACGAACAGGAGGACCACTGGGCAGGGAAGAGCGTGGGCCTGTGGATACTGAGGAGGAAGGACTCTATGACCGAAGGGGTGAGGGGATTGAAATAGGCGAAGGAATGTTGCGTTGTAGTGGGGAGTTAGGGGGATGGCAGCCATGCAACTCGGCGGGTACTGGAGGAGGTGGCAAGTTAGCATAGTAGCCAAGTGACGTGTGTGGTGGCGAGTGAGCATAGCGGCCCAACGTCTATTGCTGCAGGGAAGTGAAGGGTGGGTGGTGGTGGGCATGCCACGTGGGAGGTGGGGGGTGTTGGCGGTGTGCATGCATGGCGGCCCATCGTGAAGTGTATCACTTCATCACCCGCCGGTGAAGTGGGAGTTGGTACCTTATAAAGGTTGGTGATGAGTAAAACTTGGGGTGGGTTCGTTGGGCATGGAGGACTTTGGGATGAGGGTGTCCGCCTAAATGGGCGGGGTGGTGTGGGAAGAAGAGGGGGCATATTCAAAGAGGTTGGTGAGCCTGGCAAAGGGAGTGCCAAACTAGTGGGAGAAGAGAAATGCACCAACTTGTTGGGCTTCGAGCTACAGTAGGACTGAGATAATGAGGGGTTGTTGAAGGAGGATGCCAAGCTCATGAGGGCGTCTTCATTGAAGACAACTGAGTGGCTAAATGTGAAATGCCACTGCTTGGGATGATGAAGGCGATAAGCCTTGCGCCCAAAGCGACCACTGTGGATTTTGGGAAGGGGAAGTGTTTGGCCTTGCCAACTACACATCCTTCACAAAAGTTGATTGGGGTAATTTCCTTGGGAAGCCCAATTGCAATCTTCTTGTGCTTCATTTGATGCAAGGCATGTGCCGAAATATGGCGAAGCCAATAGTGCCATAGCAAGGTTTCCTCTTCTGTAGGAGTGTTAATAATGGTAGAGAGGGTTTTTGTTGATGTAGAGGTATTGCCAAGAGAGTAAAGTTTGCCATTTTTAGGGCATACCACAAGGTAAGCTTCTTGCCATGAGTATTTATGGCTATGATATGACAGTCATTTGACAAATTTGAACTCAATGCCTTGATCAGTAAGCTCACTTATAGGGACGAAGTTCTTCTTTAGCCCTAGGACATAGTAGTTATTCTTAACTAAGGTAGATTTGCCATTAGGGAGAGTGATGACAACCTCACCCTAACCTTTGGCTTGTTGTAGGTTATCATCTCCTAAGCATACATCTAAGGGATTGTTAAGAGAAGTAAAAGATCGCCATGAGAGATTAAAGGTCATATAATGGGTTACACCAGTATCTAGATACCATGTAGTAGAAGAAGTAGTATTATGTGAGATACTAGTAGCAAATAGGTGGAGAGGGTAACCATGAGAAGTAAGAGGATTACAAAAATTGGAATTAGAATCTTGATTACCATCTTGAACCTCAGTGAAGAGAGCCCTACCAAATGGCCTCTTATTGTTGTTGTTAGGGAGTGCTTGCGGTAGTCCTTCTCTTCATGCCCATGATGGTGGCAATATGTGCATTGCACATTGGAGTAAGGGGTATTTCTATCATGAGAATTCTTGTGGGTTCCCCCCTTAGGGTTGAAGTGATGAGGCCGCCTTTGAGTGGTGAAAACCACTTTTGTGATGACCATGCTTATGAGCATTGATAGAAGTGGCTAGAGCCACTATTTTGATGTTGGAGTGGGATGTTTGATCCCTTAAGGCCTCTTCTTGTTTAATCTTTGCCACCACTAAGCTTTGAAGCTTGAGCTCCATTGTTGAACCATGGGTTGTAATGAATGCCCTCCATGTTGATGGTAAGGCTGCTAGCAAGAACATTGATTGAAGAGTCTTGGGGATTTCAAGACTAGAGAGAGAAGGGTTTCATCTAGAAGACCCTACCAAGAGTCCAAGAACTTGGCGGTTGCTTGACCTTCTTGCATGTTGAATTTGGCAAGTCTCTTCACTAGAGACACTTGATAAATCAATCTTTGAAGAATTGCCATAGTTCTTGTCAGGACTTTAAGCTTCTCACCATTTGTACTTGTCGATCTCCGCAGTGAAGAATGATCTCCATCTATGCCGTGATGTCTTGTTGCTTCCAAAGCTTGAGGGCTTCGGGTTGCTCCTCATTGGGTTTGCCATCAGCCTTGATGTACTTTCATAATTGAAGTTGCTTGAGATATAGCTTCATTCTTAGCTTCCATACTAAGTAGTTGTTGCCATTGAGCTTGTTAATGGAGAACAACTTTGGCTTGGCTGTTGGAGATGAGACTACCTCCATGATTCCTTGATTGAAGGAGAAGGAGCTTGAGCTTGGAGGTAGTGAGCAGTAAAGCTAAGATATGAGATATCAAGATGAATGAGGCTTATTGATGGCTATGGAGTTCTCAAAGCTCTGATACCATGTGAGAACTGTGAAGTTGGTGAGAAGACTGAATAGAGTAGACAAATAGAGAGAGAGAGAGAGAGAAAGATAAAGAGAGAGAAACACTTAAGTGTGCAACGACTTTCTTGTCAAGCTTGTATTCAATTGAAAGAGTGTGGCTCTTTATACAATGTAGGATCACTACAAATAGTAGTGACTATTGGCAAGTGATGTTACATATTTGAATAGAAAATAGCCATATTCTCTCCTAGAATATAGAAAAGCATCTCCTAGAAACATGGGTGGAACAAAACTAATCCTGGAGCATGAGTCCATACTCAAATGGACACCTGGAAGCATTAACCAGTTAACATTTCTGGCATCATACCCTCCCTCACAGCTTCAGTGCACTTGGCACTTTAGACTTGTCTGGAAACCACTTCACCGGTGGAATCTCTGAGGGAATTGGAAAGCTTGGCGGGAGCGCCCTTAGCACCCTAGATTTATCCCATAATGTTTTGAGTGGAGAGATTCCTTCATCGATAGGAAACATGACCAACTTAGGAATCCTACAGCTTTCTCACAATAACTTTGTAGGGATGATACCAGCAAATCTTGGTAGGGCCTGCCTGATCAACAATTGGGGCTTGATTAAAATCAAGCTCGATAACAATCTATTGAGGGGCCCTATTCCAACTGAAGTCAGCCACCACTGCTCGGGTCTCACATCTCTCGTGTTGTGTGAAAACAGACTAACGGGTCTACTCTAAAGAACCTTTCTGTTTTGGATCTTGCCCACAATAGCCTTAGTGGAAGGCTTCTCCCATGGATCTATGATTTGTCATTCCTTCGCATGTTGAGCCTTGGCTTTAACAAGCTATCAGGGCCGCTTCCTCTCCCTGGAATTCCAGCTGACTACAGGTCAGCACTGTACTCTCAAAACAAAAAAGAGAGTACTAAGGATCAATAAGACTTTGACTGTATGTTATTCTTCTACAATCTGTCAAGATTTGCAGGTTTTGAGACATTTGATCTTAAATCTTAAAGGCAATTTTCAAAATTTGAAGATACGATTTTGCTAAACCCCAGGTCTTTTTCTGCTCACTCTACGAGTCGCGCGGAGTCCAGGTCTCCTAGATTTCTCGTACAAAAATTTCAATGGGAGCATCCCGGTGGAAAGCATGGAGCTATTGTGCAAGCCTTTTGCAACTCTAGCAGCATGGTGTCAAGTGATTCCGATGGTATTCACAACAGTTCAACTCCCGGTGTGCGTTTTGAATATGACCCAGGTGCAGTTTCTCGACATAATTCTTACACTCTTTATGAAGAGGTCGTGATTGTACAAGCTAAAGACTTAGAGATGCCATTCACCTATCTCTACTAGAGAGTATGGTCTCCTTCGACGTCTTATAAGGGAATGATCTTTTTGGCCCCATTCCGTTAGAGCTAGGGCTACTGCAGGCATTGGTGTTTCTCAAGATTTCAAACAACCAGCTGAGTGGGCAGATTCCATGGTCATTTTTGGGAAATTTGAAGCAACTACAATCACTGGACATCTCTGGAAATGAGCTCGTGGGAGAAATACCTGAGACCCTGTGCACCCTCAACTGCCTCGGGTGGTGAATGTGTCTAACAACAATCTGGGTGGGCCGATCCCTAGATGCCCAATGCATCGGCATTCATGGGTAACAAGGGTCTGTGCGGGCCACCTCTTGCAGTCCCTTGCATTCAAAAGAAGCTGAATCAAACAGCACAAGTAGTAGAAGAAGAAGGTAAGCTTAGTGAAGAGGAGGAAGGTCCTATTTTTCTTGCTGCACTCTTTGTAGGCTTTAGCATTGGCTTTCCTTTATGCCTCTCCATCATCTTTCTTTGGAGACCCATCCATGATCCCCTCTATAAAATATCAGCCATAATCATTGCTCGTCGGGCGTTTCCTGTTAACTAATCAAACTCATGATCTCGTCTTCAATCCACAAGTTTTTTGTTGGATTAATTACAATACATGTTTGGAGAGCATTTCCATTTGCCCTTTTGAAAGGTGGTTTAAGCTCCTGAGTAATCTTTACGTGGACAAAGGCATCCACTATCATGATTTTTAAGTTATTATATATCGGCACAACACGGATCTTAACAACTTGTTGAGATTGTCCATTGTCTGTAAAGTAAAATCTGTTGTGGAAGAGGTGTATCTCTTGGAAGAGGTATTTTTAAGTTGTTATATATTGTCAACAACAAGGATCTTGTCGAGATTGTATGTAAAGTAAAATCTCTTGAAAGAGCGCATTTCAATATAAAGTGTCCTAACTCCTATAATATGTGGTAAATGAATGTCCATATTTCAAAACAAGCAATTCTTTTCAAAGAGACCTCATGTGTTATTAGCGTATGTGAGTAAACATAGTAAAAACCACTTATGACTTTTGAAAAGCACTTTTACAATCTCAAAAAGTGTTTTTGGACTGATTTTAGGCTTTATCAGATAACAATAGCAAAAAACGCGTGTGCTTCTCAAAAGCACTTTTCAAACTAAAAAGTGCTTATGTTCATGTCAGTAAACATAGTAAAAATGATGATGTGCTCAATTAGCTTTTCAATCTCAAAAGTACTTTTTGACTACTATAAGTACATAACAATAGCAAAAAAATGCTTATGTGCTCCTCAAAAGCTATTTATCAAACTCTTAAGTACTTTTTCACTGCTTTAAGCAGATAAACACACTAAAAAGACACTAATGTGTCTCTCAAAAGTGCTTGTGGTGGATAGTCTAGAGTGTAAGAACAACTATTATGTAAGTAACTAGATTGTAATAAGAACAAGAGGCGTAGGGAGCACTGGAGCATTTCCCAAGCTCATAATAACACAAGTTTCAACAAGAAAAGGTTACATGACTTCTCTATGATGAAGCAATGTATAGGCATCATTCACAAGCCAACACATGTTGCAAAATGTTGGTGACAAATTAGCCATATTCCTCTCAATGAATGGGCCAAGAACCCCAAAGTAATTTTCCCATGGAAGCAACTTTGAGCGCCTCCCTCTGCATAAGAAGTGACTGCTCTATGGACATTCGAAAGAAAAAATCTCAAGGAAATACCTACTAGTAAGACTCATGTGTGATGCACACAATGATTGAGTGTGCTGAAAGCAAAAACATAACAATAGAAAAAGCACGGTAGAAAATAAAACATGGAGAAGAAACTAGATGAGG